>NW_006408902.1:1465947-1469813 GCF_000296735.1 Chrysochloris asiatica
TGTTATCAGCACTGATTGTGAGGGTTGGAAATGTAAAGGTAGATGTTTTGTAGCAAAAGGAGGGGAGTGATTGACTTTACAGTCCAGGAGCGGAGGTCCCTGGGACCATCAAGGGAGAAGAACGGAGAGTGGGACCCTACCCAGAGAAGCAGTGATGCCTGAAATGGAGCCAGAGATGATGACGTGGAGAGATGGAGCAGCTGGGGACTTCAGACCCAGAGAAGAAGATGGGCTGTGTGCTGATGATCAGGGGGCAGGCTTGCAGGGTATACCCTTTGGTTGGTTGATGATGCAGGGAAAGGATTGTAACCATGTCAATGAAACGATACGATAAGATGAATGTAAAGCTAATGGTCTCCCCCATGTAAACTATCACACAATTCACAATAAAACATTAAAAAAATGCTTACTTTCATTGCTCTTGCTATCCTATAAGCTGCTAGAGAGCAACTACAGGTTATGAAGATTATAGTGGTGGTGGTGATAGTGGCGACAGGTATCATGGTCATGATGGTAAAGGCTATGATGATGATGGTGTTGATGCTAGTAATGATGAGTGTAGTGATTTTGGTGGTGGAATTGATGGTGGTGATTGTGGTAATGATAATGGCTGAAGTGATGAAGTGGTAATGATGGGCATAATGTTAACACTGGGGCTGGTGGTAAAGAAGAAAAATGATGTGTACAATCATTGAACACCATAAGATAGCGGAGTAACAAACCCCATGCTTCAATCCTAAAATAGATTTAAAAGCCAAGTAAAAAACTCTTAGAATTAATTTGGTCAGACCTCTGGTAAACAAGCAGAGGTACACGCAATCAAGGAAAAGCTGAATCATGAAAAAGGTCATGTAAACATAATAGTAGGAAAGCTTTGTGGCTTTTTGTTACAGGACCATACGCCTCCCCTGACCTGGCGTGGGAACGGGCTTATAGCAGCAGCCTATGTTTCCAACTTGGGACCTGGTCTTAGGACCTGAAAGCAGAAAACCACAATATAGGCAAAAATTATTGTCTGTTTAAACCTGTTGCGGAAGGCTATGTAAATCTGATGCAAAACATGCATCTCTGTTTACTACATCTTGAAGGTTGCTGTAGTTGTAAAGTGCCAATGAATTTTTTCTGACCCATAGCAACCCTGTACAAGATTTCCAGGAAGCGGCTGTTGAGCTTGAACCACCCACCTTGTGGTTCAAACTGACCTTGCAGCCCAGCACATTAACCTATGGTTCTACAACAGGACTCCCAAGGGGAAAGGAAGGGAAGGATTAACAGATTGAGGTTCAAGGGAACAGTTGAGACACACAATACAAATCTTAGAAGTAAGGTCAAGAAGCTGGAAGGGAGATTCTTTGGGAAGCTGGAGCCTTCAGAAATACCAGGGCATACTGGAAATTTTTAAAAACTACTCATGTATCGTGGACAAGATGCTTTATAGAGAGAAAAGACCTAGGGAAAAAAATCCTAGTATTTCACTTCAGGTTGATTTCTAGGTGCAGTGTTTGTTGTTGGTAAGTGTCGTCAAGTCAATCCTGACTCATAGTTACCATGTATAGGGTTTCCAAGGAGCAGCTGGTGAGCTTGAACCACTGACCTTGCAGTTCAAATGACTTTGCAGTCTGACGCATTAGCCCACAGCGCCACACCAGGACTCTAGTTGATTTCTAGCTGCAGTGTAAGCCTGGCTATGTGTTGAAAAAGTTGCCCAGCACAGAGTCAATCTACAAAAAAATCTAAGATGTGACTGTTTTTTTTTCTTTCCTGTGGCTTTTTGTTTGTTTTTTACTGGTTTTTCTTTCTTTTTCATGATTTAAATTTTCTTTTTCTTTATTTTCTTATTTTTCCTTACAACTCCTGGAATTTGAGGGAATCTCTGTCACAAAAGAGCTGAATACAAGTTAATAGTGAAGACATACATCAAATAGTCAGTCTGTAAAAACAGTTAGAGAAAGTCACTAAACGAATGGTTTGTGCTCAACAATAAAGTAAAGACAGAAGGAAAGAAAAAAAAAAAAGAGAGAGAGAAAGGGATCAGAAAACCTTGAGGAGGGAGAGACTTTTATTTCTAGAATCATACTACATTACTATGTTGTTGTTGCTGTTGTTATGTGCCGTGGAGTCGGTTCCGACTCATAGTGACCCTATACAGGGTTTCTGAGGCTGTAAATCTTTACGGGAGCAGAAAGCCTCATCTTTCTCCCACGGAACAGCTGGTAGTTTCGAACTCCTGACCTTGCAGTTCACAGCCCAATTTGTAACCACTACGCTACCAGTATAATGTACTAGTTTTCGACAAAAAAATCACAAGGCATACAGAAAAGAATGATGGCACATTCAAAGAAACAAAGCAATAGACACGATCCCTGAAAAAGATGAAAGACTGGAGTTATTGCATAAAACTTTAAAAACAACTTTAGTTCAAAGAGCTAAAGGCAAACACAGACAAAAGGAGAAGAAAAAACTAAAGAATACTAGGGAAGTCAACTATGAGCAAAATGAGACTATCAACAAAGAAATTAAAATCATGAAAAGACACCATATAAAAATTCTGGAGTTGAATAGTACAATAACCAACATTTTAAATTCACTTGGCATGCTGAACAGCAGAGTTGAATGATAAGTAGAAGGAACCAGAGAACTTCAGCATAAGACAATTGAAATGATTCAGTCTAAAAAAATTAAAAGACAAAAGAGTAATGAAAAATGAATCAAAAGTGTCCGTAAGATAACATCAAGTGAAACAACATATACATTGTGAGAGCTCCAGAAGGAGGGGAGAGAGAAAGGGGTAGAGAAAACATTTGAATCAATAGTACCTGAAAACTTCGCAAATTTGAAGGGGATGTGAATGCACATATCCAAAAATGTCAAATTCCAAGCAGAATAAACCCCAAAAGAGTCACACCAAGACACAGTGTGCTCAGATGTTGAAAACCAAAGACATTGACAGATTCTTGAAAACTGCAAGAGAGAATCAAATCAACACATTGGAGGAATTTCAAATAGATTTAAGCCATGATTTCTCTTTAGAACTCATAATAGCCAACTGTTAGTGGAATGACATATTTAATGTGCTAAAAGGAAAAAAACAAAAACCTGTAAACCAAGAATTCTGTATCCAGCAAAATTGTCCTTCAAAACTGAGGGCAGAAATAGCACACTCCCATATAAATAAAGTAAAAGATCATTGTCATAAGATTTGCCCTACAAAAAAATGTTACTACAAGAAATACAAAAGGGAGTCCGTTAGAATTCCATGAGACAAAAGTAGGCTTGTTTTTGTTGTTAAGTCCCGCCATGGTAAGTTCTGACTCATGGTAAGTTCTGACTCATGGTAAGTTCCGACCCTGTATAGGGTTTCTGAGGAGCTTCTGGTGGGTTTGAACTGCCTACCTTGTGGCTCAAAATGACCTTTCAGTCCGGTGCTTTATTCAACAGCACAACAACAGGACTCCGTTGTTGTTGTTGTTGTTATGTGCCATCAAGTTGGTACCAACTTATAGCGGCCCTACGTACCACAGAACGAAACACTGTCCCATCCTGGGCCAACCTAACAATTGTTGCCACACTTGAGCCCACTGATGCTGCCACTTTGCCAATCCATCTCACTGGGGGTCTTCTTCTTTTTCTCTGACCCTCCACCTTACCAAACGTGATATCCTTCTAAAGTGACTGGTCCCTCCTGACAATATGTCCAAAGTATGAGAGACAAAGTGTGGCTATCCTGGCCTCCAAGGAACACTCTGGCTGAGCTTCTTCCAGCACAGATCTGTTGGTTCTTTTGGCAGCCCATGGCACTTTCAATATTCTCCTCCAGCATCATAACTGAAATGCATCAATTCTTCTGTGATCTTCCTTATTCACTG
>NW_006408902.1:1470093-1474087 GCF_000296735.1 Chrysochloris asiatica
TTCATCAGTAAATGTCTCAAGTCCTCTTCACTTTCAGCAAGCAAGGTTGTATCATCTGCATATCGCAGGTTGTTAATGAGTCTTCCTCCAATCCTGATGCCATGTTTTTCCTCATAGAACCCAGCTTCTCAGATGATCTGCTCAGCATACAGATTCAATAAGTATGGGGAAAGAACACAACCCTGTCACACACCTTTCTTAATTTTAAACCATTCAGTGTTCCCATGTTCTGTTCAAACAACTGTCTCTTGGTCCATGTATAGATTCCTCATGAGCACAACTAAGTGTTCTGGAATCCTCATACTTCGCAATGTTGTCCATAGCTTGTCATGATCAACACAACCGAAAGCCTTTGTGTAGTCAATAAAGCACAGGTAAACATTTCTGGTATTCTCTGCTTTCAGCCAAGATCCATCGGACATCAGCAATAATATCCCTCATTCCACGTTCTCTTCTGAATCCAGAGAGTAAAAATTCCAAAACACTTTTAATTATACTCATGAGGAAGCTGTACCTAGATCAGGAAACAGTCATTCAAACAGGAGGGATACTGAGCGGTTTAAAATCAGGAAAGGTATGCATCAGGGTTGTATCCTTTCACCATACTTATTCAGTCTGTATGTTGAGCAAATAATCCAAGAAGCTGGAATATATGAAGAAAAATATGGAGCATTAGGATAGGAGATAGACTTACCAACAACCTTCAGTATGCAGATGACACACCTTGCTTTCTAGAAGTGAACAGGACTTGAAATACTTACAGATGTAACTCAAAGACTAAATCCTTCAATATGGATTGCATCTCAATATAAAGAAAACAAAAATTGGACCAAAAAAATCATGATAAACTATGAAAAGATAAAAAATCTCAAAGATTTCATTTTACCTGTATATCCAATCAACACTCATGGAAGCAGCAGTCAAGAAATCAAACAATCTACTGCATTAGGCAAATCTGCTGAAAAATACCCCTTTTTAAAGTGTAAAGAGAAAGGATGTAACTTTGAGGATACAGTTGAATCTGACTCAAGCCATGGTATTTTCAATAGCCTCATATACACGCACGAGCCAGACAATGAATGATGAAAACTGGTGAAGAATTGGTGCATTTGAATTATGGTGTTGGTGAAGAATATTGAAAGTACCATAGACTGCCAAAAGAACAAATGAATCTGATTTGGAGGAAGTAAAGACAAACTTCTTGCAAATGATGATAGTGAGACTTTGTCTTTCACACTTTGGATATGTTTTCAGGAAGTACCAGTCTCTAAAGAAGGATATGTTTGAGAAAGTGGAAGGTCAGAAAAAAGAGGCGTAACCCCAATGAGATGGATTGATACAGTGATAACTACAATGGACTCAAACAAGAAAAATTATGAGGCTAGCACAGAACTGAGCAGTGGTCTGTTCTATTGTACATGGAGTCACTACGACTCAGAATTGACTTGATGAAATGTAACAACAAGAACAGATAGTAACTCGAAGCTTTATAAAGAAATAAAGATGGATAAAATGAGTCTGACAGGGGGACCCAATACAGTATAATCTGATTTATATGAAATAAGGAGTCCTGGTGTGGTGTTGTAGGATGTGTACTGGACTGCTAACTGCAAGGTTGGCAGCTCAAGTCACCAAGTCACTGCTCAGAAAAGCTATGCAGGGTTGCTGAGTCAGAACTAACTCCATGGTACTTAACAACTAAGAGATGTGAAGTAGCAAGAATAGGCAAATGCATAGAGATAAAGTATATCTGTGGTACCAGGGGGTAGGGGGAGAAAGGAATTATTGTTTAATGAATAGTGATTTTCTTTTTCAAGCTATGAAAATGTTTTGAAGGTGGATGGTGGTGATACTTTCACAATACTGTGAAGATAATTTCCCTGAATTGTACACTTAAAAATGGCTAGAATGGGAAGTTTTACCAGAATGTTTCTGAAAATTATGTCTACTGTTTTCTAGATACAGATTATAGACAGAATAAGAACCATGAGTTTACACCTGAAGGTATTTACAAATTTGAACTAATTTCAGGTTTGGAATCATAATTCAGAAGTGTTTTACTATTTGTCAGTATCCATTGCCTTTAGAATTAAACTAAGAGGATAGATGGCAACCTTATTTGTAAATTTCAAATTATAATTGGATTTAATAAGCAGATTATGGGTATAAAAAGCACTTCACACAGTATTGATACTGAGGAGCATGCATTCTCATTAAATGTTTGTTAAAATAAAAAGATTTCAGTGGCAAAGGTAAGCTTCAGAATAAATTTAAAGAAAATGAATTGTATAACTTATATTTTAAATACAGATAACCTAGTTTCCTGTTCATAATGAATAAGTATGAAATTAGAAATAATTCTTATAGTTTAATGAATAGAAAAATATGACAATATTGGACTTCTGGCAAGATGGTGGAGTAGACAGACGTGCTACACAGATCCTCTACAGCAAAGATACCAAAAACCAAATGAGAAGAAGCAGATGGTAGTTCTGGATACCTGGGCTTCAGAGGAAGACATAATAATAATAATAATAATAATAATAAAGTGGATTGAATGCTTACTAAGGAAGCAGCAGAACAGATAGAGTGAAAAACAGTGATAGACAGGTGAACTGTGTTGGTTGGCCAGATGCAACATGGCCATCTTGAGCATTTGTGAGTGACTTTGGAAGCATAGTGGCATAGATGCATACTGGTGACTTTCAGCAAGAAAGGAATTAGACAAGGATTCTTTTGTGGCACTGTAGGATAAGCACTGGACTGCAAACCACAAGATCAGAAGTTCAAACCTACCATCTGCTCTTCAGAAACCCTACACAGGGTTACTATGGGTTGGAAGTGACTCGCCAGCACTTAAAAACAGCAAAATTGATAATTAACCTGCAAGATAATGCACTGGACCACAAGGTCAGTTTGCACTAAATGCACCAGTTAAAAGCCATAGGGTAGCAGAATAGAAAAGTAAACAGAATTTGGCTACCTAAAATGAGGGGGTGATAAAGACATGAAATGACTGGCTTAGAAGGTTTCAAGGAGTTTAGTTTAAGAGTATGTGAGGGAAGATAGAGTCCCCGCTGAATAGTTTTTATCTTGTCTAGATGGGTCTGGTAAAAAGAGATGGGAGTAAGATTCTTATGATTCAATAGTAATTGTTATCATGACTAATTGCAACTGACCCAATTGTAAAGCTGGAAGTTTTGTAACAAAAATAGGGGAGTAGTTAATCTTACAGTCCAGAAATAAAGGACCCTAGGACCATTTATCAAGGAAGAAGAGCACAAGCAGAATGCAGGACCTTATCCAGAGAAGCATTGACGCCAGAGATGGAGGCAGAGATGAGGACATGGAGAGAAGGAGCAGCTGAGGACTATAGATTCATGGAAAAAGAGGGACTAAGAGCTGGCAGCCAGGAGGCAGACTTGCAGAATGTGCCCTTTGGTGGTGTAAATTATTATATATGCCTAAGTATTTAAAAGGAAAACAAAAAAGAGCTAAAGTGAATAGCGAGAAATACTGTTGACTGATGGCACATGGAGGGGATTATAATCATTGTAATGAAGCAAGGTGCATGATTTGTTGAATGTAAAACTGATGATCTGCCCTGTAAACTTCCTCTTAACTCACAATAAAAACTGGGAAAAAAAATTATACTAAAACAAAAAAAGAAGAATGGACTTACCGGTCAAAAAGAGATTGAAGGAACCGGAGACTCTGGCCCTCAGTCACCCTTCAGATCTAGAATTGAACTCATCCTTACGACTCAATTTTTAGGCAAGCATTAGATAGGTATATAGGGGGACAAGTACACTAGTAAGGTATGTTCACCATTAAATAGTTAACCATTCAAGATCAAAAAGCCAGGAATCACCTAAGGACAAAGTTCAGAAGGGTTGGGAAAGAATGAAAATAAGAGTCACAGGGAGGAAGGAGGATAACTTATGTTACATGGATGGGATTGCAATCATTGAAATGAAACCAAGTACATGATTTG
>NW_006408902.1:1474247-1476578 GCF_000296735.1 Chrysochloris asiatica
GCTCCTTGGAAACCCTATACAGGGTCGCTGTGGGTCTGAATTGACTCGATGGCACTTAACAACAGCAACAACAACATATATACATATATATAGTTTTCGTCAAGTGCTATCAAGTCAGTTCGACTCAACAGTGACCCTGTATAGGGTTTCCTAGGAGCAGATGGAACCTTGCAGTTCAAATTGACCTTGCAGTCTAGCACATTAACCTGCAGCACCCCAGCAGGACTCTCTCTCTCTCTCTGTTGTTGTTGTTAAGTGTTGTGGAGTCAGTTCAGATGCAAATCAGCCGTATATAGGTCACTCGCCTCCCTGGTGAATTTGAACTGCTGACCTTGTGGTTCAAATTGATCTTGTGGTCCAGTGCTTATCCTACAGTGCCACATCAGGACACCAAATAGCCAACATTATTTTCAACAAGAAAGGTTGATAGCCTTCCCCTTAAGAACAGGAATGAGATGAGGATACCCATTATCACCACTCTTATTCAGCATTACAGTAGAAGTCCTAGCCAGAGCAATAAGGTAAGAAAGAAAGAAAAGATATCCAAATCAGTAAGGAAGAAATAAAACCTTCCCTACTTGCAGATGACATAATTTTATACATAAAACACCCTCTAAAGATTGCACACATACACACAGAAAAAACCCCACTGCTGAACTAATAAATAATGTAGCAATGTTGCAGGATACAAGATTAATACACAAAAAGCAGTTGGGTTCCTCTAACCAAAGACTACTCTGAAAAAAAAATCAAGAAAACAATACTATTTAGAATGGCCTCCAAACCAATGAAATACCTAGCAATTAACCAAACCAGGGACATAAATGATTTATACAATGGAAACTATAAAACGAGAATATAATAGATATACAAAGATAGAAATATACCCTATGCTCATGGATTAGAAGACATACCTACTCATCGCTTACAGACTATCTTGTTATCTGGTATCTCACATGTTTACAATAGTAAAAAAATCTACCATCTGATAACTTAACACATTAACAATATATGTTTCAATTTAACGATTGCTGAGGTAAGAGTAACGTTGGCTGTAATGTGTCAACTTGGCTAGGCCATGATTCTCAGGGTCTGGCAGTTATGTAATGATGCTGTCATCTTCATTTTGTAATCTGATGTGATCATCCTCCATTTTCACATAAAGACTAGGTCTTTGGAACCTAACCATGTCAATAAATGCAGAATGGCTATATAGTGAAAATGTTAATTCTACTTTAATTGATACAATGCAATCCCAATCAAATCCCAACAAAATTCTCTACTGAAATGTAGAAACTAATAGTCAACTTTATATGAAAAGGAAAGAAACTCTGAATAGTTAAAGCAATGTTTAAAATTTTGAGGAAAAAGAACAAAGCAGGAGGCCTTAGACTCCCTGATACCAAAGCATACTATACAATCACTGCAATCAGACCCATGCTGTTGTTATAAAGTGCCATTGAGTAGATTGCAACTCAAAGCAACCCTGCATAGAGTTTCCAAGGAGTGGCTGGTGGGTTTGAACTGCTGACCCTGTGGTTAGCAGTGCAGTGTTTATCCTACAGCACCACATCGGGTACTCTCTCTCTCTCTCTGTGCATATATATAATGAATATTTCACATCCTGCAATAAGTTTGGGGAATCTTATATCACCTTCATTTTAAACATCAATAATGACATGATAAATAATAAGAACAAAATCCTAAAAAACAAACAGGTTATTTTACCTGAAGAATAATATCTGGAGGCATTTCATAATTTAAGAACCCTACCCCATGCCAGTACAGTTTTGCCTTATCATTTCTGTAACTCTCTGAAGTCTCAGCTTCAATGATGGAGGCTCCTATAATAAGAAAATAAAAATTTTAAACAAAAAATATAAACTCAGTTCAAAACACATCATTTGGATTTTAATAATATTCTTGGGAAATTATTATTGAATAAATCACAAATGAAATAAGATTCACAATCAGGAATTAAAGAATGGATAGAAAAAGTGTGACTTTCAGTTTTCATTACTACCATAGAAATGTCATTACCTTGAGGGCATAATATCTGCTATGTCTAATTATCGTGAAAGAATACAACCCTGTCACACACCTTTCTTAATTTTGAACCATTCAGTGTTCAACACTGAATGGTTAAAAATGGTTAAATGGTTAAAAAGGTGTGCAACAGGGTTGTATTCTTTCACCATACTTATTCAACCTGTGTGCTGAGCAAATAATCCAAGAAGCTGGGTTATATGAAGAAAAACGTGGCATCAGGATTGGAGGAAGACTCATTAACAACCTGTGATATGCAGATGATACAATCTTGCTTATTGAAAG
>NW_006408902.1:1477228-1482556 GCF_000296735.1 Chrysochloris asiatica
CAATTGTGAGGTTGGCCCAGGATCAGGTAGTGTTTAAGTGTGCATAAGGTCGCTGTGAGTTGGTACCGACTCGATGGCACCTAACGACAACAACAAATCAAATTATAGTTTAATTACTGGAACTATTAGTATGGTAAAAATCAGATTCTAGGATAATTGACATATAGATTTAAATATATGAAAATTTTTTCTCATATCTATACAATTGAACAAAGCTCACTGTCATCCAATCAATTCTGGCTCATGAAGACCCCACCTGTCACAATGCAGAACTTCTCTCTATGGGGGTTTTTTTCTGGTGGCTGTAGGCTTACTTTGCTGGTCGTTTTCTAATTGTTAAAGATGTTTCATTAATGTACTGGTTTTGATACTTGCTTCCTTTGGGATGTGAGTGTTTATTGCTGTAAAATGCCCTCTAAGCAGTGCTTTTGCTATGCCCCAAAGGTTTTGGTATGTTGTGTTTGCATTGTCATTTGATTCAAGGAATGTTTTAATTTCAGTTTTTATTTGTTCTATTACCCAGTAGTTTTTAAGCACAGTATTACTAAATTTCCATGTATTTAATTTCTCCCCCTTGAGGTTCCTATTATTGTTGATTTCTAATTTTATAGAATTGTGATCTGAAAAGATGCTTTGTAGTATTTTCTGTGTTTTTTAATTTATTGAGGCTTGCTTTGCGGCATAACATATGGTCTTTTCTAGAGAATGTTCCATGTGGACTGGTAAAGACTATGTGTTGTGCTGTTTTGGGGTTGAGTGCTCTGTTTAACTCTTTGGGGTCAAGTTGGTTTATTCTGCTACTGAGTTCTTCTGCATCATTGTTGAGTTTCTTTCTAGTTGTTCTTTGCTTCATTACAAGTGGTATATTTCAATCTCCTACTATTATTGTAAGGAGCTCTGGTAGCGTAGTGGTTACGAATCGGGCTGCGAACCTTAAGGTCAGCGGTTCGAAACTACCAGCTGCTCCGCGGGAGAAAGATGAGGCTTTCTACTCCCGTAAAGATTTACACCCTCGGAAACCCTGTACAGGGTCGCTATGGGTCGGACCCGACTCGACGGCATTTAACAACAACAACAACTATTATTGTAGAGTTGTTTACTTCTTTCATCAATTGTATTAGAGTTTGATTTATGTGTTTTGTGCTGCTTTCATTGGGATCATAGATATTTAGTATAGTTGTGTCTTCTTGTGCAATTGCCCCTTTAATCATGAGCTAATGTCCTTCGTTCTTATGGTGGTTTTTGTCTTAAAATCTATTTTATCAGAAATCAATATTGCCACTCCTCCTAATTTTTCATAACCATGAGCTTGATGTATTTTTTCCATTCTTTGATTTTTAGTCTATAAGGTACGTCTTTTGTAGCCAGCGTATTAAACAGGATCCTGTTTTCTGACTAATTCTGCTACTTTCTGTTTTTTTACTGGTGCATTTATTTAAGCAATTGACAATGTAATTATGGATCGGTATGAATTGATTGCTTTCATTTTGCTGTGTGTTTTCATGTGGTGCTATTGGTTTCTGTGTTCCACATAATTTTCTGTGCTGAATTCATTTTGTTTGTATATTTTCTTGTAATGGTCTTCATTGCTGTTTTTTTAAAAAAGGTTTTATTGTGAACCGAGTTATAGTTTTACACTCATCATTTCATTACAATGATTACAATCCCCTCTGTGCGTCATTCAACAGTATTTGCTTCTGTTGCCTCTGTTTTTGTTTGTCTGCTTTGCTGTGTGTGTGTGTGGGGGGGTATACACAAAAACACCCAGGAAAATATAATATTAAAAAAAAAAAAAGGGTGCATTCTGCTAGCCTGCCTCTTGGCTGCCAGCGCTTATTCTTTCTATTTTTCTTTCTATGAGTCTAGTCAGCTGCTTTCTCTCTCCATGCCCTCATCTCTGCCTCCATCTCTGGTGTCGCTGATTCTCTAGATAGAGTACCACATTCCACTTGTGCTCTTCTCCCTTGATGGCCATAGGGTCCTCTGTTCCTGGATTGTAAGATTAACTACTCCACCCTTTTTGTTACAGAACTTCTGCCTTTACAATTGTGACTGTTGCAATTTGTCATGATAACAGTTATTCACTATTGAATCATAAGAACCTTATCCCCATCTCTTTTAACCAGACCTATCTAGACAAGATGAAAACTATTCAGTGGGGACTCTACTCCCCACTGCACATCTCTTAAACTAAACTCCCTCTTGAAAACCTGTAAGCCAGTCACTTTGTGCCTTTATCACCCCCTCATTTTATATAGCCAATGTCTAAGTTGCCCATCCCTATCAACCCTGTATACAGAGGGGATAGAGGATTGATACTTGATGTGAAGACTCCTTCCCTCTCAGTTGATACTTTGAGCTACAACATACATAATTATAGATCAAGTTCACTGTAACAATTTACACTTGTTTCCTTTATCAAAAATTGTTTGTTTATTTTTTAATCTTCCTAACCACGGAACCAATAAACAACATTCTTATCAATGGAGAAAAGATTGAAGTTGTCTAGGACTTCATTCTTCTTGCATCAACTATCAACACTCATGGAAGCAGCAGTCAAGAAATCAAACGAACGATGTATTGCATTAGGCAAATCTGCTGCACAAGACCTTTTTAAAGTATTGAAGAGCAAAGATGTCAGCTTGAGGACTAAGGAGCCCCTGACCCAAGCCATGGTATTTTTCAATAACCTCATATGCATGCGAAAGCTCGACAGTAGAAGAATTGATGCTTTTGAGTGATGGTGTTGGAGGAGAATATTGAAAGTGCCAAGGGCTGCCAAAAGAGCCAATAGATCAGTTTTGGAAGAAGTGTAGCCAGAGTACTCCTTGGAGGCCAAGATGGCCAAACTTCGTCTCTCTTACTTCAGACATATTGCCAGGAGGGACAAGTCACTGGAGAAGGATATCAAGTTTGGTAAGAGAAAAAGAGGAAGACCTCCAACAAGATGGATTGGTCAAATGGCAGCATCGATGGACTCAAATGTGGCAACAGTAGTGAGGTTGGCCCAGGATCGGGCAGTGTTTCATTCTGCTGTGCATAAGGTCGCTATGAGTTGGTACCGACTCGATGGCACCTTACAACAAGAAGTCACGTTCTGATCATCAAGCCATCATGGCTAGGTCAAATGGGTAACATGTACACATTTGGACATTCTTGTGTGTCTCCCCTCATTTCATATCAGCTGGATGCTTCACTGTCAGCTCTAGACATCTGTGGCTGTGTCCTCGTCCATGGGCTTAGGAATACCCAGGTCTCACCACACTTCAGACCAATCAGCCTTTTCTCTTCTCTCTCTCATCTCCAGATCAATGGGAGTCTGTGGAACATGATCGAACTCAGCCCATGTCTTCATTGCTGCCTTTACCCCTCTTCCACTTACCAGTAGACCAATGCAGTCACCAGAGAGCTTACATGCCTGCTCATGTGTTCTCTTTGAGTTTCAGTCTTAGAGGGAGGTTTGTTCTTAAGGGACTTGATTGCTCCCCAGGGAACAACCTGCTTATTCTTGTAGTAGCCAATCAGACTGCCAGTTTGTTTTGGAATTTTCCTGCTCATCTTTCTTTCAAGAAGTATCTTCTGTTCCTCTAGTTGTTCCAGGCTGATCTGCTTGTCCTTTCCAGTGGGAAAGTCCCACCTCAGAAGGTTCTGGATGGGGCTCAGGATTCCACCTAAGGTGCTATACACTATAAAGGGTCCACAAGAAGCCCATTTCACTGGGCAAGTTCTAGAACCCCTTTTAGGTATTTCAATCAGTTATAGGCTGAAGACAGGCTTACAAGCTTTCTGTAATGATGTTTCCTGATTCCTTTCTATCCCACTCAAGTGTCTATTTTACAGTAGTAGGCAAGGGAAACCAATATTCATAAGACAGTCAAGCATCTTAATTTTATTTCTCCTCTTCAGACTATGCCTCGATCCCTGTATCACAGAGCCCTGTTGTTCCAAGGTTGAACATACATGACTATTTACTTCTGTCACGTTTTTCATTGCTGTTTTGTTAATATTTTTTCTAAGTTTATGGTTTTCCCTTTTTCTTGTTTTGATGTGATGGAATATTAATTTTCTTTGAGGCTACCCTGTAATTTAATAATTTATTCCCCAGTTTGAAACAATCAGTTTTATCTCAAAACCTACTTGACTTCCACACCATTTGGAAGTTTTACAGCTACACTTTACTGACTTTTTGCTTTGAAGTTGTCTTCATTTCAGCCTGGGGTGAGAGTTCTCACTAGTAGAACTGGCAAGAACTGGCTTTGCAGGTCTATAGAAGGCTTAATCTGAATCCAGACATTGGGGGTTGGTGCAGATAGCACCCAACTCACTTTGATGTTGCCCACAATTGCACAGCTCAGCCCTGTGTGGATCCAACCACCTGGAGAGCAGGAGCTTCACTTGGGGTGTATGCCAGTGGGGGCTGGCTATGCCTGTGGTCACCAGGGTAATGTGGGGAACAAGAAACAAAATCACACCTTTCTCTCCACCAGTAAGGGCTATGCCTTTGAGTCACCAAACCATGCTCTGTCTCCTTAGCTGCCTGCAAAATTTCAAGATGGCTGGCACAGGTTATCTGTCTGTCTCTATCTTTTTTCCCCTGCACCTGGTCAGCTATTTTCCTAGTAAGGACTAGTCAGTCAATGGCTAGTTAGGGCTGGCTCTGCAGGTTTGGAGCAGGTCTCACTTGAATTCAGGCATCAGGTTTGGTGCAGATAGATCCCAACTCCTTTGATGAGGATCACAAATTCACAGCTCACCTCCATATACTTCTGACCACCAGGAGTGTAGGAGCTTTGCTGGGAGTGTACATGGAGGCTGGGCATGCTTCTGGTCACCCAAGAGAGTGTGAGGAAAAATAAAAAAAGATCATACCTTGATCTCCATGAATCACTGGTATACTCTGAACAATCAAGCCTGTCTTGTCTCTTAAGCTGCTCACAAAAGTTTAAGGTGTGCTGTGAGTCACCTGGTTTCCTCCTTTTCATGTCGCATCTGTTCAGCTTCCTCTCCTAGTAAGCATTTCATCCACTTCTTACCCCAATACCTGAAACCCAAGGTTCAGGACTATGTTTTTTGTTTGGTTTCCTATATCATTGTTGTAGAGGGTCTACCTAACATTTCTGCCAAGTCCACCATCTTGCTGCATCACAATGCTAGTTTTAAAAAATTTATTTTTCCATTTTTAATATCATATAGAAATACAATTGATCTTTGTTAAGCTCAATTTTTAGTTCTAGTAGAATTTGAGATTTTTTTTTTCATGTTTTATTGTGAATTATATGATATTTTACATGAGAGAACGTTAGTTTTACATTCATTCCACCGTATATC
>NW_006408902.1:1486916-1488318 GCF_000296735.1 Chrysochloris asiatica
TTTCACAATGTTAAGTCTTCCTATCCAGGAGCATGGTGCATTCTTCCACCTTTGTAAGTCTCTTTTGGTTTCTTGCAGTAGTGTTTTGTAGTTATCTTTGTATAAGTCCTTTGTTTCTCTGGTTACGTTTATTCCAAGATATTTCATCCTTTGGGTGACTATTGTAAATGGTATTGCTTTCCTAATGTCCTTTTCAATGCTGTCCTAACTCTCTTTCAGTCACTTCTGCCCTCTCCTTGTTGTTAGGTGCTGTCGAGTCAATTCCGACCTGTAGCGACCCTGTATAGGGACCACCGACCTTGCAGTTCAAAAGGCTTTGCATTGTGGCGCCTTAATCCTCAGCACTATGCGGGGACTCCTCTCAAACCAGTGAAAAAAGCAGACCATATAGGACGCACATCCACGTCTCAGCTTGGGCTGAGTGTGCGGGTTCCTGGCAGAAGAAACCACCAGGGGTGAGGGTGGGTCATGGCCACCTACCTCTATTCACCCAAATGGAGGTGGACAAACAATTACCCGACACCAAAGAAAAAAATAAAATTGGAACCACGCAAAATTGGCAAAGTATATTGTGCACCTTTTTTCCCCCCAAGGTTCCTGTGGCCCCCATTTTGTCCCACCGCTTGGTCTCACCCAGGATGTTGGCTCAGGCCTCCAAGCCCGGCTGGCAGATTCAAAAGGCCGCGACTTTTTACTTCAGCTCCAAATTCCACAGGCTATAAGCCTTCAAACCTTTAAACTGTTCCTATCTCTGTGGGTCCGTGTTTTGGAGCGCTGTCCTGCCTCTTTTTTGCCTGGAATTCTGAGTTATTGCTGATGGTGACCTTCACTACATCTTCACCTTAGCTGCCATCAAGTACCCTCCAAGATTTTTTTATGTAAGCAAATCATATTCTGTGATTAGATACACTCATAATTCTTCCTTTCCAATTTGTATGCTTGCTATTATTGTTAAGTACTGTTGAGCTGATTCTGACTCACAGCAACCCTGTTTAGAGTTCTGAGGAGTGGTTGGTCAATTTGAACCACTAACCTTTCAGTTCAAACCCACCTTGAAGTTGAGCACTTATCCTATGGTGCCACACCAAGACTCCGGTCTGTCTACTTGTTGTTGTTAAGTGCCATCGAGTTGGTTCTGACCTATAGCGACCCAGTACAGGGCTTCTGAGGCTGTAAATCTTTATGGGAGCAGAAAGCCTCATCTTCTCTTCTGTGGAGCAGCAGATCGTTTTGAACTGCTGACCTTAAGGTTCGCAGCCAGATTCAAAACCACTACACTACCAGAGCTCCTAGGTCTGTCTGCTTTGCTGTTGTTGTTGTCAGGTGCCATTGAGTCGGAACTGACTCATAGCGACCCCGTGCACAGCAGAATGAAACAATGTCCGATCGTGGGCCAACCTCA
>NW_006408902.1:1489219-1495862 GCF_000296735.1 Chrysochloris asiatica
TGGGAACACTGAATGTTTTAAAATTGGGAAAGGTGTGCAACAAGGTTGTGTTCTTTCACCATACTTATTCAACCTGTATGCTGAGCAAATAATACGAGAACCTGGGTTCTATGAAGAAAAACGTGGTGTCAGGATTGGAGGAAGACTCGTTAACAACCTGCGATATGCAGGTGATACAACCTTGCTTGTTGAAAGTGAAGAGGACTTGAAACATTTACTTATGAAGATCAAAGTGCACAGCCTTCGGTATGGATTACATCTCAATGTCAAGAAAACAAAAAATCTATCTGCTTAGAGGGGAAATATTCAGTCTTTCACCTGTAAGTGTGATGCTACCTGTAGGGCCTTTGCAGGTGCTCTTTGTCAGTTGAGGCTGTTACTTTGTATTTTTAGTTTGCTAAACATTTTTAAACAAGTGAATATTGAATTATGTTAAGTGCTTTAAATGTATCTAATGATCACGTAAGGGGCCCTGGTAGTGTAGTGGATGACAAGCTGGGCCGCTAACTGACCACAAGGTCAGTAGTTCAAATCTACCAGCACCCTCTGAGGGAGAAAGATGAGACTTTCTGCTCCCATAAGGATTTACAGCCTCAGAAACCCTATACAGGGTCGTCATGAGTTGAAACCGACTTGGTGGCACACCACCACCACTACCAGTGATTGTGTAGTTTTACTTCTTTAGTTTATATATACCACAATGATTACATTAACCTTTCAGACGATAAACTAGCATTATATTTCCAGGACAAACCCCAGGAAACAGAGTTCCAGTGATATTGTCTAGTCATCTTGTATTATCATTGCTCAATTCTTAAAGCATTTATTTTTGACTGTGCAGCTAACTGGTGATCCTGGGAATTGCTTACACATACACAAAAAATTTGTTGTTGTTGTTAGGTGCCATTAAGTCGGTATTGACTCATAGTGGTCCTACGTACAACAGAATGAAACACTGCTCAGTCCTGCACCAACCACACAATCATTGCTACACTTGAGCCCTTTGCTGCTGCCACTGTGCAAATCCTTCTCATTGGGGTCTTCCTCTTTTTTGTCTGGTTATTAATGAGTGTTTACAGTGGTTTCTTCTCATTTTGAATTGTGCCCCATCAGCAGTTGACGGTCCCCAAAGCTTTACTCCATTCACGTCCTAACAGTCAACTCTACTTTGAGGAAGCTGCTCTTCCTTAGTAATATTTTGAGTGTTTTCCAACCTGAGGGGTTCATTTTCTGGCACTATGTCTGACAATATTCTGGTGAGCTTCATCATGTTTCAATGTTCTATATTCCGGTGCAATCTGACAGTGTTCCATTGCTATTCGTAAGGTTTTCAGTGACTAAATATTCAGAAGTAGTCTGCCTCTTCTTCCTAGTCGGTCTTAGTCTGGAAGCTCAGCTGAAACCTGCTCACCATGGGTGACCCTCTTGCTATTTAAAACACAGTGGCATAGCTTCCGGCATCACTCAAGCCACCACAGTATGGCAAAGTGACAGACAGGTGATGGACTCACAAAATTAAGAGGGCTCTTTTCCAGTTCTTTCATGTCAGTCATTGTCCCTCATGCTCTCGGGTGCATTTATTTTTGTTATTAAGTGTCATCCAGTTGCTTCTGACTCAAAGCGACCCCATATATAGGGTTTCCAAGGAGACACTGATAGGTTTGAATTGGTGAACTTTAGGTTAGCAGTCCAATGCTTATCCTACCATATCCCACCAGGACTCCTTCCGTTCCATAGTACTGCTATTTCTGGTCCTTCTGGATAGAAATGTGAAATTTTGTCCTCCTAGTTTTCCTAACTCATCCCATTCTGATTACTGTCCAGCTCTTCAACTGAAGCCTGCTCTCACCCAGAGAAATGAGAAAAGAAAATGGAAAAACTACAATAAACTCACCCCAATTTGGGTCAGTCCTTCAGATTTGAAATTTCCTCTACAAAATGCTTACTTTTGCATATTTTCCAGGATGCTCTGCTAGTTGAAATTTATATTTTATCCAGAATTTTTAGTTGTTTTCAGCAGACAAGATAAATTGAAATAGGTTTTCTACCTTGGTCAAACCAATAGCTGGTAGTGTGTTTTAATGCTGAAATGTATTGAGAAGCCATGAATTTTGTTGTTATTATTCATTATTCTTATATTCTACTTAGGATGCCTGTCAATCTACATTTGTCATCACGGCATTTTCAAATGGATGCAGTAAATAATAGCAGTAGAAAAGAAGTAAGAAGGCATAAAACAGGTGGGTGAATCAGAATGCTAAATTTTAAAAAATATATATTCTATAGATTTCCTTTCCTTCTGCTTCCATCCATCTGATCCATACATTTCACATGTTTCAGAGAATTCAGTTTCCAGAAAAGTCTGTTGTTTTGGTGTCTCTCTGTAAACACACATACACATTCTTATCCAACTGCTCTATTTTAGTCAAGCTATAAATTTATTTCCCAAGTATGAATTTGACTTTATCAATTAATTAGTGTTACTTTTCTGCTTCCTATGTTCTTTTTCCTTCTCTTTGTGTCTCTCATATTGCTCATTGAACACGCATTATTAACAGACTATTTTGTTGCTGTGTACCATCGAGTCAGTTCCAACTCATAGCAGCTCTGAATAGAATTTCCGAGAGCAGTTGGTGGGTTTGAACTGCTAACTCTATGGTTACCAGTCCAGTGTATACCCTATAGTGCCAGACCAGGGCTCAATAGACTATTACAGGCATGGTATTGTAAAGATTCAATTTAATTATCCACATTATAAGCTAATAAGAATTCATTTTAATTTGAAGGTATTAAGAATATTGCTTTATTTATAGCCTCTAAGGACTATCATTTGATCACTAACAATGCATTTCGATTAGTTGTAAATCATTTTAGTACATAATATAAAAAATAATTTAAAATATTAAATTATGTTTTGCACTCCCCAACTTCACTGTGCTATCAGATTGGTCATTCTGTAAGTTTATACTAATGAAGTTATACAGTAATTATTCTCTATGATTTGAACTCAGAAAGCAATCAGTGATAGCATTCCTAGTCTCTTTTTTGCTATTTAGATTTACTAAGTTTTGGTAAAACTTTGGTACTTTTCAAGTTACCAGATAGGGAAATCTGCTTTCCTAATAAAAGGATAGGATAGAAAGAATAGAGATCATTTTAAAGCATTAATTTTTTTATGCTGTTCTTTTTTCCATACTCACCGGCAGACTTGAGGGCATAATCAGCCATCTGGACTTGATCTTCTCTCAACTGCTTAAGTACATAGTTTACCAAATTTGACATTTCCTATAAAAATGTAAAAGCAATCTCTGCAACTGAGTGTTGTCGATGTAATTCATTGTCACAGAACTAAATTTCTTAACTGAAAAACAACAATAGCTAAAATTTGTCAAGCATCTACTCTCAGCCAGGCAGTGTGCAAAATGCCCTGCACAGACATAACTTCATAGTTCTGTAGGAGAAGTCCATCACACAGTTGAAGTAGTCAAAGCAAAGATGTACCCAATAACTCCTCTCAGGTTATACAGCAAGATTAGACCTATGTACCCTCCCTAAAACCCTAACCCCTGAACCAAAGCGCTTACACAATGAAATGGCAAAATGAGATTGTGCTATATGACCTTCTGAGTCCCCTATTAGTATTTTACGATTAGGAATGAAGTCTTGAATGTGCTGTAGTTATGTAGGAATCAAGGCGTAGATGGTGCTTATATATTAAAATTATAAGGCAGCAAATATATTACTTTACTCTGTATGCCCATAACTCTTAACCCCCAAATTGCTCCCTTTCTGTCTTTATAGTCCTAGTGTGGTGCTGTGGGTTAATGCACTTGACTGCAAAGTCCATTTGAACTGCTCCTTGGAAACCCTATACAGAATCGCTATGGGTTGGAACTGACTGGACAGCACTTAACAACAACAACAACATACTACAGTTTTTAGAAATGATTTGACCATTTGGATTAATGTTGGGCTTTTAAGGACATTCTAATTTTAAAAAGGAAATTATCTTGCAGGATACATGATATGGTATTGTTGTTGTTGTCAAGTGCCAACCAATGTGTTCCATATCACAACAATCCTATATAGGGTTTCTGAGGAGTGGCTGGTGAGTTTGAACCAATGACCTTGTGGTTCAAACTGACCTTGCAGTCCAGTGTTTATCCTACAGCACCACATGATAATGGTATGAGTTCTAATAATACATACACACTTTGCCACAGTGATCTGCCAAAGTGAAGCCTAGAGGGTGTTGTTGTTGTTGTGTGCCGTGGAGTCAGTTCCGAGTCATAGCGACCCTGTGCAGGGTTTACAAAGCTGTAAATCTTTACGGGAGCAGAAAGCCTCATCTTTCTCTCACTAAACAACTGGTAGTTTCAAACAGCTGACCCTGAGGTTCATAGCCCAATTTGTAACCACTGCACTACCAGATATCAGATTTCTGTGCATTTCAAAAAGTAGATTTTAAGGAAGGAAAAGAAGAGAAGCAAAATAAACTCACTGTTTCTATCATAATTTTACCTAAATCTGGTGCTAATTAGACTAAATAGATATGTTGTTGTTGTTAGGTGCCGTCGAGTCAGCACCAACTCATAGTGACACAATAGAACAAAACACTGTGTGGTCCTGAAGCAACCTCACAATCATTGCTACACTTGACAATATTTGGGTGGTCTTCATCATGTTTCCATATTCAATATTCTGGTGCTATCTGACAGTGTTTCACTGCTACTCATAAGGTTTTCTGTGACTAAATACTTAGACGTAGTCTGTCTCTTCTTCCTAGTCTAGAAGCTCATCTGAAACTGCCCACCCGGTTTGAATTTACAATACCACTGGCGTAGCTTTCAGCCTCACAGCAACACACAAGCTACATCAGTACATCAAACTGAAAGATGAGTGATAGAAATAGGTCTAGTTCACGGAAGAAAAGTATTTTGCTAGTTAAGCATTTGTGTATAGATAGTCCAAAAATGCCATTTCAGAATGATCTCCAACCCACCCACCCACCTCCCAAGAAGTAAAATGGAATCAGTTGTTTATTTTGGTGGCACATAATTACTAGACAAATTTCCTCTGTGATCCAGCATGTATGAAAAAGTAGGTTTCTCAGGGCTGGTTTTAGTGAAAGGAAGTGACTGTTAGGAAAGAATTTTAATGAAGTTGCCTCAAGCCAAACCATAATACTAAAACAATCCACTCAAAAAAGTAATTGTGAAATGACACTAGAGGGTAATACTCAAAAGCATCCACTCAAATCTCCAATACCTTCTTACCTCATCAAAAATGTCCTTGTTGTCTTGTTTCTCAATAGGATCCCCACTCCAGCTAGCATTGTACACACCATCCTTCAGTTCTCTTAGAAATACCTTTAGAGCATCTATTTGTTCTTTTACAAGTAGAATTTCACGGAAATTGTTTTTCAAAGTCTGGCTTTCTCTCCTGTCAATAGAGAAACATAAGGTGAAAGGAGGAAAGGAATGAACTTCCTTTTGGTGTAATCAACTAGTATGGGGCTTCATGGACGAAGTAACTGGTGGGCTTGAACTGTCAGCCTTACACTTAGCAGCCCAATGCTTTACCCACTGCACCAGTAGGGCTCCTTAAGAGAAAAACCATTTGTTATTGTTGTTGTTGTTGTTAAGTGCCATCAAGTTGGTTCCGACCCATAGCGAACCTGTCTAGGGTTTCTGAGGAATGACTGGTGAGCTTGAACCGCTGCCCTTGCAGTTCAAATGGCTTTGCAGTCAGGTGCTTTAACCCACAGCGCCACATCAGGACTCTATTTGCCATTGTTGTTGTTGTTGTTATGTGCCATGGAGTCAGTTCCGACTCATAGCGACCCTGTATAGGGTTTCCGAGGCTGGAAATCTTTACAGGAGCAGAAAGCCTCATCTTTCTCCCGTGGAACACCTGGTAGTTTCGAACTGCTGCCCCTGAGGTTAACAGCCCGATTCATCACCCCTACACTACCAGAGGGCCTTAGGTTGTCCTTAACTCAGGGTGACCTGTGTGTGTCAGAATAGAACTGAGCTCCACAGGCTTTTTGAAGGCGGATATTTCAGAAGAGCCCATCTTAGTGAACGCCAACTTCCAAACTTTCAGGTAGCAGCTGAGCACATTGACCATTTGCACTACCCAGAGACTCCTCAGCAACAAAACAAGGTTTTTCATATTATTTAAAAAATAAATTCTGTAGTGAATGTAAATTAGGGATGCAATTTCGTTTAACTTATTACTGTTTCACTAAATATGACACACAGACATATGACTGCTGTGGAAAGCTTTCTTGAGGAAAGCTTTTCAGTGCTACATTTTGCACTAGGTCTGCAGGTCTGAATCAACCTTGCTCTTCCCTCTGGGGAGCTCAGGACATGCTGACATGAATTAGTGTGATGCTGTGTGAGTGTACACAGGGAAATCCTCAATCTAAACCGCCTTAAAATTGGGAAACACCTTGCATTTCAGCTATGGTGCTCAGCAGTGGTTTTCAAACTGTGCTCTAGGTTTGTGTATGGGCGTCAGTGGAATCTAGTCAACGGGCAACTATACTTTACCTGTTTTTAAAGAAATGCTTGCATAATAATTTACCTTTTTTTTTTTTTTTTTTGAAATGTTTTATTCTGAATTATGTGATAGTTTA
>NW_006408902.1:1496673-1502838 GCF_000296735.1 Chrysochloris asiatica
TCTAGTCCTCTGTGGCTAGACTGTATCACTGACTCTGGGCCTAAGAGTCCCCAGGTCTTGTCACACTTCTGGCCGACCAGTTCTCCACCTGGGTTCACAAGAGTCTATTGAATGTTGTAGGGCGTAGCTCGCTGCTTCATTGCTGTTTTTCCCTCACTTCCCCTTATCAGTGATGAACGTGGTCACCAATCAGAGCGTGTATTCCCATTGAGTCTTAGTCTTGGAAGGAGGTGGGCCCTGAGGGGACCTGACCACTTGACTTGATGTTTCCTGGGTGAGCAACTTGCTTGTTCTTGTAGTAACAGTCAGACTGCCTATATCGTTTTGTATTTTTCCTCTCGGTGTTTCTTTTAAGAAGTATGTTCTGTTCTTCAATAATTTACTTTTGGGGAAGTGGTTCAGCATCTTTTAAAGTCTGAATGTTACTGGTAGAAAAGAAAATGCCAAGCTAATAAAAGTTCTTTATGCTTGAAAATTGTTGTTGTTAAGGGCCAAGGAGTTGGTATTGACTCATAGCAATCTTGTACAGGGTTTCTAAAGCTGAAAATCTTAGTGAAAGTAGATAGTCTCATATTTTTTCTTCTGCAGAATATCTGGTGGAATTGAACCAGTGTTTTGCAGTCCAGTGTTTGTTGTACCGAGCCACCACTACATATTTAGTAATTTTTCCAAAATTTTAAAAGAACACACATTCAAATTTGGTAAAAGCAAAAGTCTAGAAGATATAAACACTGCTAAACTTTAGGTTGTTCCCGATGGTTTTTATTCTATGCAAAAATCTATGGACAGAATACAGATTGTACTTATATTTTTATGTCTCATTATACTTTCAAATCATTACATATATTTTAGAATTAATTGAATGAGTTTTTAATATTCCATTATATATACAACATACTGTAAAGTGCTAACATTTAACCAGTGGCCTATTTTTCTCATCCAGGTTTGTTTCCATTTTTTTATGGATAAAAGTAATATTTGCAGAGAGAGGATGGGTAGAAGTAAGAAGTTAAGGAGCCCTGTTAGTGTAGTGGGGTTACTCACTGGGCTGCAAACCATAAAGTCAGCAGTTCGAATCCACCAACATATACACAGGAGAAAGATGAGGTTTTTTGCTCCCATAAAGATATACAGCCTTGTAAATCCTATGCAGGGTCAGTATGAGTCGGCACTGACTTAACAGCACATCACCACCACCACCACCAGGAATCAGGAGTTAGGGTTAAAACTATGGCTAGATCGGGGCTAGGCCTAGGACTTGATTTAGTGGTAGAACGTTAGTTAGGACCAGGAGTCCTGGTGTGGTGCTATAGGATAAGCACAGTACTGCTAACTACAAGGTCTTCATCATGTTTCATCATGAGGAAACCCTATACAGGGTCGCTGCCACTTTTTGTACTTGTTGTTAAATGCCATGGAGCCTATTTCGACTCATAGTGACCCTGCATAGGATTTCTAAGGAGCACATGGTGGATTTGAACTGCCTCCCTTGTAAGCAGTCCAGTATTTATATTACAGCTCCACACTAAAACTTAGACAAGAGAAAAATCCAGAAAAAAAATGCTCATGACTGACATGAAGAGGAACGGTGCCATATTATAGAGAAATAATGTTTAATTTTATGAAACTACAAAGAAATTTCAGTATGTACAACCATACCAGAAAGTCCATGTATCAGGAAACTCACTTACTTTAAAAATTCCAGTTCCTCTTTTGTCATACGAAGTCTGGCCTTAAAAAAATTAAAAAAAAAAAAAAAAAAAAAAGCAATTATTTTATTTTTAAAGAGAAATCATTTGACGCCAGGTTTTGACACAAAGGGAGAGAGAAATAATTCTGAATGCTACCTATTCAAGAGTTCTTTTATTCTGAAAGAGGAAATGAAATACTCTTCATAATTTGATATACACTGCATGAATCCTGGGGTACATATCATCTTATAAAATACCAACATCTTTTCTGGCTTTCACTGAAAGTAATTATTAAATTTGTTGGCGATGGGATAATGTCAAAATCTATTTTGTTACATGTAATATTATGCTGGCATTCTGGTGTGGCACTATAGGATAAGTACTAGACTGAGAACCACAGTGTTGATGGTTCAAACCCACCAGTTGCTCCTTGGTAACCCTATATAGGGTTAATATGACTCAGAACCTAGTGCATGGCACTTAACAACAGGATTCTACTGGAGTTCTGTTACCTTCTCCTCACAATTGTAAAGTGCTAAGGTAAAAACCCTCCTTGTTGTTGTTAAGTGCCGTTGAGTCGGTTCCAACTCATAGAGACCCTGTATAGAGTTTCCAAGGAGCGGCTAATAAGACAACTTGGAGGGAAAGAAATCTCTGGCTAGGAAGAGGGAAGAAGGACGAAGCGCTGTAGTCATGAGGCCCACAGGATGACCCTGGATGCCTGGCAGTAGCTGTGCAATGTGGAAGGAAGGGCACTGCGCAGACCAGAGAAGTCAACATGACAACGTGGAGAGCCAAGTGGAACCTCTTAGGCATTGTCCTGTAAACAATGAGGAGGCGCCATGTTCTGAAATCGGTGGTATGATTAATTTGGAATGAGACTAACAAGAGCAGAAGAACTACAGAATGTTTGAACAGCAGTGACCCAGGGAAGATGTTCACTTGATTGACACAGTGTAACTGTGGGCTGCTGTCCACTGTAAAGGAGGACTATGCAGTAAAGACACTAGGTGAGAAAATGGAGGCGGCACTGATTTCTCACATCTTATACAGTGATAGACACTCCCGGCTTCTTCCTCCTTGAGAGGTCTTGTCTCCCGGTGTTCACTGAGACAAGCCTGGACAGAGAGACACCTGGCCAACACCTGCACTCCCTCAGCTTGGCCTGCTGTGTCTGTGCTAGGCTCTCTTGCAAATGACCACAGATGGGCGTATACATTTTGGATTCAGCACACACATGCACACAACCATACACACAATACATGCATGCTGACACAAGTATATGCAAACATACATGCCGGTGGCACGTACATACCCTGAGTTCATGCACACACACACACTTGCTCACATACAAAAATCTAGCCGTGAGACACGACGTCAGTAATATTACCTGAGGTGTTGTTGTTGTTAAGTGCCATCTGGTCGGTTCTGACTTGTTGTTGTTGTTGTCAGGTGCCATCAAGTCGGAACCGACTCATAGCGACCCCATGCACAGCAGAACGAAACAATGCTCGATCCTGGGCCAACCTCACCACCGCTGCCACACTTGACGCCATCAATGATGCCAACTGGCTGATCCATCTCGTTGGGGGTCTTCCTCTTTTTCTCCGACCCTACACCCTACCCAGCATGACATTCTTCTCCAATGATTGTTTCCTCCGGACTACATGTCCAAAGTAGGAGAGACGAAGCTTAGCCATCCTGGCCTCCAAGGAGCACTCTGGCTGCACTTCTTCCAAAACAGATCTATTGGTTCTTTTGGCAGTCCATGGCACCCTCAGTATTCTCCTCCAACACCACAACTCAAAGGCATCAATTCTTCTACGATCCTCCTTATTCACTGTCCAGCTTTCGCATCCTTGTAGTGACCCTGTATAGTGTTTCCAAGGAGTGACTGTTGTTGTTATGTGCCATTGAATTGGTTCTGACCCATAGTGACCCTGTATAGGATTTCCGAGGAGCAGCTGGTGAGCTTGAACCACTGACCTTGTGGTTCAAACCATCTTTGCAGTTCAGTGCATTAACCCACAGTGCCATACCAGAACTCCCTAGTGGGTTTGAATTGAAGACCTTGCAGTTAGCAGTCTAGTGCTTATCCTACAGCGCCACACCAGAACTCCTACCTAATGTGTTGCTGATACTGTTGTTAAGTGCTGTTGAGTCGGTTCTGACCCATAGAGACCCTATATAGGGTTTTCTGAAGAGCGGCTGGTGAGCTTGAATCGCCGACCTTGTGGTTCAAACCGACCTTGCAGTCCAGTGCATTAACCCGCAGCACCACACCAGGACTCCTTACCTAATGTGTAGGTGTCAGAAAAAAAGGGTAGCAAATGACAAAATACTGGTGGACACCAATAGTTAAGGGTGCAAGAACCAATAGAGTATAAAGGCTGGTCAGACAGGAAGAAGCATAAGGGGACGATCCTCTTGGAAGAGCAGTCCAGTAGAAAAGGGAGTGGTCAGCTGTACGCACTGACGAACTGGCCTGTGATGTCCTTTTTGTACGTGCCTAGAGCTTACCTACCCAAAATATTTTACTGAAATGGTCAGTGAGAGGTTAGGAATAGGCTCCCTCTGGCTATGTTTTCCAGAGCATAGCATAGATCAGAGTGCAGGGATGGGAAAACAGGGAAAACGGAATCTGATCTAAGCATCCCTTTCACTTGGGCTTACGTTGTCGTTGTTGTTAAGTGCTGCTGAGTCACTTCCGACCCATAGCGACCCTATAAAGGGTTTCCAAGGAGCAGCTGGTGAGATTGAACTGCCAACCTTGCAGTTCAAACGGCTTTGCAGTTTGTCGCATTAACCCACAGCGTCACACCAGGACATCCCTTTCACTTGGGCGTATGTTATTGCTTTTATATCAAGGAAGATGCCAACAGCAGTTTCTAGAATTTTGTTTTCATAAGATATTTGCAAGCCACTTTTATTTCACTACAAAGCTCATATACTCCAGCCACCTACCAGAGAAAGCAAAGCACAAACATTAAGGTGACTATTTCCTGGGGGTGCTATAACAAACTACCACAAACTGGACAACTTAATAGGAATTAATTCCCTCACAGTTCTGGAGGCCAGAAGTCCAGAACCTAGTTGTCAGCAGGGCTAGACTCCTTCTGAATGTTCTAGAGAGAATCCTACATTGCCTCTTCCAGATCCTGGTGATTCCAGTAATTCCTTGCTTTGTGGCTGCATCATTCCATTCTTTATCTCCATCTTTACATCATAAGGACACTGGTTGTTGGATTTGGGGCCCACCTAAGTAATCTGAGATTTTCTAATTTCAAAATCCTTATATCAATTATATCTGCAAAGATTTCTTTTTCCAAAAATGGTCACGTTCACAGATTCTGGGAAGTAAAACATGAGCATATCTTTTGGAGGCACCACCATACATCCATGACAGTAGTCATCAATATGTTATTTGGGAAACAGCACCTATCTTTTCCCACTGATTAATCTGTATTTATGCTTCAAAGAATGAAGATCAGTTTGCTCTGGCAAAAATAGTGCAACACACAGAGGGACTTTTTATGACTGGTGCTGTATGACATTTGATAATGACATAAGAATGGACTGCAACTTGGCACAGAGAACAATTTACATTGCAATTTCTTTTCTTCCAAGCAGTGTAATTTATTATAAGTTCTTCTCAACAGTTTTCTTTTGAAAGGAGCTTATTATTGGTAGGGGAGATATTTATTTCTAATTTTTCAGTTTCTGTTCAATTTCCACATCAAAGGGCAATGCTCTTGATTTCTGTTTTAGCCTTTAAAGTGCATACAGAAAACATCCCTTAATAATTTGCTGATAAATGAATTTGAGAGCTCCTTGAAAATGAAATTTTATTTTCTGGAATTTAATTGAATTTTTCCTATTTTGCTTCATTCTCAAAAGGATTTCATTGGTTTCCACTACTGGATTATATTGCAAACCCAAAACCTCTTGCCACCAAGTCAATTCCAGCTCATAGGGCAGAGTAGAACTGATTCATAGAGTCCCCAAGGTTGTAAATTGTAGCTGATTGTTACACCTTTCTCTGGGGGCTAACAGCTGGGAGGTTTGAATCGCTGACCTTTTGGTTAGAAGCTGAGCACTTAACAGTGCCCCCAAGGCTCCTATCAGAGCACTTTGAATATGAAAATGCACAGGACAAAAATAAAAGTGAGATAATAAAGGTGAAGAGAAAATAAGGATTAGAAAAGTAAGATAACACATGAATAATCAGGTTGGAGATAAAAGTAAGATAACACATGAATAATAAGGTATGTATGGTAATAATACATACCTTAAATTACTATAAATTACATATGTATTTATAAACACATATATTTTTTCCTGAGCATCCTAGCAACTAAATTGTGGGGAATGGAAGGGTCCAAAATTCACAACAACCACAGCCAAACCTCATCCTTGTGTAAAAAAATATTAGTTTTAGAAATTCAGTCTTAAACATTTTTAAGAAAAAAAGCAT
>NW_006408902.1:1504105-1505297 GCF_000296735.1 Chrysochloris asiatica
CTCAAAGAGTAGGGCCATGACCTCAGAGTCACAATGGGTGGACCTGTGGGGTTTTACAAGATGGGGCCATGGTTGCCTAGGTTTCACATAGGGTGTTTTGGTTTTTTTTTTTGTTTTCAAGTTTTATCTTTAATGATCCAAGATTTTGCAAGACACACTGATGTATCCAAAATTGGGTGGAAATAGAGCATCTCAGCAGTGTTGCTGCCTGAGGAGGGGGTGGGGTTGACACTCGCTGCAAGACCCCCATGGTGGAGGCGATTCCATATCTCCATGGAAACCAGCCTAGCACTGGGATGGGGCTTTAGGGAGGCCAGTAGGAGCTTGGTTCCAGAGTGTGGACTGCCATTCACACATACTGGGGAATGGGGCCAGAGATGCTGCCCCAAACTGAAGGATCAAGGATTCCAGGCCCAAGTAGAAAAATAAGGCATGCTGGGGCTGAGGGGTGGGATTACCACTCAGTTAGACTAGGAGAATGGACCCACCCAAAGTTCAGGGAGTAGAGTTGCTGTCTCAGTGAATCTGGAAGGTGAAACTGAAGTCCAGTGCTAAGGGGATGATCCAGAATGCAGAGAACATGGCCAATGTCCAAAGTATGAAGGGCAGAACCATTACATGGATGGTCTCAAAGAACAGAGGATTATTTTAAAACCTTGAGTTGTTATTGCTTTTAAGTGCTGTTGAGTCCGTTACAACTCATAGCAAACCTATATAAGGTTTTCAAGGAGTGGCAGATGAGTTTGAATGGCTAACCTATAGTTAGCAGTCCAGTGCTTATCCTGCAGTGCCACACCAGGGCTCCTCAAGACTTGGGATAATGTAACTTCATCAGCTGGGGTTTTTACTTGGTTGGTAGTTGTTATTCCATTATACTTTGGGAACAGATAATGAGCATTCTCAATTCACAGGTGAAGAAGAGTTATGTCTCAGGATAAAATTTAGAATTGGAGTTGATTTAAGACTTGGGATGATATGATGGAGTGAAAGTGTTTTGCATGTGGCAAGGACATGAATTTAAGGGTCAAAAGACGTAATACCATGGATTGAATTGTGTCCCCCCAAAATATGTGATTCCTAGAGGTTTAGAAGTTATGTAATGATGCAATTTGGCAGTTATGTAATGATGAGATCTAAGACAAACAGTCAAATTGTTGTATGGATATTAACTTGAGATGCAACAACTTTATTC
>NW_006408902.1:1511418-1531494 GCF_000296735.1 Chrysochloris asiatica
TGACTAAATATTCAGAAGTAGTTCGTCACTCCGTCTTCCTAGTCTGTCTTCATCTGGAAGTTCATCTGAAATCTATCCACCATTGGTGACCCAGCTGGTATTTAAATACTGGTGACATAGCTTCCAGCAATTTACAAGCCACCACAGTATGACAAACTGACAGACAAGTGGTGGCTGCAAAGATTAGGAATAAAATATTGTAGGAAGAAGGGGCACCCAGTGTATATACCCTGACAGGATCTGCTAGAAATTTTTGTGAGGACATACAAGATGGCAATGACTGGAGTTAGCTATTATTTACCCTGGGTTCTCATCACTTTAAGTGATGATGACCTAGCCCATCTGACACCAGCTCTCATGGGCCTAGATCCTTGTCTTGAATTGAGCATCCTGTAGTGTGAGAGTTCTGTCAGGCTGACCTTTGCGCTCTCACTGCTCAGCTATCCTTCTGACCTGGACCTGGTATTTTCAGTACATGCATACATGCAGAGCTTTTCAGTACATGCATACATGCAGAGAAAGCTATAGCTTTGAGAGCCACCCATAAGAGATAGGGAATAATTAATTCTAAGTGTCAATGCATGAACATCCAAGAGTAGAGTATCTCATTTGACTGGAATGTCGGAAGAGAGTGGACCACTGTAATAATTTTCCATTCAAGAACTATGTGGGGCAAGAATGTTAGAATGTGCTTGATGCGTTTGGAAGAGAGGATCTTAGAGCATTGAGAGAAAGGGGAAAGAGGTGCATATCATATTCAAGATTAGTGACTGGAGTGGCATCACTGTGCTGAAAATCAGTACACTGGAGAAGTGGGTCCACTCTTCAGTCCCTTCTTCCAGAGAGTTGACAATGACCTGGACACAGCCTCAGTCACTCTCTCCTCCTCTTTTCTAGTCTCTGGACTAAGAGATCAAAGCATAGAACAGACAAACACACACTAGTGCCCAGAGAGACAAAGATGAGGGTGAAGGTGGACCAGAAAGACAACTTCTACTACCATGTCTCAGTCTAAACCCATCTAAACCTAACCAGCTTCAGGGTAAAGGGAGCATCACAGCACTAAGTGTGTAAGCAAAAGTTAAGAGTAAAGTGATTTTTGCCACCTTTCTTTGTGCTGGCATTGCACATGGGGAGCTTGTAAATAACTAGAAAGGAACAAGTGGATAACTTGCTCAGATGCTAACCAAGGGTTAATGATTCAGGTCCAAAGAAGTTCATAGGAAGAGAAGTCTGGCTATCTACTTCTTAAAATTTAGCCATTGAAAACCCTATGGACCACAAACATTTGGCTTAATGGTTTAGCCATTGTTGTTGTTGCTAAGTGCCGTCAATCAGTTCAGACTCATAGAAACCCTGTGTAGTGTTTCCAAGGATGTAAATCTTTGAGGGAGCAGAAAGCCTCATCTCTCTTCCGCAGAACAGCTGGTGAGCTTGAACCGCTGAACTTAGGGTTCGCAGTCGGTGTTTGTCCTACAGAGCCACTGTACTCCCTGGTTTAGCCATAAACCACATTGTTTCTAGTAGATTCCCGCATGTAAAACAAAGATAACATGACGCAAGTGGATCTAGCCTTGCAGCATATTCATTTTAAGTGAATAAAATAAAAGATGATTTAACAAAATATGTCACCTGGTAATTATAAAGTCTTGAGCCATATTCTGCAATTACAGCATACAATTGTCTGGATTTGTGAGAAAAATCTGTGTCTTTAAGCCACTCATAACTTTGAAGTCCTGTTAAAGGAAACAACTGTGAATTAAAGTTTAGCTGTCAGCTGGAAACATGATTCTAAAACATTTTATGCGTATTTAACAGGAATTTTTCTAAGCAAAAAGGTTATATACAATCTTTAAAAAAAGAAGAAAAAATTAGACTCTTGTTTAATTCCACTAAAAAGAAAAGTCCATATCAGTGGAGTATCAAGCAGTTTGGCACATTGATTGGCAAGTTGGCAAGCTTACACCTGGAAAAAACAAAGAGAAATTTGCATGCATTTAAAATACATACATATAAATATGTTGTTGTTGTTAAGTCGGTTCTGTCTCAGAGCAACCCAATGCAAAACAGAATGAAACACTGCTTGACTCTTATGCTTGAGCGCAATGTTGCTGCCACTGCGTCAATCCTCCTCACTGGGGTCTTCCTTTTTCACCGACCCTCCACTTTTCCAAACATGATGCCCTTTTTTCCAGGGACTGGTCCCTCCTGACAACATGTCTAAAATATGAGCAATGATGTCTCACCATCACTGCTTCAAAGGGGCAACCTGACTATACTTTTTCCAAAACAGATGTATGTGTTCATCTGGCAGTCCATGGAGCTTTCAAAATTCTTCTTCAACACCATAATTCAAATACATTGGTTCTTCTCAGATCTCCCTTATTCATTGTTAACTATCACAGGCATATGAGGCAACTGAAAATATCATGACTTGGGTCAGGCACACCTTACTCTTCAAAGTGATATCATAGCTCTTTAACACTTTAAAGAGGTCTTTTGCAGTAAATTTGCTTAATACAGTATGTCATTTGATTTCTTGACTGCTGTTTCCATGAATGTTGATTTTGGGTGCAAGCAAAGTGAAGTCTTTTCTCCATTTATCATGATGTTGTGAAGATTTCTTTCTGGTATTCTCTGCTTTCAGGCAAGATGTATCTGATATTAGCAATTAAATCCCTAGTTCCACATCCTCTTCTGAAACTAGCTTGAATTTCTTGCAGCTCCCTTGATTTACTATAGCAATAGTTTTTAAATTATCTTCAACAAAATTTTGCTTGCATGTGACATTAATGATATGGTTTGATGATTTCCACATTCCACTGAGTCACCTCTCTTTGGAATGGGCACAAATATGGATCTCTTCCAATCAGTAAATGGTCAGGTAGTTTTCTTCCAAATTTCTTGGCATAGATGAGTGAGTACCTTCTGTGCTGCATTAGTTTGTTGAAACATTTCAGTTTGTATTCCATTAATTCCTAGAGCCTTGTTTGTCACTAATACATATCATCTTCAGTGAAGATTATTAATGATATGCTACCTCTAGAAATGATTGAACATCAACCAGTTCTTTTTGGTACAATGACTCTGTGTTATTCTTCCATCTTTTTTTGATGCTTCCTGCTTCAGTCAATATTTTGCCCATAGAATCCTTCAGTATCACAAGTCTAGGCTTGAATTTGTCTTCAGTTTGTTCACCTTGAGAAATGCTGAGCATGGTCTTCCCTTTTGAGTTTCTAACTCTAACTCTTTGAACATTTCATTACAATATGTTACGTTGTCTTCTCAAACTGACTTTTGAAAATTTCTGTTTAGCTTTTACTTCATTATTTCATTAATTCTTGTAGCTACTATGCATTTTCTAGATTCAAGAGCAAATTTTAGCATGTCTTCTGACACTTTTATCTTTTCTTTCTTTTCAATTACCTACTGCTTCCTTCATGATGTTCTTGATATCATCCTACAACTCTTTTGGTCTTTGACCATTAGGGTCTAAGTATCAAGTCTCTCCTTGAGATAGTCTCTAAATTCAGGTGGGATATATTCAAGAAGCTCTGGTAGCGTAGTGGTTACGAGTCGGGCTGCTAACCTCCAGGTTAGCAGTTCAAAACTATCAGTCATCTGCTGCAGGACAAAGATGAGGTTTTCTGCTCCTGTAAAGATTTACAGCTTCGAAACCCTATACAGGGTTGCTACGAGTCGGAACTGACACCACAGCACACTACCACTACCACCTACTGTACTCAAGGTCATATTTTAGTTCTCGTTAACTTGTTTTTATTTTCTCCACCATCAGCCTAAACTCGCATATGAGCAATTGATGGTCATTTCCACAGTCGGCCCCAGGCCTTGTTTTGGCTGATAATACTGAGCTTCTCCATGATCTCTTTCCATAGATGTAGTCAATGTGATTCCTCCATCTGGTGAGGTCCATGTGTATAATCACCTTTTATGTTGTTTTAAAAAGGTATTTGCAATAAATAAGTCATAGGTCTTGCAAAATTCTATCATGTGATCTCAGTATAATTTCTATTATCAAGACCTTGTTTTCCAACTACCGATCCTTCCTCTTTGTTTCCAACTTTCACATTCTAATCATCATTTTGACTGCACGGTTGATTAATTTCAGACTGAAGAAATTGGTAGAATTCATCAATTTTGTGGTGGTTGTGTAAATATGGATAATAGTGGCATTAACTGGTCTTTCTTGAAGGTGTATGGACATGATCCTATCACAGACAGTATTGTACTTTAAGACAGAACTTGAAATGCTCTACATGACAATGAATATGATGTCATTCCTGGCATGGTAAATCGTAAGACTGATTCATAATGGCCAATAATCGTTCATTTCAGCTCACTAATGTGTGGGATATCAATCTTTATGTGTTCCGTTACATTTTGAATGACTTCCAATTTTCCTAGGTTCATAGTTTGTACATTCTACATTCTGATTATTAATGGATGTTTGCAGCTGTTTTTCTTATTTTGAGTTGTACCCCATTAGCAAATGCAGGTCCCAGAAGCTTTGCTCCATCCACATCATTAAGGTCAGCCTTACTTTGAGGAAGTAGCTCTTTCCCAGTCGTATTTTGAATGCCGTCCAGTCTGAGGGGCTCATATTCCAGCACTGTATCAGAGAGTGTTTCACTGCTATTCATAAGGTTTTAAGTGGCTAACCATTCAGAAGTGGTTTGCCTCTCCTTCCAAGTCTGGGTTAGTTTGAAAGCTCCCCTGAAACATGTCTACCATGGGTAATCCTGCTGCTATAGAAAATACTGGTGGCAAAGCTTCTAGCATCACAGCCACACACATGCCACCACAGAACAACAAACTGACAGACAAGTGAAAAATATACAGATTTCCATCTTAAAATATGTCAAGGACCTTTGGATTAAAATTTCCAAAATAAGTAATCCCAGTTCCCAGTGTGTGTTTTCACGCAGGCACTGAAGTGGAGCTTCTTGAACTCTTGTGCACAGGTCTGGGATAGTATAGGATGGAAATTTCAGCCAGAAGAGTCTGAGACCAAGCAGTAGGCAAATGGGAAGTGCAGATGGTAACAAAGATGAAGTCCAGATGCAGAGAGGAGTTGAACAATGCACATTTCTCATCATAAACCACAATGTTTAGGGTCAGAGACCTGGTGTGGCACTGCAAAACAATGCACTGGACCACAAGGTTGATTTGAACCAGAAGGTTGGTGATTCAAACCAGGTGATCCCTGGAAACCCTATGCAGGGTCGGTATGAGTCGAACCTGACTCAACAGCACTTAATAACAACAACAACATGATCCACTTAGTGAGATAGGCACTCCTGGTCCATCCAGAAGCAACTGGTGGACAAAGTTCAGGCCCTCACTTAGGTCAGTAGTTGGGATAGGGAGTGGTTCTGAAATACACTTGCTATCACAAAGGAATACTACCCAATGCCCTGTCACTTCATAAAATACTATTTCATAGCAATCACTGGATTATAATGGATTATAATGAAAAGTTTATGTTTCAAGTTGTCACTATATTAAATAGAAATTTTCAAGCATAAAAGGGGTTTGTGCTACTGGAATACTTCGACTTTCATGTTCAGTTTTAATATCGTCAGGAACCGTGTGAAGAGCAAGAGCCTTGTGTTGTCATAGTCTCCCAAACGAAGTCACTCCAACCTCGAAAAAGAGACTTGTGTGATGTGTTTGTAATAAAATATATGAAGTCTTCCTAACTGTGAAGCAACTTTTGTAAACCTAAATTATCATTTTAGCAGGAAAAAAATAAGCAGTTTCTAAATTCTCTTTTGTTGTCATTGTTAAGTGCCATCGAATCATCTCCGCCTCATAGTTATACTGTATAGTTTTCAAAGCTTTAAATCTTTATGGGAGTAGAATGCTTGATCTTTCTCCCACAGAGCACTGGTGGGACTCAATTGCTGACCTTTTGGGTTGAAGTCCAGTGCTTACAGAATGGAGCTACTACGTTCCCCCAAATATCTACAGAGGCTTATATTACTTATATAATGTTAGATATAAGACAAAAAAATGTATACTTCAAGTTATTCCATTGAGATCTTTCTTATTACCCAAAAATATACTATAAAATGGCTTTAAAGATAATAATTTAGTAAGGCTTACCTATAAGAATGAAAATCAATATAAACACACTTATGAAAATCTTCCGTGATCTAATTACCCTAAAAAAAGAAATAAAAAAAATATATATATATATCTCAATACAACACACACATTAACTTTAAATATGGACTTAAAACTTATCACTATAACCATTTCAACAAACAATTTCTTGGTTATTAGAGACTCTGTCTGTGGCTTAGTTAAATTCATAACCTGGTATCTTTCATTATCTTTGAAATTGAGAGAAAGTGTTTGGGGTGTGTCTGTGTGCGTAATCTTCCCCATCTACACAGACATAACTATTATGCTGTTTGTGTCTATAAATGTGTCTTCAAAACTTATATGAAGAAACCTATGGAGATTGTCGTAGAGGTCTAGTATGGAAGATGAGCTAAAAAGAGAAAGAAAGAAACTCAATCTGATTTTATAGAAATTTGGTATTATGCTAAAATAAAAACCTATGACAATTAAGTATCTGATAGAATTATTTTAAGTATTCATAATCTCCCCCCTATTTTTAATTAAGTCATAATATACATATAGAAAGATGTAACCCTACCCAGAGAATCAGTGATGCCTGAGATGGAGGCAGAGACGATGATGTGAAGCGATAGAGCAGCTGGGGACTTTAGATCCAGAGAGGGAGAGCGACTGTGTGCTGAAGACTGGGGGTGGGCGGTGGGGAGTAGTGTAAGGGGCAGGTTTATAGGGTATACCCTTTGGTTGGTTGATGATGCATGGAGGGGATTGTAACCATGGCAATGAAACGATATACAATAGAATGAATGTAAAACTAATGTTCTCCCATGTAAACTATCATATAATTCACAATACAACATTAAAAAAAAAAAATATATATATATATATAGAGAGAGAGAGAGAGAGAGAGAGAGAGAAAAGTGCAGAAATCAGAATTGTGCCGTTCCACGAGTCTTCACAGAATGAACCTATCAATGCAATTTCACCCAGAGTAAGACACAGAGCATTCTCAGCCCATCAAAAGCCCCTCTTGAGCTTCCATCAGAACCTATACCTCCCACCTGCCTCACGCTCTCAGCTTCATCCCATCCATTAGAATGATTGATTTGAACCGTATATAATGACATCATATATGTGTGCATCCCATCTGTCTGCTTTCTGCAAGCATTATATTTGTGGAAGTCACCTGTGCTCCTGTGTGTGACTGTAGTTCAGTATTCTCATACGCTACATAGTCCCTGAACTGCTAACTACAAGGTCTACAGTCTGAGTGCACAAGCCATGCCACAGAGAAAGATGAGGCTTTCTGTTCCTGCAAATATCAGAAACGCTTTACAGAGCTGCTATGAGTCTAAACCGATTCCATGGCACTTAGCAACACCACAGCCTAGTGTGAGAATACTCTACAGGGGCGTTCATTCTAGTGTTGATGGACATTTGAGGGTTTTCTAGTTTAGGCTTATGACAAACAATGCTGTCATAAATGTTCTTATAGACAATACTGGTAAGAACACTCTTATACGTTGTGACTTTTGAGGGATACATGTATAGATTTCATTTAGATATATTTTCAAAAGTAAAATTGATGTACTATAGACCTTGTGTATGTTCAGCATTATAAAATTTTGTCAAACTGTTTTCCAAATTGGTTATGATGTTGTTGTTAAGTGCCGTGGAGTTGGTTCCGACTCATAGTGACCCTGTACAGGGTTTCTGAGGCTGTAAATCTTTACGGGAGCAGAAAGCCTCATCTTTCTCCGGCGGAACAGCTGGTCGTTTTGAACTGCTGACCTTGTTGTTTGCAGCCCGATTCGTATCCACTACGCTACCAGAGCTCTTCACATCCATCTTTTGACAAGTCCAAAATTGGGGTAAGGAGAAAAGATGAAAACCTACAAAGTCCTTGGAAATGTCTTTATTCTACTTCTGGATCTGGTTCTGGTTTTATTTTGGTTTACTGTGGTGGGATAGAAACCACTGTGTTATATCCTCTGAGAGACTGGTGTTCTAGTAGAGCCTCTGTGAGTGTATTCCTGAGGTGTTGAAGCCCAAGAATGAGCTAGTGTTCTGGTTTAATCTAGGTTTAATTAAGTGTGCATGATAATATAACTGGATAAGCATCCTAGATGCATTCAAATGGACAGTTTTTTAGTTATCATCCACAATATCAACTGGGTTAATAATACTAAAGGGTTAACGTATATTAAAAAAAACTGGGTTTCCTATGTTTTCAAAATGTGTTGAAGGCATTATTGAATGGGAGACGTGTTCGACTCTCCTTTTACTAAAAATTCATGTTGCCGTCTCCTCTTAAGTTTTTGCCTAATATTGGACAGCAGGCACTTAGTGTACAGTCATAATTTTATTAAATTGAGTTTTGGTCATTAAACATCATCACTTTTTTCTTTGGAATTTAATAGCACAAAAGTCTGTGGGTTTCCATAAAGCTGAATTCAGATATTAATATAAAAATGATTGTTCCAAAACTGTTTGTTACATGGTATGTCTAAAATTTTTCAGATAAATAATGTTAATCCTTTGTATTTCTATTTATCTCTGTTTAAAGTTTTTTTGTTTTTTAATGACTTTATTTAGACTATTAAAGGGCATTATTATTACAGGCTAACTGTTGCCTTACTGGGTTTTGTCACCTTCAGTTGAAAAGCAGGCGACAGTCATGTGCAGAGCCAGGCTGACTTCTAAGTAGCAACCTCCATAAAACCAAGTTCCTGATTTGGTTAGCACAAGAACAAAGCACACTCATCTTAAAAACAAAAACACTGAGTAGTTTCAGGACCATCCCCTTAGAAGAATACTTTCCAAAGGTTAATTTTCAATAAGAAAGAAAGAAAAGCTTGAATGGATATGTATTTTATATCTCAGTCTTAAGCAGGTATTAAATCGAAGTTAGAAAAGGTAGCGGTAGGGTCCCAGACTTCACTCTCACTACTGATGGAGGAAACTTTGAGGTCTTTAACAACAGGGATCTGACATCCAAAAATAAAATGAAAAGGCCCAACTGTTGGTTGCGGCACTCCAAGGCCTACCTATGAGGCCCATACAACACCCAGAACGCATTTCTTCATCAGCCAGTGACTACTGAGCCAGTCCAAAAGGAAAGGCCCCTGGAAGATGTAGTGTCCTGAACATCCTAAAGCAGGGTGCCTAGCTGACTTCCTCCAGAGGCTAGCATGAAGAGGCCATAATGGTTGATGACCCTTTCCTCAGAGGAAGGGCGGCCCTTCTGACAGGGCTCAGAGATAAAACATCGTGATATCCATGGCAGAAACTTGGGTTACTCTTGATGGGAATGTAAGGAGACTGAATTTTTATTAGATACAGGAGCTGCCATCTGTTTTCACCCAAAACTCAGGCCTCCTCTCTAGTCATGACTGTAACAGCCATTGGGGTCCATAGAAAGCTCAAGGATACTCAGCCTGAGGAGGACACTCTTATTGAAGGGGCATCAGTATATCTATGAGCCTGAGAAAGGTCCAGAGAGTAATGGTTCATAGGAGGAACAATTCTAGACAGTCTCTTACTTGTCTATTTCTGCTATTCTTAGCCAACATTCACTATTGAGAAGCAATTGTTTCATCCCTGCTGGATTAGGTCTTGATCAGCCAGCACACAGCTTAAGATGGTCAAGACCTTCTTTTTCTATTCCTTAGCCAGCATGGTTATGGACCACCAAATAGTGTTAGACCATTTGCTGGCAGAAGAGAGAAGAGCATTTACCTTGCTCAGCACTTTTTACACCTGTGTTAACACCTCAAGTGAAACGGAGATTAGGACCTTACACATCCTGCAGCAGGAAAGACAGACCAGTCCCAGATGAGCCAGAGTTTATGGAACTAAATCACGAAACCTGGCTCCTACTTTTGTTTCTTTAAGACTGTTGATGGCCATGTTCTTGTTATTAATCTTTGGCCCATGCATTCTCAATTTACTAGTTAGGTTTGTACCTTCAAGATTGCAGCAATTTCACACTAAGCTTACAGTCATGCAAGGTTTCCAACCTATCCCAAAGGAAAGACCTAGGAGGCATACAAAATATCAGAGAAGCCAGTGAGAGATATCGACTCTATTAGATAGGAAATACAACAACCTGATTTATTGTTGTTGTTGTTATGTGCCGTGGAGTTGGTTCTGACTCATAGTGACCCTGCATAGGGTTTCTGAGGCTGTAAATCTTTATGGAAGCAGAAAACCTCATCTTTCTCCAGCGAAACATCTGGTAGTTTTGAACCGCTGGCCTTGCGGCTTGCAGCCCAATTCATAACCACTATGCAAAGAAAAGACACTCCCATCCATGTTCCCATGAAGAATTATGAGTGTGAAATCTCTCAAGGGGGAGGTGAGACAGGGGAGAAAGGAACCAAGAAAATCAGGATTAAACATAAGCCACTTAGTGACTGAAGTCTTGTAACCAAAGTCTTGAGGAAAGTTGCTCTCCTTGTTTGTGTAGTTTTAAAGATGCTCTGGACATGCCCAGTGCAGTGCAAATAGCTGAGCAGTCACATTCTGGGACATACCATTAAGAAAGCCCATCCATAAAAATTCCGTATATTATGGGACTTGCCATTAAGGCAGATCACCCATAAAAATTCTGTATTTTCACTGTCTTGTAAGATGTTTTACAGGTCAAACTAGTTTACCTAGTGCCCTAGGCATAACTTTAAAGGACAAAACTGGGGCAAAGAAGAATGCCAGCCCCTGGTAGGAGCTAGATTTAAGATCCCAAAGAAATACAAGTGCTCAATATCCCCTCCAAAAGTTTTCTGCTTTTGTGGTGTAATCCATCTTGAAGAAATGCTAGACACACACACATGTTGTTGTTGTTGTTAAGTGCCATTGAGCTGGTTCTGAACCATAGTGATCCTGTATAGGATTTCTGAGGAGCAGCTGGTAAGCTTGAACCACTGACCTTGCTGTTCAAACTGACTTTTCAGTCTAGCGCATTAACCCACAGCGCCATACCGGGACTCAATTATGAGCAAGGTCCCTCCTAAATGATCCATTTCCCAGAAATCCCAGCTTATCCCTACAAATAAACATGATGTCTTTTCCCTATTCAAAACCTTTTAAACCCCAGGAAAACTTTTGTTCAGGGAGCCAGAGGTTAAGGGTTGTGCTAAGCACTCCCCATCTCTGCTTTTAAGTCTTTTCCTATCATAAACCTTTGCTAGTATGGAAACTCTGTTTTACTTGATTTTTCTTAATCAGCAGAAGGCAAGGGTGGAGATGCAGTTAGCACTCCCTGTAACTCTGACTCATGGCATCCTATCAACCTGGTGTATAACAGAGCGAAAAGTTGTCCAATCCAACACCATCATCCTGATCGCTGCTGTGTATGAATCCATTGTAGTGACGATTGTGTCAGTCTATTTCATTGAGGGTTTCCCTCAGACATGATGTCATTTCCCATTCATTGATCTTTTTTATGATGTGTTCAAAGTAAGTAAGTTGACGTTTCTGTCATCTTCCTTTCTAAGGAGCATTCTGATGACATTTCTTCTAAGACTTTGTTTGTTCTTTGCAGTCCATAACGTATGCAATATTCTTCAACAATACTACAGTTTGAATGCATCAATTTTTCTTCTGTTTTCCTTTTTCGTTATTCAACCTTCACTGTTATTCAACCTATGAGGCGTTGAAAACATAATGACTTGGGTCCGGTGCACCTTAGTCATTCAAGTGGTATGTTTGTGCACAATGTAATATGTTGTCTGATTTTTTGACAGTTTGGGACATTGATTGCTGATTGAAGTAGAATAAAATCATTGATAATAATTCTAGTCAACTTACTCCTTCCCTTGAAGGAGAACAGGCTGACCTTGGTGTAAGATACCTTCCCTACACCTGGAGTGTTTTTTCATGTTTTGACTTGTTTTGTTTTAACCCTGTTTGTCCTCATTATTTATGAAAGAAAAAGGTTTATTCCCTAAATCACTGGTAGATTTTTGGTCCATATTCTATGACAATATGCTTCTCTTCCTATAGCAATAATCCCCACCCCAACCCCCCCTTTTTTTTCTGAATAAAACATCTTTCTATCAAAGTCAGTTCTGAACTATTCTCCATCATTTAAAGGCAATTTCCTGTTTTAGACTTAAAACAATATCTATGAAAGTGACCTTGTGTCTGTAAGCTTCTTAAAAAAAAAAAAGTCAAACCCTTTGCCATCAAGTCCATTGTAAAGCCAAACTCGGTGTCATCAAGGCAATTCGGACTCATGGCAACCCAATACGTTTCAGAGCAGAATTGTACTGCATAACATTTTCTTGGTTATAGTCTTCTGCAGTGCCACTGGTTGGGTTCAAATCACAGTAATGACACATAAATCACTTGCCCCACCCAGGGACTTGGAGGCTACAGAATTTATATTTGTTAACTGTCTTTGAGTTGGCACCATGCACAGTGGAACTAAATGATGTCTTAGCCTGGATTCAAACCCAAGTCTCCTGCATGGAAGGTGAGAATTGACCAGTGACCCACCACTGCCTCCTGAGACAAGTGCTCCTTTGTTTCTGTTGAGGTGGTGATCTTCTTACATTCTACTTTTGATTTCTTAACAGATAGTGCAAATCTAGGAAGTAAATAGACTTTGGGTCTTTGGTACACCCAAGTGGCAAGGCTTTCTCATTGCAGCAGTAGCCATAATCTTCTTCTTAATTATTTCATTGTGGTAAAAACATAGATAATACAAATAGAAAATTCAATGTTTTTAATATATTTAATTCAGTGACATCAAAGACATTCATCATGTTGCCTAATTGTCGTTATTATCCATTTTTATATTATTCTATTTCCATTAACAGAAGGAGTCCTGGTGTGGTGCTATAGGATAAAGCGCTGGACCACAGGGTCCGTTTGAACCACAAGGTCAGTGGTTCAAACTCCCCAGTCTCTCCTTGGAAACCCTATACAGGGTTGCTATGAGTCAGAACTGACTTGACAGCACTTAACAACAACAACATTAACAGAAACTCGGTACTCCTGAGCTAAGATTCCTTCTTTCCACCTTAGAATCACCATACTAATATGCTTTGCCTATTTAAACTATTTTATATAAGCCAGATTATATAATAACTGATTTAGTTCACTCCGCATATGCTTTCATGGTTCATTTTGTCATACCATGTATCAAAACTCCATTTTTCTTTCTGGCTGAGAAATATTCCACTGTGTGGATGGACCACATAGTGTTTATTCAGTCATCTGTTGATGAACATTTCAGTTACTGTCGCATTTTAGCTATTGTGAAAAGTACTACTATGAACATTCATGTGCAGGTGTCTTTTTGTTCCTCATTTAAATTATTTTGTGTATACATCGAGGATTGAGAATGCTGAGTCGTAGGTATACCATCTTCTTCAAAGCGTTATCTATATGTGTTCTAATTGTTGTTGTTATTAGTTGTCAATGAGTTGATTCTGACTCATGACAACCTAGAGGGTTTTAGGAATCCTAGTATGACATTGTAGGATAAGCACTGGACCGTAAAGTTGGCTTGAACTACAAAGTCAGTGGTCCAAACTCACCAGCTGCTCCTCAGAAACCCTATACAGGGCTGCTATGAATTGGAACTAACTCAGCCACACGTAACAGCAGCAGTATAGGGTTTTCAAGGCTGTGGTCCTTCAGAAACATATCACTAGGCTTGTCTTCCAATGGCAGTTTGGGGTGGGTTTGAGTTGTCAACCTTTTGACTAGTAGCCCAGTATTTAACTATTTGCACCATACTGCATTCCTTCTCAGGCATTTCCAAGGCCTGCCTGCCTTCCATAATGGAGTCCAGGTCTACTTCCAGGTCATTTGTCTCAGACACTTTATCCTGTTTCTGGACATGTGCTGATATGGTCATCTGCTTTTGTTTCTTGGACATGCTTAATGTTTATCTGTGGCCTTAATACTTAATTATGTGTTTCGGTATTTTTTATGCTTTCTGATTGCTTCCAGGGAGATGTGATCAGGATGTGGGCTTCCTTTTTCACTCTTCTTAATGCTTAACTCAAATTAGCTTTCAGAGGTGTTGTCTGTTGTCCTGGTATATGGCAGGTGGTATTGGTTCTTGCCTGGGTTTTGGTGTTTTATAGAGTGTGATTGTAGCTTAGCTATAGATGGCAGCAGTTGCTGACTTTTCTTGTGTAATATGTGGAGAGAAAGAGTTATGCAAAGGTAGAAGGGGGAGCATATAACAGCAAAACAGGACCAGCGGAAAAAAACAAGAGAAAAACCTCTCACAAAAAACAGCAACAAAAAAACTAGGCTGAAGACTGCAGTCCATAATCACATAAAAGGGACAGGAGGGAGAGAAGACCAAAACAAAAAACAAAAAAACAAAAAAAAACAAATCTGTAGCCTAATATGAGTATGACTTTAATGTCTTCTCTTCAGCTTCTTTCAAAGCTGCTCGAGAGATTTCAAGATGCCAGTATTGGTTGTTATGCTATACCACAGGCTTTAATTTAATTTTTGGCCTGTTTTGTTTTTAAACTCTCTTTCCCTCTCTACAGCCCTGTCCTGCTCTTTCCCATAATAAAAAAAAACCATTTAGGGCCTGCTCTTGGGCTGAGTATCTGTGCGCATGTGTGGCAGAAGAACCCACCAGTGGTGAGGGTGGGGGGTGTCCACTCACTCAGGCTCCCCCTCCAGTCACCAGAATGGAGGTGCACAAACAGTGGGTGCACCAATGACCAGATACCAAAAAAAAAAAAAAAAAAAAAAAGAAATTCAGAAAAAAGCAAAACTGACAAAATGTATTGTCCACCTTCGCTCCAAGGTTCTGTGGTGTTTCTGCTTCCCCACTTGGTCTTGCCATTTGGTCTCACCCAAGATGTCAGCTCTGGGCCTCCAAGCCCAGCAGATTCAAAAGTATGCAATTTCTTACTTCTGCTTCAAGTTCCACAATCTATAAGCCTTCAAACCTTTAAAATATTCCTATCTCTGTGTTTCCAAGTTTTGGAGCTCTGCCCTGGCTCTGCTTTGCCTGGTATTCTGTGGTATTGCTGATGGCGAACTTCACTACACCTCCACCCTAGCCTCCATCAAGCTCCGCCTCCTAATTGCACCATCCTGGGACACATGTTTGTTGGCTCAAAATTTGTTATCTATTAACAAAGACTGCTTGGTAAACTCTCAACCAAAGATTAAATTAATGATGATGGTTACCTTATGAACTCCTGGTATGGTGCTGTGGGTTAATGCACTGGACTGCAAAGTTGGTTTGAACCACAGGAACAGCAGTTTAAGTTCACCAGCTGCTCCTTAGAAACCCTATACAGGGTCACTATAGGTCAGAACTGACTCGATGGCACTTCACAACAATGGTTGCCATGAATCAGCATTGACTGAACGTTAACTAACAACTCTTGGCCCAACATCCCAAGCCACTATGCTAAGTAATGCACATAGCAGAGACTGATTGAAAAGAAAAAAGTGAGTGATCTGTGAAGTTTTTAAGATAAAACAGTAATCTTGCTGCTAAGATTCATTGTTTTAAAAAGGATAGCTTCCCTTTGGAAAGGCTATCCCTCGTGTGGTGCTGTAGGATAAACATTGGACTAGTAACCTCAAAGTTGGCATTCAAACCCACCAGCTGCTCTTGGAAACTGTGTACAGGATTGCTATGAGTTAGAACTGACTCGAAAGCACATAACAACAACTGTCCCTGTCATAAGGTCCCTAAATTGTACACATGGTTTGTACTCAGCTATGAACCTAAAGGCTGGCAGTTTGGACCCCCATAGCAATGCCGTGAAAGAAAGGACTGCAAATCTCATTCTGCAAAGATTACAGCTAAGAAAATCCTCTGAAGCAGTTCTTCCTGTAATCCATGGGGTCATCAGGAATTGGAATTGACTCAATGGCAGCGGGTTTATTTTTTGTTGTTGTTTCCTTTTGGTAAGTTTTTGCCCCAAATCCATTAGAATTAATCTAAATATCATTTACACATAGAACACAATGTACCAGAGAAAGACAATGATTAAGAGAAGTCTTTAGAGAGAGAAAAAATTGAAAATTGTTTTCTCTAAAAAGGAAACCTTGATATATGATATATATAATTTGTATAATATTAATAAGATCTTATGGTTATAATTCTGCAAAGTTACATACCAGTTTGAGTCTGGATTTCGGTGCTCTGATAGCATAGCATTCATGCCTGCACTACCACAGGCTTCTTCAGAATGACCTCGAAAATCCCCTACACCATGTCTCAGCTTTGGTCTTCCGTTCATCTCCTCCACTGAATAACAAGTAACTGACAGAAGGAGACTATCCTTCATGATCTCTTTTTTATTTTATGGAAAGCATAAGGCTTTCTATAAAATAGAAATACATAGGTAATTTTTGGGTTTGGTTTTGGTTTGACTTCATGAATACTTCTCCTTCAAGTGGAAAATTGTGAGTGAGCCAGTCTTAAAATTCCTCTGACTCCTCTATTGCATCACTCCTCTGTGACACATCATAATGACAATATTGGCCTCCATGCCCCCCAGAGGGAGTGTACACATATTCAACGGCTCAACTGATAACTCATTCTCCTGAATATGTGCTTAAAATGTTTCATTATAACTTATTTAAAACATACTAAATAAGTTCTGCACTGTAGGATCATCACTGGACTGCCAAACACAAGGTTGTCATTTCAAACCCTCCAGGTGTACCTCAGGGCAGCTATGAGTCAGAACTGACTCAACTGCACTTAACAACAACTCAGCTGTAAGGGGGCCCTGGTAGCACTGTAGGCTAAGAATTTAGGCTGCTAACAGCAAGGTCATCAGCTAAAAAAAAAAGGAGACAGATAAGTCTATCTGCTCCTGCAACAATGCACAGTTTTGGAAATTGTATGGAACAGTTCTACTCTGTCCTATGCGGTCACTACGAGTTGGATTTGATCACTGGCAATGGTGAGTTACTCTGTGATACCACCACCCATCTGTCACTTTGTTATGCTATGGTGGCTATGTTGTTATGATGCTGGAAGATAGGCCACTAGTCCAGCCACCTACAGTGAACAGCCTTTAGTTCTTCTAGACCTAAAGCTTCTAGACTAAGACAGATTAGGAAGAAAGGCCACAAATCAGCCGGTGAAAATGCCTATGGATTTGTGGTGAAATCAGTTCCTTTATGTGACATTTTGGACTCACAGTGCTGCCGAGATTACAAATCTTTACAAGAGCAGAAAGCCTCATTTTTTTCCTGTGGAGCACCTGGTAGATTCGAACTACTGACCTTGCAGTTAGCAGCCCATGTTGTAATCCACTGTGCTATCAGGGCTCCTTATGAAGAGGGTTACACATTCCTTTTTGAGACATTGGGAGAGCTCCCGGGTTTTACTCTGAGTCTCTTAATTGGTATCCTTTTCAACTATAATAAAACTTAGTCATATGTATTGTCTTTTTTATATATGTTCTGTGTGTCATTCTAACAAATTATTGACCCCAAAGGAGGAGTGGGAGCCAGCATGTCAGAAGTGAAGAGGTCCAGAGTTTCTCAAGCTTGCAGCTGGCATCCTGAATAAAGTAATAGAGGAAACCCCAAAGCTGAAGCCAACAGGTCAGAAATGAGAATGTCAGTGTAAAATCCCAAACTTGCAGCTGGCATCTGCCAATTTGGCAGTCTGAATAACAGCCCTGTGGACTTGTGAGATCTGACCTAGCTTCAAATGTTATGGGAAAAGAAAAAGGTGCTTCATGCTCAGCTGGTCTGAAGGAAGGTGTCCTTTTAACTTGTGGATCAGACACAGTTTCAGCAGGCTCTACAATCAAAGAAAAGTGTGCATAGGAACTAAACATAAAATAAAAGAGCGAAAAAGTAGGACTTGATTTTTGTTTATGATTCTTCTGTCCACAAACAAATCATGTGTTACCAAGCTTTTGATTTTTACCAATCTAATTGGTTTATTAAAAATTTTCTTTCAAGATGATTTCTTTTTGCACACTGTTTATTGATTTTGAGTGGATTTTGGCTGAGACTCCTGTTCTTCTGTGTTCTCATTTCTTCCTATACTTTTGTTGTTTCTGCCTTATTTTATTTACTTTTTTTTTTGTTAAATAACTATAATTCTTTTATTTCTTTACTTATACATTTTAAAACTGCTTTGAAACGATTACATTAAAAAATAATCAATCGGAAGATTATTCATTTTCTGATGAGTCCCTGCCTTCTAAATATTCAATTTTGGTTTGTGAACTTATATTGAAAGAGAATTTCCCACTTCCACTCCTATTCTTGGCCCTCCTTGTTGACTAGAACCTCAAGACTTCCAGGATAGTTAAATTTTCTCTTTTTATATTTTCTGTACTATTGTTATATGTTTGGAACAAGAAGCCCCTTCAGGGTATAAACCCCAATATTACCAATACTATGACAACAGATCAATCAACCTCTTACATGCCATTAAGTTTATTAAAGGAAGACTCATTAATAACCTGCAAAATGCAGATGATTTAACCTTGCTTTCTGGAAGCAAAGAAGACTTCATATATTTAGTGATGAAGATCAAAGACTATATAGCCTTCAGTATGGATTGTACCTTAATTTAAAGAAAACAAAAATCCTAACAACTGGATTAACAAATAATAATATCATGATAAATGGTGTAGGGAGAAAATGGTGACACTCATGTTAACTCAAACCATATTTCCTATCCCTTCACCTTGTTCCCACTCTTTAGGAAGGTGCAGACAGCCCCCTTCTCCCACTATGCCTACTAAAACTCCTTGTTCTCAAGCTTCAGTTATATATATGGTATGAAGAAGCCAACAGACCCCTCCTCCCATTACACATACTGAAATTCTGTGTTCCTTTGAAGGGGCAGGCAGCCTTGTGCCTTGTGACTTCTCTACCTTTTTCTTGTTCTGCATTACCACCCTTAACTGCCCTGACACATGTGATGCTTGTATACCCCATAATTTAAAATGACCCTAGCCCATGTCCCTCATGTGGTAAAACACCTGACTGTCTAGCTGGTTGCCACTCAAGACAGCTGTCCACATCCTTTGTCAGTAAGTTTCTCTGTTGGCAAACTATCTCTTTTACTTTCTTCTCTGTAGTAAACTAATGTCTCTCAGATGGGGTCCGGGCCATTTTTTGTGGTCTCTCAGCAACTACGTATTCTTCTGGCTTTTCCTTTCTGGGCCTAAATGCCAACAAATAGAGAAAAGATTGAAGAGTTTGGATCCACAATCAAAATTCATGGATGCAGCAGTCAAAAAAATCAACGGATAAATTGCTTTAGACAAATCTGTTGCACAAGACTTCTTTAAATTGTTAAAGAGCAATGATGTCACTTTGAGAACTAAGGTGAGTTTGACCCAAGCAATGATATTTTCATCCATCTCATATATGCACGTGAAAGTTGGACAATGAATAAGGAAGACCATAGAAGAATCAATGTATCTGAATTATGTTTCTTGAGAAGAGTATGAAAAGTACCATGGAATACCAGAAGAACAAACAAATCTGTCTTAGAAGACATGCCAACTGAATGTTCCTTAGAAACCAGGATGGCAAGACTTCATCTCTTATATTTTGGACATGTTATTAGAAGGGACCAGTCTCTGGAGAAGGAAATCATGCTTGATAAAATACACGGTCAGCAAAAAAAAAAAAAAGAGGAAGACACCCACCCACCACCCGGCCAATTAGATGTGTTGACAAAGTGGCAAAAACAATGGTCTCCAAACATAACAATTGTGAAGATAGTACAAGATGGGGCAGTGTTTCATTTTGCTTTGCATACGTTAACTATCCACCATTCATCTGCCAGTCGGTCACACTGTAGTGGCTTGCGTGTTGCTGTGATGCTGGACGTTACGCCACCAGTATTTTGAAGGTAGACAGGATCACATGTGGTGGACAATTTCAGCTGAATTTCAGACTATACAGGCACTGACAAAGGAAAGGCAGACTACTTTCAAATGTTTAGCCACTGAAAACCTTGTGAATAGCAGTGAAACATGT
>NW_006408902.1:1532334-1534562 GCF_000296735.1 Chrysochloris asiatica
AGTCTTACATGGTCTGCAACAGAAACACTGTCAGAGAGCACCAGAATATTGTCCAATATAGAGCCAGATGATGAACCACTCAGATTGAAAGGCATTCAAAATACGACTGGGGAAAAACTACCTTGTCAAAGTACAGTTGACCCTGGTGATGCAAACGGAGTAAAGTTTTCAGGAACTTCATTTGCTAATGGGCCGCAGCTCAAAATGAGGAGAAATAGCTGCAAACATCCATTAGTAATAAGAACATGGAATGTACAAAATACAAATCTAGGAAGATTGGAAGTTGTCAAAAATGAAATGGAGTGCATGAGCATCAACATCCTAAGTATTAATGAGCTGAAATGGACTGGTATTGGCCATTTTGAATCTGACAATTACAAGATTTACTATGCTGGGAATGACAAATTGAAGAGGAATGCTATCACATTCATCATCAAAAAGAACATTTCAAGATCTATTTTGGAGTATAATTCTATCCTGGTGTGGCACTGTGGGTTAATGCTCCAGACTGCAAAGCTGTTTGAACTGCAAGGTCGGCAGTTCAAGCTCACCAGCTGCTCCTTGGAAACCCTATACAGGGTCGCTATTGGTCAGAATCGACTCAAAGGCACTTAACAACAACAACAACAGCTATCTGTGATAGGATAATATCTTTACATCTATTATTCAAATGTATACACCAAACACTACAGTCAGTGATGATGAAATTGAAGAATTCTATCAACTTCTTCAGTCTGAAATTGATGAAACATGCCATCAAGATTTATTGATAATTCCTGGTGATTGGAATGCAAAGGTTGGAAACAAAGGAAAGATCAGCAGTTGGAAAATATGGCCTTGGTGATAGAAATGATCCTGGAGATTGCATGACAACATTTTGTAAGACAAATGACTTATTCACTGCAAATACTATTTTAAAACAAAATAAAAGATAATTACATACATGGACTTCACCAGATGGAATTCATAGAAATCAAATTGACTACATCTATGGAAAGAGACAAGGAGCTCTGGTAGCATAGTGGTTACAAGTTGGGCTGCTAACCTTGAGGTCAGCATTCAAAGCTACCAGTGGTTCAGCTGGAGAAAGATGAGGCTTTCTCCTCCTGTAAAGATTTACAGCCTTGGAAATGCTATGAAGGGTCACTATGAGTTGGAACCAACTCCATGGCACCAACCACCACCATGGAAAGAGACGGTGGAAATGCTCCATATTGTCAGCCAAAACAAAGCCAGGGACAGACTGTGGAACAGACAATCAGTTACTCAGATGCAAGTTCAGACTGAAGCTGAAGAAAATTAAAACAAGTCCACGGAAGCCAAAATTAGATCTTGAACAGATCCCCCCTAAATTTAGAGATCATCTCAAGAACAGATTCGATGCATTAGACACCACTGACTGAAATTCAGAAGAGTTCAGATGACATCAAGAACATTATACAGGAAGAAAACAAGAAAAGAACAAAATGGATGTCAGAAGAGACTCTGAAACTTGCTCTTCAGTGTAGAGATGCTAAATCAAATGGAAGAAATAAGGAGGTAAAAGACCTTAGCAGAAACTTTCAAAGGACATCTCAAGAAGACAGAGTCAAATATTATAATGAAATATGTACAGACATGGAGTTAGAGAACCAAAAGGGAAGAACATGCTCAACATTTCTCAAGCTGAAAGAACTGAGGAAAAAACCTCGAGCCTTGATTTGTACTAATGAAATATTCTTTTGGGAAAATATTAAATGAAACAGAAAGCATCAAAAGAAGAAGGAAAGAATACACAGAGTCACTATACCAAAAAGAAAGAAATTGCTGATGTTCAAGCATTTCAAGAGGTAGCATGTAATCAGGAGCCAATGCTACTGAACAAAGAAGAAGTCCAAGCTACACTGATGGCATTAACAAAGAACAAGTCTCCGAGAATTAATGGAATTCAAATAGAAATCTTTCAGCACCCTGAGGCAGCACTGGAGGCACCCACTTATCTAAGGCAAGAAATTTGGAAGACAGCTACCTGGCCAACTAATTGGAAGAGTTCTATATTTGTGTCTATTCCAAAGCGAGGTGACCCGATGGAATGCAGAAATCATCAGACAACATCATTAATATCACATGCAAGTAAAACTTTGATAGAGATAATTCAAAAATGGCTGCAACAATACATTGACATGGAACTGCCAGAGGCTCAAGCCAGATTCAGACGAGAATAGAGAATGAGGGATGTCATTGCCAAT
>NW_006408902.1:1540187-1556280 GCF_000296735.1 Chrysochloris asiatica
GAGGGTATTGTAACCATGGCAATGAAATGACATACGACAGGAAAAATGTAAAGCTAATGTTTTCCCATGTAAACTATCACATAATTCACAATAAACATTAAAAAAAAAAAAAAAGCAGAAACAATATAAAAGCAGAGACAAGAACCTCTTGAAACAAAAATAAAACTGTGGCTGACTGTCCAGTTGCTTTGCTACACAGACAGGGTGTGTGCACAGTAGAAGCCTCAGTTTCTGGTGTGGGTGTCCACTTGTTCAGGCCCCTCTTCTAGTCACTACCGTAGAAGTGTACAGATAGATGTTGAGAAGTTAATGGGAGAAAGATTGTTTACTATTTTTGTCTCTGAAGGTCAGTTAAGTATCTGTGTGTGTGCACAGCATAATTCTTGAAATAGTTCAGTCTTTTTATGTTGGGATTTTACAGATTGTTCATATGGTTTGTCTGTCAGGCCAAACCTGCTTCTTTTCTTGCTGGGTAGTAGAGCTTAATGGTCCTGCACAAGTTAACTTTAGGGCTGGGACCCTCAGGCAGAAGACAAAAGATGCAGCCAAAGATTTTGCCCTTGGACTGATGGGGTCTTTTCTCTCTGTGCCATGTAAAAGCTGTGGTCTCAATGCTGGACTTTTTTAGAGGTATGCACCGACCTGCCTGAAGGCGTCTGGGCTGGGCAAAGAAGGCACGAGAGGGAAGAGGAAGGAAAAAACAAACAAACAAACAAACAAAAAACCATGTAGAATCCCTCCACATCTCCTTTTGCAAATGTCAATGCACTGCTTTTAGTGCCAGTTCCCTGTGCCAGTCTGACTGTAGCCCTGCCCTCTGACTTCCACCCAGGCAGGAAGGCTGCAAAGGGAATTCTGTGACTTGACCAATTTCTAAATCGCAATGTTTTTCTTTATATCGTGATTTTTCCACTGGCAGTGGTGGGAAACTGATGCCCTAACCCTTATGCTAGATCCAGAGCTCTGGTGCAGTTTCGTGAAAGCCACGTCTCTGGGTTTTCAGCCCCTCTCCCTCAGAGCCTGTCCTACCTGACTCTGCTCTGCCACCGCCAAATTGGAAGTCGCAATTGCCTTCTTGCCTGTATGGTTTCTGCTGGTAGAGCTAAGCTTCATCTGATTTGCTTGCCTTTGCATGTAACTCTTCTCTTTTCCGTAGCTGCTTTCAGCAATCTCTCCTTGTCTTTGATTTTGGAGAGCTTTATTGTTATATGTCTTGGTGATTTTCTTTGGGGGTCTGTTCTTCCTGGGGTTCATTGAGTTTCTTGAATGCTTATCTTTTCATTTTTCAGGATGTTAGGGAGAGTTTCTTCCAGTAACTCTTCAACTATCTCCTCTGTGGACTTGTGTGATTCTTCCTATTCTGGAATGCTGATAATTCTTAAGTTATTCCTCTTCATGTGGTCCAACATGAATCTTAGACTTTCTTCAGGTTTTTATTATCCTTTTTTCTGCTTGCTCTTCTATCTTAGCATTATTGAGAGATTTGTCTTCCAGCTCGCTAGTGCTGGCTTCCATCTCTTCAACTACTCTTTTGCCCTTTCAGTGTATTGTGAATCTCGGGTATTTAATTATTAATCATTTGAACCTCTTTTTGCAGTTTTTGAATTGTTTCCAATGCTGTATCTATCTTATTTAATTTTTCTTGTAGCGCTTTCCTGGCTTCTTCCTTATTTTTCTCAAACGCTCTGTGAAGTTTTGGGATATATTTCAGTATCACTTTTCTGAATTCCTTCTCAGGCATTTCTAAAGCTGTTCTCCTTCCAACATGATTTCTAAGCTAAGTCTATTTCCTGCTAATTTGTCTTAGTCACTTTATTGTGTCTAGACATGTGCTGATATGGTCATCTGTTTCTTTGACATCTTCAGTAATTAGCTGTGACCTTAATAATGAGATGAATGTATGTTGATGTTTTATTATGCTTTCTGATTACCTCCAGGTAGATGTGATCAGGAGTTGGGATTTCCTTTTCACTCTTCTTATCACTCAACTCAGAGTAACTGTAGCAGATGTTGATTGCCTATCTGGTGTATGGCAGCTATTGTTGGTTCTTGCCTGGATGGTGGGGTTTTATAGGGTGTGATTGTAGCTTGACTATATGACTGCAATTGCTCTCTCTTCTTGGATAAAGTAGGGCAAGAAAGAGCTCCCTTAAGGTAAAAAGGGGACCAAAAACAAAACAGCAACAGCAAAAAAGACATATTGGATACTATAGTCTATAACTGCAGGAAAGAGAGAAGAGAAAAAAAAAAATCTGTAGCAAAATATGAGTATGACTTTAATGTCCTTTTGGCTTCTTGCCTTCAAGGTGGCCTGAGAAATTTCAAGGTGTCACTGTTGTTCATTATGACGTAACTCAGCATTTAATTTTTGGCCTGTTTCCTTTTTAGTCTGTCTCTCTCCTGCTCCACAACCTTGTTCAGGACGTTTTCCTAGTGATTAACAGATCAGGGTCGGCTTTATCCATTTTGTGCTGCCATTTGGTTTTCACTGGAATTTTTCCACTTTGATTCTAAGTAGATCTGTGCACATGCCTAGTAGAACACTCTGGGTGTGGAGGGGTGTCCACTCGATCAGGCACCAGGTACCCCTTCTAGTCACCAGAACAGATGTGCTCAGACAGCGAGACCTATGAATGGAAGGGGGGGAAAAAACAACAAAAAAAGAATGTCCACACCTTTATCTCTGAGGATGTGTCAAGCATCCGTGGTGGCTCTGATTCTTCCCCCACTCTGCCTGGCCTAAGATGGCCACTCTGGGAGCTGCTGAGGCTGGCTGACTAGAAAACACCAGATTCTTTGCTTCCGCTACAAATTCCACTGGCTATAAGCCTTCAAACTTTCTATATATTCCTTTATCTATAGTTCTGTTTGGGGACCATCTCCTGAACATGCTTTGTCCCGTATTCTGTATTATTACTGACAGAGGTCCTCACTGCACCTCTCTCCAATCCACCATCTAGCCCTGCATCCTATATACCAGTATTGCTTTTAGTTTAATATTTTACTAGGTATAGATAGTTCTAATGGCTTCCACTTGGCTTTTCCTATCATAATTTCCCTTTTCCACATTTCAGGAATCCAATGTAGGGGTTCTGCCAGTTGCTGAGTGTTTATTCTGATTATATACATTCTGGGGAAATAACTACAGGATGACTTCAGGGACCCATTGGATCCACAGTGAGATGACCTTAACGAGCTCTGGTAGCAGAGTGGTTATGAATCGGGCTACTAACCTCAAGGTCAGCAGTTTGAAACTACCAGCTGTTCCATGAGAGAAAGATGAGGCTCTCTGCTCCTGTAAAGATTTACAGTCTCGGAAGCCCTGTACAGGGTCACTATGAGTCAGAACTGGCTCCACGGCACATAACAACAACAACAACAAGCCCCACTCTAACTTCTGAGCCACAGTGATGTTTTGGGTATCCTGAAATTACTGTCAGTTCAGAACTAATGACCAATAGTCCCTGAAAAGATTGACTGTCTCCTTTCCCCCAGTAAATCATCACTCTTGTAAAAGGCTGTAGATCTCCTGGGGAAGACTGGGAGAAAGAATAACAGTATAAATTTCTGGTGGTGTAGTGGGGTCCTTCCTCAAGGGATCTGGCCTCTCCATCATTCAAGGGATTGTTGGCCTATAAACTGGCTCGAGTCTGGTAATTCATTGAGAGGCTATGATTCTATATTCTGGTGATTCAAATTAGACTACCATACACTTGATCTAGAATTCTTCTACGTGTACAATCAACTAAATACTTAGTAGATTTTCCATCTGTTTCGCTCCTAAATACACTCTGTTGAAGTAGCCAACACCATAAATGCACACGAGTCAGACTATTTTGATCAATACTTTGATTCTGCTTTCTACTACAATCACGTCACCCACCTTGTTTTTGTTGATTACGTGCTGCCACTAAGATAGTCCTTTACCACCATGGGATCTAATTTGTTCCATTGTAGTTAGGTATCTTAATTCAGTTATGACAGTTCCTACTGTCACATCTGGCTTACATAAAATAACAATCACAACAATCTTTAATGAGGCTGGCACTTCCTTCACAAATTTCTTCCTTACTGTTGTGGTAAAGGGTGTGTCCTCTGGGCACGCCATGTGTGGATTAATGGGTCAATCCTGATAAATGTACTCTAATTTCTGAAGTCTTTGGATTTCTTTCTTTATAGGATACGTAGGCATGTATGGTACTTCAACTTGGTGAATTGTAGGCGTGCAATCCATGTTTCAGTGAACCAACCACATAATCTTGTATCTTTTCCTGACTTCTCAAGCTAAAACACTGAATGAAGAATCTTGCTTACTCGGCCCATATCAATAAACTCAGACTGATCCAAGCTTATGTTCTTTGCACCATTATCCCATACCCTGAATAGCCATTCCCAGAAACGGATTCTCCATGTTTCTATTTGTACATACTAGAAAAATCAAGCAGTTCTTTTGGAGTGTAGTATACTTCTTCCTGGGCCAGAATTTGTATTTCACCTTTTGGGACTCACTGAGACTTTAGTCTAGTTATAGGTCTAAAAGCAGTAATTGGTGGAGGTTTTTCCTGTGAACATTCAGCAGTGTCTTGCAAGATATCTACTTTAGGCGATGGCCCAGGTAATGAATGTCTCGGGCATCATCTCAGCAGGCACAGTACGCACCAAGCAGCAATCTTAACAGGTGCAAAAAAAAACAAAAAAAAAAACAGTACCACTAGTTTTTTGCTTTCCCACAGAGTAGCTGATGGGTTCCACCTGACCTACCTGAACTCTCAATCATTATTCCCACTTGGACTCCTTACACAATTGGCAGGAATGTTTAACTATATGCTGAGGTTTTCCAAATGCTGATTAGTTTTGTTTTTCTCTCTCTACCCTCTCAATGTGTTAATTGAAGGCATGATTTATAAGCAAATCGTTGTCTAAAACCAAACACCCTTTGGAGCCCTGGTGTTGGCATTTTGCAGGAGAAAGGTAAGGTTGATTGTCTTCTCTCCTAAAGATTTCATCTTGGAAACCCTAAGGAGCACTGTGATTTGGAATCTACTTGATGGCAGTGGTTATTTTATTTTAGTATCTTGGATTTTGTTAGGTGTTAACTCTTGCAGCTGCTTCATATATGTATAACTCTTTGTGTAAAAATATGTATATATAATCAAATATGAGTTTATCTGCAATACATGTAGGAGGGGTGCTTCAAAAATTTCATGGGAAAATTCCATTATCTTTTATTTTCATTTTTTCTATGAACTTTTTGAAGCATCTTCTGATGCCTATAGTTTATGAATGGAATGTGTATATTATTTATTTATATATATAGTGCTGTAGGATAAGACCTGGACTAGTAACCTCAAGGTTGGTGGTTCAAACCCACCTGCTGCTCCTTAGAAACCACTTAATAACATAACATAACATAACATAACATAACATAACATAGCATAACATAGCATAACATAACATAACACTAGCATGTTGTTGTTGTTAACTGCTGTCGAGTCGGTTCTGACCCATAGCGACCCTGTACAGGGTTTCCGAGGCTGTAAATCTTTATGGGAGTAGAAAGCCTCATAACTAGCATAGCGGTTACGAATCAGGCTGCTAACCTCAAGGTCAGCAGTTCAAAACTTCCAGCCATTCCGCAGGAGAAAGATTAGGCTTTCTACTCCCATAAAGATTTACAGCCTCGGAAACCCTATGTAGGGTCGCTCACGGCACAACACCCCTACCACCAATATAATATAATATCCTGGCAATTTTTACATTTTAAGGTGGATTGGTTATAATTGTTTGGACAATGTGATAGATGCTGCCTGTTTTGTGAATTGCTTTGCGAGTAATTAGGGTTCCCTGTTGGACACAGGTGTTGTTGTTAGGTGCCATCGAGTCCGCACCTACCAATAGCAACCTTATGCACAACAGAACGAAACACTGCCCATTCGTGCGCCAACCTCACAATTGCTGCCATGCTTGAGCCCATTGCTGCTGCCACTGTGCCAATCCATCTTGCTGGGGGTCTTCCTCTTTTTCATGGACCCTCCACTTTGCCAAGAATGATGTCCTTTTCCAGGGACTGGTCTCTCCTGATAATATGTTTGAAGTATGAGAGAGAAGTCTGCCTATTCGCTGACTGTACTTCTTCCTACACAGATTTGCTTGTTCTTGTTGGTAGGCCATGGTACTTTCAATATTCTCCTCCAACACCATAACTCAAATGCATCAATTCTAACCTCTTCTGGTGGGAGCAATGAGGGTAGAGGACAGCTTCGATTTACCGCTTGACACAGTTTCCGGTAAATTGTGGAGCGGTCTGGCAAGACAGATAGCTCTCAGAAGTTGCTTTCTACCTTTTCTATAGAGTAATCTTAAATTTACTTATAAAAATATATAATTTGACAATATTCACAGCCTTTCACTATGAGTTCTACAAACCTTAGGAAAAACTAGCTTAGCAGCAATTGCTTTCAGCCTTAGGTGGATTGAATACAAAGAGAAAATGTGTAAATTACTCCCTTTCATAGAGAACCTAAGTAACTGCATTTGTGAGGCCACAGAAGCAGATAGCATTTAGAGTCAAGCTGACCTACCCCCATAAACCTCACCACATTCAGTCACTAGCTAGAATTCACAAACCCCTACATACAAGCACCTGCATAAACAAGCAGACAATAATGAACTTAAGTGAAGGATAGTTTTAACTTAATAATCTATACTTCCTGTAGCAGTTAGCCATGTTGGGTTTTATGCCATATAACTTCCAAGCAATTTAATGAATACTTTAGAAAAATAAATAAGTAGATGTTAGTTATACCTTTATTATAAAAATAATAGTACATTATGCAGGATAGAAAGTTGATAACTAGTTAGTAGGAATAATGAGGTAGTGCAAGCACTAATGATTAGTAGAAACTTATATTACTAAGAAAGTGTAATCAGTAGTCTGATAAGTAGCAATGATTTGTGTAAGGTTTGACTTAATCTTTAAGTGGACACAAGAAGAAACCGTTTATCATATGCTGAGGAAAGAGATGAAGGTCAGTTGAACATCACAGAAATATTTTTGTCAAAGTTGTCTAATGACCAGGTGTAAGAATGTTGTGATTGTGTAATAATTCAAGAAAAGATCAAAGTGTTAGTTCATTATGTACTGTGTAGTTTTAAGTATAAAAAATAAAGACTTGCTGAGCTGGGCTGGCAGAGCTAGGAGAAAGAAGTAGAGGGCAGAGGAGGAAAAAGCCAGTAGAGGCAGAACTATCAGAAGGCAGAAGGGGCGAGCCGATCAGGCAGACAGCAGAGAGAACAGACAGCAGAGAGCAGACAGCAGAAGCAAGGGCAGAAGCTGGAGAGAGTAGCAGGACAGCACAAGTTGAAAAGCCTCTCGAATTGTATTCATTTCTTCATCTGACGTTTCCGTGTATTCGCTCGTGTCCCACGACCCCCGCGGAAGGCAGGAATCCCAGCACTCTTCTTTATTCACTGCCCAACTTCCACATGCATATCAGGTTACTGAAACTACCATAGCCTGGGTCAGGCGCCCCTTAGTCCTCAAGCTGACATGTTTGCTCCTCAACACTTTAAAGAGGTCGTGTGCGGCAGATTTGCCTAATGCTGTATGTCGTTTGACTTCTTGACTGCTGCTTCCGTGAGTTGATGGCTGATCCGAGCAAAATGAAGTCTTTGACAATAATGGTCCAGAGGTGAGGATTTTTGTTTTCTCTACATTGAGGTTTAACCCATACTGTGGTCTTTGATCTTCCTCAGTAAGTATTTTAAGTTCTCTTCGCTTTCAGCTTGCAGAACAGGGAGAAATGGAGGGAGGGCACTGTGAAGACTTGCAGGCTTGGCCCCGCTCCGCCCATCTCCTCACCGCCCCGCCTTCCAACAGCTGCGTTGCGGTATCATCCCGCCCCACTCCCAGCCCCAAGAAGTTGACCGAAAGCACCCGCGCCAGGTCCCTATCTGTGATTGGCTGGCAGCTGCGCCATAAACTCCCGGGATTGGCGCCCCGAGCCCCGCACCGGATTAGCAGGCTTTTCAGACTGGCGTTGCCCGGGCGACGAGTGTTGTATAGTTTTGCTGCTCTAGCTCTGGGAGTTTGGGTTTTGTCTCTTTTGCCAGTCCATACTCAGTCTAGCCTCTGGTCGCTGAGGCCGCCGTTCAAGGAAACCTGTCTGCGACCAGGTGAGCCTGGGCTAGGACTCTGGATCTTCTGTACCTGGGTTCAATTGTAAACCCACGGTGTGAGTTCGCAACGGAAGCTTGGGCACCCCGGGAAGCAGACTTCCAAAACGGTATAAATTCACTTATTCCGCATTATTGATTGCCCACTTGAATCCACAACATGATGTGTTAGCACGTTGTCAGTTGTTCGAGTGGTGTTGAGTAGAGCAGGAAACAGCTCCCGGGGAGATGTGTTGTTCACCTTTACAGCTGCAGCTCCCGCCAGCTGGTCAGCACCTGTCGAGTTGTTGTTGTTAAGTGCTGTCGAGTCGATTCCGACCCCTAGCGATCCTGTATAGGGTTTCCGAGAAGCAGCTGATGAGCTTGAACCACCGACCTTGAAGTTCAAACGACTTTGCAGTGTTGAATTCGTTTTAAAGTGCCATCGGGCCGGTTAAATGCTGCCTGTTTAGAGTTTCCGATGAGTGGCTGGTGGGTTTGAACTGCTGACCTTAAATTAGTGGTGATGGTGGTGTGCTGTGGAGTCAGTTCCGACTCAGACCTACCAGGGGCTTAATGGTCACCCAGCTCAATGTGCTTTCCCAATGAACAGCGCTCACAGACCCCAGGAATGAGGAGCACGAACAAGGAGCTTTACGGAGCCAGGAACCGTTATGCGCCCTGTGGTGAGTACCTTTCCTGGGAGCTAATGCTGGAAGGCTAAAGAAGTTGGGTTCCTTTAATCTAGCTGCTGGACGGGTTAAGAATCCAGCGGGTGTGTGTGTGTATGCAGAGGACGAGTGGTGAGATCAAAATTTTGTTAAAAAGTTATTGTCGCCCAAACTCTTCACCTGTTTTTGTTTTTGCTCTGCATCTGGTGAAAGGCAGGAGAAAGAGGGTAGAGACGAGGGTTCTGAAGCTCTGCTGGGAGAGATACTTCTAGCACAGAGCTAACTGATGATCAACCCCTTGGCTAGGCTGAGGACTAGAGGGAAAGTCAGAACAACAATGAAGATCCCAGGCCTAGAGACCTGCCCTGTCCCCCCATCTCTCAGAGTGTGCATTGAAGCTGAATGACAAACCATTGGTTCCTAGCTCATTGAACTTCATAACTATCTTATGAAGTATCATCAGCCTTGTTATATGAATGAGGAAACTGGTCTTTAAGTAACTTGTCCAAAGTTACACCCCTAACAAGTGGTAATATGGCTCCACAATACATGTTCTAATCCCTGTTCTCTGAGGTTAAAGTTGACTAAAGACTGCCTATCTGCCTAAACCTCCATGATTTACAAAACACTGGGCCCAGAGAATCTGGGTTGCAAATTCCTATTGTGGTGGGGAGGGGGTCTTTGGTTGGTCTCATAGTCTCTTGCAGCCTTTGTTTCCTTATTCATAAAATAAAGGTGCTAGTACCTAGCATAGGAGATCTCGGAGAAGAATGTTTAACTAAAATTTGTATGATCGTAAATGGTCTGGTGTCATCTGTTGTTAAATGCCATCGAGTCAGTTCTGATGCATAGTGACCCAGTATAGAGTTTCCAGGAGTGTCTGGCAAGCTTGAACTGTCAACCTTGTGGTTCAAACCAACTTTGCAGTCCAGCGCATTAACCCACAGCACCACACCAGTACTCCGGTGCCATATAAGGACTTCTAATTTTGAGTGAGAACAGCTAAATAAAAGAATCATTTAGCTACTCTTTTAACTCTGAATAAAGTATGTGTGTTTTAGGAATTGAGGATTGATTCTCGCTGTTTCCTGCCCTTGGTCTCTGAGCTCCTTTGGCATGCACATTTATAAAATGGCCAGCCAGGTTAGAGTTCAGTGTAGGCCTGAAGCTTCCAGTAATGAGAAGACGGTAGAAGATAACACGGTTCTCTGTGGATTAATTAGTAATCAAAACATGGAGAGGAAAAATAAAGCAAGAATCTAATTCCTTTGCTCCATAAGAGAAAATATTTGTGAGGAATATGATCAGAATATAAAGCTGCTAAATTCCTACTCCTGGTTAAGTTGATTCCTTGTAATCTGCAATCTTTCAATCTTTTGCATTTTTTTAAGTTAAAAAGAATTTGTAATCAGTTTAATGTAGATTCAGTTAATTATGTGTCTATTAGGTATTGAAGAGATTTTCCTTGCTAAGTTGAATTTCTTTTTATGTAGTAAACCTAAATAGACTTCTACATAGAGATTGAATGTCTAAGCATTTTGGTTAAAGAACAATTACCTCTTATTTATGGAACAACTGTGTACGTCTTGTTGTTAGGTGTTATTAAGTCCATTCTGACTGATAGTGACCCAGTGTACAATAGAAACAAACGCTGCCCAGTTCTGCATCACCCCCAAATTGTTGCTCTGTTTGAGCCCATTGTTGTAGCCACTATGTCAGTCCACCGCCTTGAGGGTTTGCCTCTGTTTCTCTGACCCTCTCTCTACTTTACCAAGCGTGTCGTCCTTCTCCAGATACTGGTCTCCCCCATTTTGCTTCTAAGAAACATTCTTACTCTGGGCTTACATGAATTAATTTATTCAACGCCATTTTCCTGTGCACCTTTCTTGAGCAGGTATGATAATTAGACTATAAACTTCATAAATTTGTAATAATAAATTTTAATAAGTGTTGCTAAATATACTGAGTCACTTGTGACACATTAATTGCATTTTTCTTGGATTTTATTTCCAATGTTTTCAATAAGCTGTGATTTTTTTTTTTTCTTACACTTGGATATCTGGTTAATCAATTTCTGATGCAAAGTGTTACCTAAGATACGTATAGCCTGAATGTCCCTAGATATTTGATCTCTGTGGGCTCATAAGTAAGCACCAACAACTTCAAATCCTTGGGGTTTTTCCAGTACCTGTAACTACTGACAGTTAAGTGCCATTGAATCAGTACTGATGAACATGTTTATGGGAGCAGAAAGTCTCATCTTTGTCTTGCAGAGTGGCTGGTGGGCTTGAATTGCCAACTTTGTGGTTCGTTGTTGTTGTTGTTAAGTGTTGTTAAGTTGGTTCCAACTCATAGCGACCATAGTGTTTCCAAGGAGTGGCTGGTGAGTTTGAATTGTCAAACACACCTTGAGGTTGAGTGATTATCCTACAGCGCCACACCCAAACTCCTCCAGAGCCGCCATGATCCCAATACCTCCCATAAAAGTCTTCAGAAAGTCTCATACAGCCCCACCCCAGCTGGTTGGTTTCTGTCTGGCTGTGCGAAACTGACAAGGCCACTTAGGGAATAGCATTACTTTGCCAGACCCATGATCATCAGTCAGCTTCCCTGCCCAAGGCCTTGCTTGTACTGGTCTCATGTGAGTGTTGGGAAGAAGCACAGATTGCAAGCATACTTAGTTTTCCTCTCCTCCCTTCTCTCACACTATTATGCCAAACAACTTTTCTATAGGACCTCTTTCCCAGTGTTTCAGTTGTTGTTAGGTGCCATCGAGTTGGTACTGACTCATAGTGACCCTATGCACAACAGAATAAAACACTGCCTGGTCCTGGACCAACCTCACAATTGTTGCCACGCTTGAGCCCGTTGATGCTGCCACTTTGCCAATCCATCTTGCTGGGGGTCTTCCTCTTTTTCACTAACCATACCAAACATGATATCCTTCTCCAGCGACTGGTCCCTCCTGACAATATGTCCAAAGTATGAGAGACGAAGTTTGGCCATTCTGGCCTCCAAGGAGCACTCTGGCTACACTTCTTCCAACACGGGTCTGTTTGTTCTTTAGGCAGCCCATGGTACTTTCAATATTCTCCTCCAACACCGTAACTCAAATATACAAGTAGGACATGGAAATTGACGGAATTCAAATTGAAATCTTTGAACAAGCTGATGCAGCATGGGAGACACTCACACATCTATGCCAAGACAATTTGGATTACAACTACCTGGCCAACTGACTGAAAGAGATCCATATTTGTGCCTATTCCAAAGAGAAGTGACTTAATGGATGTAGAAGGCATTAATATCTCATACAAGTAAAGTTTTGCTAAAAATAATCCAAAAATAGTTGCAATTGTCCATAACAGAGAAGTGCCAGAGGTTTGAGCCAGATTCAGACAATGACGTAGAATGAGGGATATCATTGCTGATGTCAGATGGATCTTGGCTGAAAGAAGAGAATACGAGAAAGTTGTTTACCTGTGCTTTGTTGACTATGCAAAGACTTTCAATTGTGTGGATCATGACAAGCTATGGACAACATCGTGGAGAATAAGTATTTTGGAAAACTTAATTGTGCTCATGAGGAACCTGTACATAGACCAAGAGGCATTGGTTTGAATAGAACAAGGGATCGCTGAATGATTTAACATTAGCAAAGGTGTGTGCCAGTGTTGTATTCTTTCCCCATACTCCATTCAGTCTTTATGCTGAGCCACCCTGTATAGGGTTTCCAAGGAGCAGCTGGTGAATTTGACTGCTGACCCTATGGTTCAAACTGATCTTGCAGTCCAATGCTTTATCCCACAGCACCACACCAGGACTCTGGTTGTCTGTTGTTGTTGTTGTTAAGCTGTGGGGTCGGTTCTGACTCATAGCGACCCTGTACAGGGTTTCCCAGGCTGTGAATCTTTATGGAAGCAGAAAGCCTCATCTTTCTCCCATAGAGCAGGTGGTAGTTTCGAACTGCAGACCGTGAGATTAGCAGCCCAATTCATAACCACTACACTACCAGAGCTCCTTTTGCTGGCTGTTAAGACATGGAAATTCCCCATGATGAGTGTAACCAGTTCTAGGATGAAATCTGTTCTGAGGAGCCAGTCCATTGAAAGGAAGTTTCATTAGGGGTGTGGCCTGCAACATCTTTTATCTTACAAAGGTAAAATGAGGAAGAAATGTGCAGAGAAGCAAGGCTATTACCACCAAGAATGAAGAGCAAGGAGTGTAGTGCATCATTTGGATGCAGAATCCTTTCTCTAGATCTAGGGGGAGACTGATGCCAAGACACATGGAGATCTCCAAGGAATGCGGGACCTACAGATGCTGAAAGGAGACAAGGACCATTCCCCAGAACTGACCAACAGACAAAGCCCTTCCCTAGAACCTGCATTCTGAGTTTGAACTGCTAGCCTCCTGCAGGTTTACATATTGAGCTGCTAACTGCAAAGTCAGCAGTTGGAGTCCACTCTGAGGGAGGAAGATATTACAGTCTTGAAAACCCAAAGGGGAAGTTCTACCCTGTCATATAGTGTCACTTTGAGTCGGAATTGACTCTGTGGCAGTGGGAGGAGCCTCCCAAACTGTGAGCAACTACATTTCTGTTTGTTACAGCCATTCACTGTGGTATTTTTGTTATAGCAGCACTAGATAACTAAAACTGACTCCCTGCTAGAAACGAAATCTCCCTTATAGAAAACAGTGGCAGTGTGGGGTATGCATTGCATAACAAGCAAATCTATGGATTGGCAGAGTCAGAAATGGCAGTGCCTTGCTCCAAGATGCTGGCCAACCTTGCAACTTTGAATATGTGTCCCTCTTCACATTTCTGGCAATAATTCAGTCTCCCACATTAGGCTCGGCTCAGTGTGTCTCTCCTAAGTCTTTTCCTCCAGAACTTCAACCTGTAATTTTTTCCATTCTGGCTATTGTTCCGGTACACCCACATTTTGCAAATTCAGGTCTGTTCAGATTTTGCTGAGCCAGCCATGATTGAACTAGTTCAAACCTGTTCAAAGCCCTGCAATTCATTAACAACTGCAACATTGGTGGCTTTTCACTGTGACTTCTCATGATGCCCTACTTTCACCTCAAGTACAAATAAATGTTGGAATGGAGGATGGAAGGCTTGTTTGATGAGAGGATTCCTGCCTCTGATAAGAGGATGTGCCCTTCTACAAGTCTCTGGGATTGTGGGTAGTGAGAAATGAGTGGATTTCAAATAAAAATTTCCAGCAAATGTGGTTTATGTGACAGTGCCCCAGCCCTATCTCTTCTGTACTCTTGCAAAGTTGGTAAAAGTTAGAACAACAGCTATTATTTGGGGATCAAATTTTTATTTCAAATTTTGCTTGCTTTGAGAATATCATCAAGAAAGACCAAACACTAGGGAAGGACAAAGGTAAAGTAGAGGGTCAGTGAAAATGAGGTAATCCTTCAACAAGATGGATTAGTACAATCTGCAACAATGGACTCCAACGTATATACCAACAATTGTGTATGGCGCGGGACTGGGCAAAGTTTCATTCTGGTATGCATAAAGTCATTATGAATTGAAGTAACTTGACGACAACTACCAATAACAGAGTTTATTAAACCTTGACCAAATATTGCATAGACTTACCCACAACATTAAAAAAGTTATTTGGGGTTTTCTAGGATCATACCAGCGTAACCCCATGTGTGTCACATTAGAACTGTGCTCTATAAGGTTTTCAAATGACTGATCTTTTGGAAGCAGGTTGCCTTCTTCCAAGGCACGTCTGGGTGGGTCTGAACCTTCAACCTTTTGATTAGCAACAAGCATATTAACTGTTTACACCACCTTGGGTTTCCTTCAGGATTATATATTCCTCTGAAAACCAGAAATGCAGTAAAGTTCCAATTTTATGGATGATTAAAGAGAGAGAAGGACACACACATGCACAAACATGCAAAGGGGTTTGAAATACCAATGACGAATCTAAAACACCATAGAGTAGGATCAGAATGGAGGGTTGGCATCAGCAGAGAAAAAAGAAAATAGAAGGCTCCTGGACAATGCTGTTCTTTCTTTTGGAGTTAGCAGTTGACGTTCTAGAAGATTTTGAAGACTTTTAAGTAAATGACTGGCAGGTGCCAATTCATTGCAGTGTTCAGAAGAAGAAAGTTTCTTCCCTTGTTAGAATACTTTGCTGTGTGTGTGGCCCCCAATCGTGCTGGCTGCACAAAGATAATTATAAAGCGTATCAGACATTTCAACTAACATAGATCTATTGTAGGATGTGGAACAAACCAAACCATGATATTGATGCATAAGTGACACTTTTCTAGATTGGTATTACCATCTTCCAGTGAAGCGATCTGAGAAGGCTGTAGATGCCCCACCAGTCTCGCAGATCCCAGGGCTTAGTGATCTTGGAAACAGACAAAATGGGAATGCATTTGGGACTCGCAGATACTGGATAAAAGAAACTGACTCGGAATACGTCAAGCTCGCAAAACAGGGAGGAAGGTCTGGTAAGTGCATACATTTGATTAATTTTCATTTGAAAACTAGTTCTGTGAAGAGGAATAATAGGTTAGTTCCTTTAATAATTTAATTTCTCCCATATAAAAGTATTTCTTCCATATAAAAATAAGCTTTGCACAGGACCTCTAGACATTTTGTTTAATCTTGCTAGAATTTCAAATGGTTATTATTTTCAGTGATTTGCTAATGTTTGTGGAGCCTTAGTGTGACCCTGTGGGGTCTGGGTATGGTGCTGTAGGATAAGCATTGGACAGCCAACCATAAGGTTGACAGTTCAAACCCATTAGCTGCTCCTCAGAAACCCTTTACAGGATCGCTATGAGTCAGAACCAACTCAACAATGCTTGACAACAACTTAACAACAGCAACAGAGTGGCTGCTAACTGCAAGGTTGGTGGGTAAAACCTACCAGCCACTTCTCAGACCCCTATACAGGGTCGCTTTGATTCGAAATTAACTGATGGCGCTTAACAATAACACCTTGAGAAGTTAAGTCAAACAGATTTTGAATTCCAGGAGTAACCTCTGTAGTATTTTTTCCCTGAATGTTACCATTATAATAACTGACTCCCATTTATTTTCTAATTACAAAAATAAACTCAGGAATTTGTCTATTTTAACAAAGAATCTGGTTTTGGACTTTATTGTCTTTGTTTGCTGCAACTACTTCCTGAATATGAGAGAAGTTTGTTTGCCCTTAAATTGTCATTCTCACTGCCTTGCCCTATTTAACATATGAGCTCTGGTAGCGTAGTGGTTA
>NW_006408902.1:1556380-1559285 GCF_000296735.1 Chrysochloris asiatica
GTCTTGTTTCATTTTTCTGCAAATGGATTTCCAATTTTGCCAGTGCCATTTGTTAAAGGCACTACCTCTTCCCCATTTTGGCCCTTTGTCGAAAGTCAGCTGACTTTAGGTGAATGGGTTTCCTTATGGGTTCTCAGTCCTGGTTCATTGACCTATGTGTCTTTTGTTGTACTAGTATCAGCCTATTTTGACTACTGTGGCTATATAGTAGGTTTTGAGATTAGGAAGTGAGAGGCCTCCTACTTTGTTCTTCTATTTTAATAATGCCTTGCCTTATCTGGGATCTGTTTTCTTTCCATAGAAAGTTAGCGATTAGTTTTTCCATATCTTTAAAGAATGTTGTTGGAATCTCGATTGGGATTGCGTTGTATCTGTAGATGATTTTGCATAGTATTGACATTTCCACAATATTAAGTCTTCCTATCTATAAGCAGGGTATATGCCTCCATTTCTGCAGATCTTTTTTTGGTTACTTGGAGTAGTGTTTTGTAGTTTTCGTTGCATATGTCTTTTGTTTCTCTGGTTACGTTTATTCCAACGTGTTACATATTTTGGGTGTCAATTGCAAATGGCACTGTTTTCCTGATTTCCTTTTCATTAGTATATTAGTACAAAGGAATCCAACTGATTTTTTTTTTTTTTAAGTTTTTATTGTGAATTGAGAAAAAGTTTACAGGGCAGTTCATCGGGTTTACATTAAATAAATCATATACTTTGTTTCATTACAATGATTATAATCCTCTCCATGTACCATCAGTTAGCAGTATTTCTCTATGTTCATTTTAGCTCTTTCTTACTTTCTTTTTTAAAAACACTCAGGCATATATAATAATTTACACCACCAAAGGGCACATTCTGCAAGTCTGCCTCCTAGCTGCCAGCTCTCGGTTCCTCTCTTTCCATGAGTCTAGAATCCTTAGCTGTTCCCTCTCTCTATGTCCCCATCTCTGCCTCCATCTCTGGTGTTGCTGCTTCTTTGGATAAGGTACCTCATTCCACTTGTACTCTTCTCCCTTGATGGTCCTAGGGTCCTCTGTTTCTGGACTGTAAGCTTAAGAACTCCCCAGCTTTTGCTACAAAACTTCTACCTTTACAATTGTGACAATCACAATTAGTCATGATAACAATTACTCATTATTGAATCATAAGAATCTTATCCCCATCTCTTTTTGTCAGACCCATCTAGACAAGATGAAAAAGAGGGAACTATCTTCCCCCACACAATCTTTTTTTTTTTTTCTTTTTAAGTTTTTATTGTGAATTGAGTGATAGTTTACATGGGAGAACATCGGCTTTACATTTATCCTTTACATTTATCATTTCATTGCAATGATTACAATCCCCTCCATGCATCATCAAACAACCAAAGGGTATGCCCCGCAAGTCTGCCCCCTGGCTGTCAGCATACAGCCCCTCTCCCTCCCTGAGTCCAGAGTCCCCAGCTGCTCTATCTCTCCACATCATCGTCTCTGCCTCCATCTCTGGTGTCACTGCTTCTCTTGATAGGGCCGTGCACTACACTCTTCTCCCTTAATGGTACCAGGGTCCTCTGCTCCTGGACTGAAAAAGCATCCACTGCCCTCCTTTTATTACAAAATGTCTACCTTTACATTTGCAACTCTCACAGTCAGTCCTGATGGCAGTTATTCACTATTAAACCTCAAGAGTCTTATCCCCATTTCCTTTCATCAGCTCCATCCAGACAGGTTGGAAACCACTCAATGGAGAGTCTACCTTCCCCTGTGCCCTCTGGCACCAGACTCCCTCTTGAAAGCTTGTAAGCCAGTCACTTCGTGCCTTTTTAGCCCTCCCATTTTGGGTAGCCAATGTCTAAGTTGCCCATCCCTGTCAACCCTGTGTACCAGTGGGGTGGGAATGATCCTCACTGTAAAGATTCATTCCCTCTTTTGAGCTACTACATCCAAAAGAATGTTGTTGTTGTTGTTATGTGCTGTGGAGTCTCTTCTGACTCATAGCGACCCTGTACAGGGTTTCCAAGGCTGTAAATCTGTATGGGAGCAGAAAGCTTCATCTTTCTCCTGTGGAACAGCTGGTAGTTTCGAACTGCTGATCTTGCAATTTGCAGCCCAGTTCATAACCATTATGCTACCAGAGCTCCTTATTCAGGTCAAATTAATCAAATTGTAGCAGACTACTCTTTTTTCCCTCTTCTTCCTTGCTCTAGTCAAGTTCTGGTCATCCAGCCATTGAAGCCAGGTCAAGTGGGTACTATCTTCAAGTATGGGTGTTCTTGTGCATCTCCCCTCACTTCATATCAGCTGGACACTTCATTCTCCGCTCTAGTCCTCTGTGGCGCCATGTCCCTGTCCCTGGGCCCAGGAGTCCCAACTGATTTTTGTATGTTGATCTTGTACCCTGTCACTTTGCCGAATCTATCATTTAGTTCCAGTTATTTTCTTGCAGTCTGGGATTTCCTAAGTATAAGATCATATCATCTACATATAGAGTTTGCTTCTTTGCCAAATTGGATGCCTTTGATTTCCCTTTCTTGCCTTATAACTCTGGCTAAGACTTCCAGCACATTGCTGAATAGGAGTGATGATAAAGGGCTTCCTTGTCTGTTTCCTGTTTACAGGGGTAGTGACTTCCGTTTCTCACCATTTAGAGTGATGTTGGCTGGTAGTTTTGTATATAAGACCTTCATTGTGTTGAGGAATTTCACATCTATTCCTATTTTGTTGAGTGTTTATGTCAGGAATGGGTGTTGGGTTTTGTCAAATGCCTGTTTGCATCAATTTATATGATCATGAGATGTTTTTCTTTATTTATGTGGTGGTTTATGTTGATTGTTTTCCTAATACAGAACTGTTCCTGAATACCAGGATGAATCCCACTGGGTTCTGATGTTTTATTTTGTTGACATATAATTGGATTCTGTTGGCTA
>NW_006408902.1:1559385-1565564 GCF_000296735.1 Chrysochloris asiatica
TAACAACAACAACAACAATAACTGTATAGCATTTCAACAGTGATGTTGCCTGATATCAAACTTATATATGCTTTCATTGAGAAAGTAATGCTGGGTTATTGCTAAGGAGTATTGTGTTTGATGGAAGTCACTGATAATGAAGGTTAATTGCTAACAACATATTTTCCCCCAGTTACCATTACATCTAAGGAGATTATTATGAAGGAAATGGTAAACAAAATGGCAAAATCTTTGCTTTAATATTGAAAGATCAAGATCAAACAATTTGATGTACTACGTGTAAAGTACACAGAATGGAACCCAAACATTTTTCCTTAGATTCGCTTCCCACCATTGGCTAAGAGAATGTTGGTGTAATCATTGGCAAAATGTCAATAAGGTTTGTAAAATTTGCAAAAGTATTGTGTCGCTATTGTTGTTGTTTCTGTTAAGTGTTGTAGAGTCATTTCCGACTCGAAGTAATCCCATATAGGGTTTCCAAGGAATGGCTCTGGTAGCGTAGTGGTTACGAATTGGGCTGTGAACCTCAGGGTCAGCAGTTCAAAACTACCAGCTGTTCCACGGGAGAAAGATGAGGCTTTCTGTTCCCGTAAAGATTGACAGCCTCGGAAACCCTGTACAGGGTCGCTATGAGTCGGAACCGACTCCAAGCACATAACAACAACAACAACAACAAGGAATGGCTGGAGAGTTTGAACCATCAACCTTGTAGTTCAAATGACCTTGCTGCCTAGTGCTTAATCCTACAATACCACACCAGGATTCCAATATTAGTCTGATAATTCTGATAATTTAATTATTATCAAAATTGTTAAACTAATATGTGGTTATGTGAAGGACTGTTCCTAGGAACCAACCCACTGAACTATGTAGGGGTCAAAGAACATCATGTCTTCAGTGTGAGTCCAAAGGACTCTGGAAATAATGACATTATATTGATGATGAGAAAATGTGATAAAATATCAGCCTCCTGGGGAGTCTGGGTGAAGAGCGTAAGGGAACTTGTACAATTCCTGGTACTTTTCTGTAAGTCTGAGATATGTGAAAATAAAAAGTTAGAAACAAAGGATGCTACCTGGCACATAAGAATTCAGCATTTGTTAACTGCTGCTTCTGTTCTTTGTTGTCATTGTTTTGCTATTAGGCAAATCCAGTTATACCCACTTCTCAGTCTGCTGCTGCTGACACCTCCATCCCCGATGATGAAAATATGCTTGGGGCAGGGGAGGGAATGATGTTAGTCAGAGAACAAGTCAGTGAATTAGAAGCGGGCACAAATTGCTGAGAAGAAATATTGTACTCTGGAGCTCTTAGGGTTGGCTCTAAGGGATGGGTGACACAGATAAATCCATCCATTCCCTCCAGAGCCAGTGCCCCACTCCCTAACTGAAAAGCTGAAGCAGGCAGTTTTGTACAGCTTTTCCTAGAAACTGCTCTGTGGGGCCAGGGACTGAGGCTCTGGCAGTCTTAGTGGTGAAGGAGTCAGATCGTCCTGTGCTTGCAAGAATGACTTGGGAATACTGAGAAAAAGAGAGGGGCCAGTAAGCTTAGCCTCCTGATCTGAGGAGTTTTGTAGATGTCCTCACAGAGGAATGAGCCCCCCCTAGGAACTGGTAAATGTTGCATGTATAGATTCAGACTCATGGAGAGAGATGGGGTGGGGCAGGGGTAGTGAGAGCCTCCAGGTCTCTTAACTGGGACCCAAATAGCAGGGTTCTTATAGCTCACCCACATAACTCGGCATCTATGTTGCTCTTTTATTGGGAAAGTTGTGCAAATCCACTGCTAGGTTGATGCTGAGTATTTATTTTGTAGTATTTGTCAACTTTTGAGTGGTGTAAGTGGGGCACTTTTGTGGTTTTTGTTGATAAACCTAGTTTTTGGATCTGCTATATTCTCTCAAGTTGTGGGCACGCTACTCCAGGAACCGTCTGGGAAGCGTGAAACCATCTCTACTCTCTCTTGCTCTGCCGTTACTTTGTCTTTATCCTGACTCACTGTGTTCATGTCATTTCAGGTTTACTTGGCCCAATCAATGTCACACTAAGGTGAAAAGTACGTTTGAAATTCTTTTACAGGGATAAAGGCCATATTCTTACTCTCATGTTGTGATTGTTAATACATATTGCCATTCTATTCGTTTTATTAATTTGCATAATATAAAAACATCATCCTATGGTTACTTTGCTTAAAGACTTCTTCTTCCTAGGATTTATTCCCATAATTTGGCCTTTGTAATCACTTGAAACTTTCATAACCTAATGTATCTGTTAATATGCCATCACTTTGGTTCTGACTCATAGCAGCGAATTATATAAGGTTTCCAAGGAGCAACTGGTGGGTTTGACCTACTGACCTTCTGGTTAGCAGTCTGATGTTTATCCTACACCACCACACCAGGATTGGGAAAATTTTTTAAATGTTAACATTTTTATAGCTGTAAATATTTAAGCCTTAGGTAAACCTGATATTTGTATAGGTAACTGAGACGCTATCTATATGCTTTAGTGGACATTTCTAGTGCATATCTCCACCCTCCCTTTTTAAAAAAAAAACCAAAAAGCAGCTCACATGTTTTGTTTCCTGTTGATATTTGGTATGTGGATTGGTGTTTTGGTGGATTAATAGCCGAGAATCTATAGATATTTATGAGCAAAATTAAAGTTGACTTTTGGTAAGAAATGTTATTTTGTAAAATTCTAAATTTCAGGTTAAAAATATTTAAATGCATGCAAAATAGTCTATTACATGTCAAATTGCAAAATTAAGTCAATTCTATTAAAAGCAAAACATTAAGCAGATGTTGTTGTTAAGTGCCATTGAGTTGATTCCAACTCATAGAAACCCTGTATAGGATTTCTGAGGAGCAGCTGGTGGATTTGAACTTCTGACCTTGTCCAGTCCAGTGCTGGTGCTACAGCGCCCAACTCAGATGTAGTGTAGCTTATATTCTTTTAGGCCTTTTATAATTTGATGGGCTTGATATGCTATCTTATAGCATGATTTCAAAACCTAGAAGAAACCAAGAGACTGCATCAGTAGCAGCCGTGGACCCTGTCCCAGGTCATCTTAGAAGCTCCGGAAGCCCCTCTGTCATCCAGGTCCGGCCCAGACTTGACTTGAGACTCTCTTTCCCTAACAGCCTAGCATTTCTTACCTTAAAGACTATGGTTTTTTCCAAGTCAAAGGTGAAATAAACCTTTGGTTTATTAATAAGTGTGACCAGCCCTTGGGAGCCCATGGAGGCTCAGTGATAACATAACGCCTTCATGAACCACAGCCCTATGTCTATGTTGGAGATAGCAGGAAACCACTCACAGTCAAATATCTTTCCCTTTGAGATCTGCTGAAGCACTTGAGTCATGAAACCCGGAAAGGCTCCCCGGTGGCGTACTCAATGCCAGACTGGTACACCCACCACAGCAAACCCCCAACGGCTGACCAGAGACAGTGAGTATTTTGAAATGTCCACGTTTTTTTTTTTCAAGGAAATAAAATATAGATGTGAGAGGGCTTCATAAGTTTGTGGAATAATTCTAATATCTTTCAATCCCATTTCCCCACAAACTTTTTAAAGCCACCGTGTGTGTGAGTGAATGGAGAGACCATTTGGGATTTTAAAAATGCAAATATCTAATCCTGATACCAGTATTATGATATTATGACTTTTGGTGCTATTTTACAATGTTGTTTGTTGTTGTTAAGTGCCATCGGGTCAGTTCCAGCCCATAGTGACCCTGTTTGGGGTTTCCAAGGATCCACTGGTGAGTTTGAACCACTGACCTTGCGGTTCAAACGATTTTGCAGTCCAGCGCAGTAACTGGCAGTGCCACACCAGGACATCCAGTTTCCAAGCAATTGTTCGAAACTCAGAATTCTGAAACTTTGTAGTGGTGTCGTGCCCATAGAGTTGTATCTCTGTGGACTGTTATTGTTAAGTGCCATTGAGTATATCCTAACTCATAGTGATCCTATATACGTTTTAACCACTGACCTTGCGGATAACAGCCCAGCACTTATCCCATAGCGCCACATCAGGACTCCAGGTCTGTAGACTACTTAATTGTAAATTGTTTCAAGTTCTTGTTTTCTTTGTCATAGGATACCTGATTATGCATGCCATCTTTATTTATATGAGCCACAGTGCATTCCCAAAGCTATCTTTTTCTTAAAAGATTAGGTAAAGCTAGAAATACAGAAAGTACAAAATTACAGATACACTGGGGCCTAATATCCCCAATGTTCGAATGTCTAAGAAATTCCTATATTTGGGCACCCAAACTATATCTTCCAAACCACTTCTCTGGGATTGGGAAGTAACATGAAACATTATTTTATATCACTTTCCCAATTGTTTGTTTGGAAAATATGGCTGGCATCCTTTGCAAATTCTTAGCTAGTGTCATTTGAATGCACAGCCTCTATTCTTAATGTGGTTCTGTCTTCAGGATGCCTATGCCCCTGTTTTTCAAAACTAACCTTTTGGGTTGCTGTGGCCTACTTCCAGTGTTACTATTACACACTTAAGAATGGAAATGAGATTTAGACAGGCGAGAACGTTAGAAAGGAAAACCAAGGCAATTTGGAAGCACTGGTAAAGCATGATAAAGCAAAATTTTGCTGAGGAGTATTCAGAACCAGTTGCAGCAATACATTGACTGAGAGCTGCCAGAAATTCAAGCTGGATTCGAAGATGACTGAGGAACCAAGGCTATCATTGCTGACATCAGACGGATGTTTGCTGAACACAGAAAATACCAGAAAGATGTTTACTAGTGCTTTAATGACTATGCAAAAGCATTAGACTGTGTAGATCATAGCAAACTATGATGATATTACAGAGACTGGATATTCCCAAACACTTAATTATGCTCATGAGGATCCTGTCCATTGGCTGAGAGTCCGTGTTCAAACAGAATAAGGAGATCCTGAATGGTTTAAAATCAAGAAAGGTGTTTGCCAGAGTTGTGTCCTCTCATCATACTTAGTCAATTTGTATGCTGAGCAAGTAATCTGAAAAATTGGAGTATATGAAGAAGAACATGGCCTCAGGATTGAAAAGGGACTCATTTACAACCAGTAATATACAGATGATGCAAGCTTGTTGGCTGGCAATGAAGAGAACTTGAAATACTTACTGATGAAAATCAAAGATCGGTAAGTATAGTCTTCAGTATTCGTTGCACTTCAAGGTAAAAAAAACAAACATCCTAACAACTGGACCAATAAATGACATCAAGATAAAAGGAGAAAAGATTGAACCTGTCCAAGACTTCATTTTTATTGGGTCTACCATCAGCATTCATGGAAGCAGCAGTCAGGAAATCAAATGACATACTGCATTAGGCAGATTTGCTGCACAAAGACTCCTTTCAACTGTTGAAGATGTTAGTTTAAGGCCTAAGGTGCACCTGACCCAAGCCAGGGTATTTTCAATGGCCTTGTATGCATGTGAAAGTTGACCGATGAATAAGGAGGGCTTGAGAAGAATTGATTCCTATAAATTATGATGTTGGAGAAGATTATTGAAAGTCCCATGGACTGCCAGAAGAACAAAGAGGTCTGTGATGGAAGAAGCAAGCATGGTGAGACGTTACAGCTTGTACTTTAAGATATGCTGTCAGGAGGGACCAGCCCCTGGAGGACACCACCGTTGGTTAAGGAGAGGGTCATCCAAAAGAGGAAGACTGCCAAGGATATAGAATAACACAGTGTCAGTAACCGTGGAATCAAACACAGCAACAATTGTAAGGATGTGGCAGGGCCGAGTAGTATTTCATTGTGTTATGCATATGCGATGGAACTGATTTGACAGCATCTAACAACAGTGGAAAGCATGAGGCTTATAGAAAAAGATATTGTCTGATATGTTGTTGCTACACAGTGAAACCCGAGTACTAGAGAGCTATTTGATAGGTTTAGATTTGTGAACTATTTCTGGACTGGGAATGGTCTAGGCATAGGAAGTGTACCAGTTGTCCTGTGGCTACTCTGAGGATGTGAATGCCTTCTTTGAACTAAGCGAGCACCATCTTAAGCTGGGTGCCTTGAGCCACTGGTTGTGATGTGCAGTGGAGTCGGTTCCGACTCATAGCGACCCTGTACAGTGTTTCCGAGGCTGTAAATCTTTACAGGAACAAAAAGCCTCCTCTTTCTCCCGCGGAAAAGCTGGTGGTTTC
>NW_006408902.1:1568914-1578520 GCF_000296735.1 Chrysochloris asiatica
ACAATCACAATTAGTCATGATAACAATTACTCATTATTGAATCATAAGAATCTTATCCCCATCTCTTTTTGTCAGACCCATCTAGACAAGATGAAAAAGAGGGAACTATCTTCCCCCACACAATCTTTTTTTTTTTTTCTTTTTAAGTTTTTATTGTGAATTGAGTGATAGTTTACATGGGAGAACATCGGCTTTACATTTATCCTTTACATTTATCATTTCATTGCAATGATTACAATCCCCTCCATGCATCATCAAACAACCAAAGGGTATGCCCCGCAAGTCTGCCCCCTGGCTGTCAGCATACAGCCCCTCTCCCTCCCTGAGTCCAGAGTCCCCAGCTGCTCTATCTCTCCACATCATCGTCTCTGCCTCCATCTCTGGTGTCACTGCTTCTCTTGATAGGGCCGTGCACTACACTCTTCTCCCTTAATGGTACCAGGGTCCTCTGCTCCTGGACTGAAAAAGCATCCACTGCCCTCCTTTTATTACAAAATGTCTACCTTTACATTTGCAACTCTCACAGTCAGTCCTGATGGCAGTTATTCACTATTAAACCTCAAGAGTCTTATCCCCATTTCCTTTCATCAGCTCCATCCAGACAGGTTGGAAACCACTCAATGGAGAGTCTACCTTCCCCTGTGCCCTCTGGCACCAGACTCCCTCTTGAAAGCTTGTAAGCCAGTCACTTCGTGCCTTTTTAGCCCTCCCATTTTGGGTAGCCAATGTCTAAGTTGCCCATCCCTGTCAACCCTGTGTACCAGTGGGGTGGGAATGATCCTCACTGTAAAGATTCATTCCCTCTTTTGAGCTACTACATCCAAAAGAATGTTGTTGTTGTTGTTATGTGCTGTGGAGTCTCTTCTGACTCATAGCGACCCTGTACAGGGTTTCCAAGGCTGTAAATCTGTATGGGAGCAGAAAGCTTCATCTTTCTCCTGTGGAACAGCTGGTAGTTTCGAACTGCTGATCTTGCAATTTGCAGCCCAGTTCATAACCATTATGCTACCAGAGCTCCTTATTCAGGTCAAATTAATCAAATTGTAGCAGACTACTCTTTTTTCCCTCTTCTTCCTTGCTCTAGTCAAGTTCTGGTCATCCAGCCATTGAAGCCAGGTCAAGTGGGTACTATCTTCAAGTATGGGTGTTCTTGTGCATCTCCCCTCACTTCATATCAGCTGGACACTTCATTCTCCGCTCTAGTCCTCTGTGGCGCCATGTCCCTGTCCCTGGGCCCAGGAGTCCCAACTGATTTTTGTATGTTGATCTTGTACCCTGTCACTTTGCCGAATCTATCATTTAGTTCCAGTTATTTTCTTGCAGTCTGGGATTTCCTAAGTATAAGATCATATCATCTACATATAGAGTTTGCTTCTTTGCCAAATTGGATGCCTTTGATTTCCCTTTCTTGCCTTATAACTCTGGCTAAGACTTCCAGCACATTGCTGAATAGGAGTGATGATAAAGGGCTTCCTTGTCTGTTTCCTGTTTACAGGGGTAGTGACTTCCGTTTCTCACCATTTAGAGTGATGTTGGCTGGTAGTTTTGTATATAAGACCTTCATTGTGTTGAGGAATTTCACATCTATTCCTATTTTGTTGAGTGTTTATGTCAGGAATGGGTGTTGGGTTTTGTCAAATGCCTGTTTGCATCAATTTATATGATCATGAGATGTTTTTCTTTATTTATGTGGTGGTTTATGTTGATTGTTTTCCTAATACAGAACTGTTCCTGAATACCAGGATGAATCCCACTGGGTTCTGATGTTTTATTTTGTTGACATATAATTGGATTCTGTTGGCTAAGATTTTGTTAGGAATTTTTGCATCTATGTTCATAAGGGATATTGGTTTATAATTTTCTTTCTTAAGGATGTCTTTGCCTAGTCTTGGTGTCAGAGTAATGCTTACTTGCTTACTTCATAAAATGAATTTGGGAGGTTTCTATCCTTTTATAAATTAGGGAATAGTTTGAGTAGAATTGGTATTAGGTCTTCTCTGAATGTTTGGTAAAATTCACTAATAAAGCCATTTGGGCCTGGACATTTTTTAGTTGGGAGTTTTCAAATGACTTGATCAATTTCTTCTCTTGTTATAGACCTGTTCATGTTTTCTGCTTTATCCTGTGTTAGTTTAAGTAGGTCATATGGTTTTGAAAGTTGTCCATTTCTTGTAGGTTTTCAAATTTGTTGAAATACAATTCTTCATAGTATCCTGTATTATTCTTTTTATTTCTGTTGAACTGTAAGTTGGCGGTTCTTTCTCACCAGTCGCTCCCTGGCAGCCCTATATAGGAATTGACTCAAGGACACTTAAAACAACAAATGAAACAACTATTATTGTAGAGTTGTCTATTTCATTCTTCAGTTCTTGTAGTTAGATTTATGTATTTTGAGGGCATAGATGTTTATGTCCTCATGTTCAACTAACCTCCTAATCTTCATATAACGTTCTTCTTGGTCTTATTCTGGGTTTTGCCTTTAAATCTGTTTTATCAGAGAATAAAATGGCCACTCCTGCTCATTTTTGATTGCCCTTAGCTTGACATATGTTTTCCATGCTTTGATTTTTAGTCTATTTCTGTGTTTATGTACAGAATATGTCTCTCTTAAACAGCGTATTGAAGGGGTCTGTGTTGTTACCCGTACTTCTCCTCTCTGCCTCTTGACTGATGCATTTAATGCATTGATATATCTGATGCTCTGTTTTACTTGGTCAGCTTTTCTCAGTCCCCTTGCACTGACCAACCTGTCACCACAGTCATTGTGTGCTTGGCTAGTTGCACATGCTGCCTACCTTTGTTCCTGTACTTTTGTAACTTTCTCTGGCATTTGTACCTTCTATGCTCCACTCTCAGCTTGATTCTTTTTCCCTAATAATTTGAAAATCTCATTTTGTTGCTCCAACCAACCTCATAGCTTCAATTTTTAGTGACGCCTCATTGTGTTAGGAGTTTCTAAGAAGTGCAACTAACATGCTTTGCTGCTAACTCAATGGTTGGAGTTTCAAGTCCACCTAGAGAGGTACCTCAAAGGAAAGACCTGGTGATCTCCTTCTCAAACTCAGCCATGGAAAGCCCTATGGAGCATCGTTTTCTTACAACACACGGAACTCAATGGCAACTCTTTGATTTTAGTTTGACTGGTCATTGTTGTTAGGATGAAGTCCAAACATTTGCCCTAGTTGTAACACCTGAATTAAATCATCAAATGTGAAGGACCATGGTGAGATAGGAAGCTGAAGAAGTGATTAGTGGAGAACTGTCATATTTCCCATGGGTCTGCTCTCCTGTCCTATCTATAGAACCTTTGTTGAGAGCCATGAAACCTTTCAGAGTCTAGAAGTGGGGTGTCACTGTTCTTAGTGCTGAGAAGTTGGCAAACAAGGAGTAGAATGTAGGCTTTGTACTTCAACCACCCAAACACTGTACATGGTAGTTGTTTTGCCACCCTAAGGTTGAATCCAGATGCTCTATCCTGTTAAGACATCACTATACAGATAGATATGATAAGCACTGGACTGTGAATCACAAGGTCCACAGTCGAGCCCACCAGCCTCTGTGCGAGAAAGATGACGCTTTCTGCTCCCCTGATGATTTAAAGCCTTGGATACCCTATACAGGATCACTATAAATTGGAATCAACTCAATGGCACTTAACAACAACATACACATAGATGGTACAGGATTCCAGGAATCTAAGGATTAAATAGGTTTCAGTACCTGCAGGTAGCCATCTTGTATGATTTTAAATTATTGTGTAAATTTAGGGGTGATTAACAACTTTAAGGGGGACCAGTTAGTAGATAAATCATAGAATAATGATTTATATTATCCACTTTATAACGTCATTCTTTGCCCTATCTCACTTTACTGAAATTGTCAGCCAGTTCCTGTGAAGGAGGTCTGTAAGAAGTGAGGGCCTCCTGTCTCTTTGTGCTCTAGGAGAAAGGAGGGAGAGTGAAAGGAGGAAGGGATGATGGTTATATTCAGACACAAAGGGAGTGGTTGGTGCTACTCCTGGGCTATAATGGTTGGATCTTTCCCACAGAGTTCCTGTTATTTCTATGCCGGATTACATGGTGTATAAAGAGTTTAATCCTGATCAGGCCAATGGAAACTACGAGTCCAGAAGAGGGCCTTTTGACTTTGATATGAAAACAATATGGCAGAGAGAAGCTGAGGAACTTGAAAAGGAGAAGAAAAAGGTGACGTGAGTTTATAAATAAATGGCATTTACCTTGTCTCTGCAGTTCCCTGCATAATCACATGATAATTACTGATAGCACGTGATTTTCTTATGTTGCCCCTGACATTAGCCCCTGTTTTCTGTTTTAAACTTGGGTGTACTAGAGATAAAATGATATAATAACATTTTTTTGGTCTCTTTTTTTTTTTTTTCCCTTATGAATATTTGTCTTGTGAGGTAAAGTTAATTTTTACTAAATGATTTATAGCTAGTTAATGTGTGTCAAGGGGAAAAATTGACATACTACCTCTCAAATATCATGTATAGTAAGGAAATTGTATATTATCCAGTTTATAAATATTTATATTTTATTTAAGTTAAATTTCCCTAGTGCTGACATCTTGATTAGATCTTCCCATCTTGCTGCCTATTTGTCGCCTGTCTCATGACTTTTCACTGTGTCAAGAGGACAAAATATGGAACATCAACACTGTTTCCCAAGAGTTCTTATGATCCATCTTGACCCCGACCCCTGTTAGCGGCTGAGGGGGAGCCTAGCTCAACATTGCCCTATGGAGGTGCCATTACTTAAGCTTTGAAATTCATTGTAGTTGCTAAGATATCCTGATTTGTGAGTGAAATGATGAAATTTATATTAGAAACAACACTTGGGAGATAATCCTTATGAATAATCAACATGTGAAATTAAAATGGCAGCATTTGCCAAAGGACCACATTCAGAAGGTTAAGAAAGAAGGAGAAATGGAAACAGGGAGGAAGTGAGACAAGTGATGTTACATTGTGGGAATTACAGTCGATGACATGAAACACAATGTAGATGAATTGTTGAATGGAAAACTCATTTGCTGTATAAATCTTCATCCAACTTACAATAAAAAGTTAAAATGAAAACAATAGTACTATGGGAATAACAATAGTAGTATGGAAACACAAAGAACCACCAGCCCCAGTTGACAAGAGATCCTTTCAAGTTGTGAATTTTGTAGTTGGTGTCTTGAACTATATATTTATGACTCTTGACTTTGCTGGTCACAGTCCTGGTTTGAAGAGAAATTCTAACACTTTGTTTGGGAACTTGTGTAGTTGAACACCACGTGGTGTGTCAGTTGACTCAAATGAGGCATCTTTTTTGTTCTTCAAGAATATACCCAGTCTCCACCTGTGATTTCGACTTTCGGTAATTTGAATGATCAAAACAAGTTGATGATTTTTAAGGATATTGTCTATTTCTTTGCCAAATATACTTGACCAAGTTATGTTGTGGTAAAGCATAGAATAGTAAATGGAACCTTTCATTGTTACCCTCTGTTATGTTGTTGTTGTTGTTGTTAAGTGCTGTTGAGTCAGTTCTGACTCATAGCGACCCTGTGTAGGGCTTCCAAGAAGCAACTGATGGATTTCAATTGCTGACTTTGTGGTTTGCAGTCCAGTGCTAATCATACAACACCACACCAGGAGTCTAGCCACTGTTATAGTGCATCAAAAACCACAAAAACAAACCTACTGTCAAATCAATTCTGACTCATAGTGATCCCTCTATAGGGGTTCCAAGACTGAAATCTGTGTGGGAGCAGATAGCTTTATCTTTCTCCCCAGGAGTTGCTGGTGGGTTTGAACCTCCAACTTTGGAATTAGTAGCCCAATGCCTAACTCACAGTGTCACAAGAACTCTGTTATACTACATAACTAGAGAAAATTTAAAAAGTGAAATGTTGTATCATTCCAAACCAAGTAAAACTCTTTAGTAACTATTTGCAAATGCTGTGCCATAAACGGAGTTCATGAAGAGTCTGTCCCCTGCTTGTATATAAGGAGGTGGGATCAAATGAAGTTGTGGTTAAAGACAATTTGGAAGTACAGTAACATCCATGGAGATAATAGCTCAGATTTCTCTAATAACATATTTTTTTTTAATAAATATCCCACTTTGGTGCATCACTCATCTGGGAAAGTTTATTGCACAGAACAAAGATGGGAGGTCTTTTTAAAATTTTTTCTCCCTGTATCTTACAAGACCTTTTGGCAAAGATATACTAAGAATGCCAACTTAAATATATATCACAATATTAAGCTAGTTGGGCATGTCAGAATTTGGTAGGCATCCCTCCTCAGCCTCTCATACAGCCTGGTCGTTAGCCCCATGCCAACAGGGTGAGACTTCATCTTTTATACTTGAGACAAGCTATCAGGAGGGACCAGTCCCTGGAGAAGGACATCACGCTGGGTAAAATGGAGGGTCAGTAAAACAGAGGACTACTTCAAGGAGATGGATTGACGCAGTACCAGCAACAATGGGCTAAACATAACGATTGTGAGGACAGCGCAGGTCTGGGCAGTTTTGTTCTGTTGCGTATAGGGTCACTCTGAGTTGGAACCTACTCATCGGCAGCTAACAATAGCAACGATAAGTGGCCTGTTTGGAGCCTATGTAACTGGGCCTGTGGACATGTGCTTCCTTAGACATGCTTTGGCCTCTTCATGGAACACTTGGTGGCAAATATTCTATGCCGTTGTTTATCAGCATTGATGGGGTATTAAGAGCTTGCTTCCATCACTTTTGGGTCAGTATCTTGTACTGTAGTAGATTGTGTGTCTCTGTGATGCTGGAGGTTATACCACTGATATTTGAAATACCAGCATGGTCACCCATGGTGGACAGGTTTCCTCAGAGCTTCCAGACTAAGAGATGGGAAAGAAGAAGGGGATTATTCTAAATGTTTAGCCACTGAAAACCTTATGAGTAGCAGTGGAGCATGGCCAGATAAAATGCTGCAACATGAAAACATGAATAGAACCAGAATATTGTCAGGCAAATTGCCAAAATGGATTTCGGAAAACACTCTGGAATTTGTTTTTGAACATGGATAACCTAAAGTCAGTGGAAGAAATGAGGAAATGAAAGAGTGGAACAGCAATTTTCACAGGGCAGCTCAAGAAGAAAAAGTAAAGTATTAATGAAATGTGCAAAGACCTGAAATTAGAAAGTCAAGAGGGAAGAACACACTCAGCATTTTTCAAGCTGAAAGAACTGAAGAAAAATTCAAGCCTCAACTTGAAATATTGAAGGATTCTATGTACCAAAAAGAAAAGGGCTACTAGGGTCAACCATTTCAGGAGGTAGCATATGATCAAGAGGCAGTGGTACTGGAGGAAGAAGTCCAAGATGACAGAAACCACTGGTGAAAAACAAGGTTCCAGGAATTGATGAATGCAAGTTGAAATCTTTCAACAAGCTGATGCAACACTGGAGACACTCACTCATCTATGCCAAGAGTATTGGAAGACAGTTACCTGGCCAAACAATTGGAAGAGATCCTTATTTGTGCCCATTTCAAAGAGAAGTGATCCAACAGAATGCAGAAATCATTGAACAATGTTATTAATATCATACACAAGTAAAATTTTGCTGAAGATAATTGAAAAATGGTTGAAACAGTCTATTGACAGGGAGCTGTCCAAATTCAAGCTGGATTCAGAAGAGACGTTAAAGTTGTTGACATCAGATGGATCTTGGCTGAAAGCAGATAGTATCAGAGAGATGTTTACCTGTACTTTATTGACCATGCAAAGGCTCTCAAGTGCATGGATCATGCCAAACTATGGATAACATGCCAAACTTAAGTGTACTCATGAGGAATCTGTACATAAACCAAGAGGCTTTATTGTTAGAACTTAAGGGGCTACTGAGCGGTTTAAAATCAGGGAAGATGTGTGCCAGGATTGTATCCTTTCACCATACTTGTCCTGATGTGGCTAAGCACTCGACCGTAAGGTTGATTTGAACTACAAGGTCAATGGTTCAAACTCACCACCTGCTCTTCAGAAACCCTATGCAGGGTTGCTATGAGTCCGAACCGACTCAGTGGCACTTAACAACAACCACAATTCAGTACATATGCTGCGCAAATAATCCAAGAAAGTGGATTATGTGAATACGAGTGTGGCATCAAGATAGGAAGAAGACACATTAACAACTTGTGATATGCAGACGGTATAATCATACTTGCTGGAAATGAAGAGGTCTTAAATTGAAGATCAAAGACTACAGCCTGCAATATGAATTGCACCTCAATGTAAAGAAAATGCAACGCTTCACAACTGGACCAATAACATCATAAAAAAGGGAGAAAGAATTGAAGTCCTCAAAGACTTCATTTTGGTTGGGTCTACCATCAACACCCATGGAAGCAGCAATCAAGAAATTTTTAATATTTTAGTAAAATATTAGCATATTGCATTGGACAGATCTGCTGCAAAACATCTCTTAAAATGTTAAAGAGTAAAGATAATGAGTTTGAGGAGTAAGGTGTGCCTGAAAATCATGGCATTTTCAGTTGCTTTGTATGCATGTGAAAGTTGGACGGGAACAAGGAAGATTGTTGAAGAATCGATGCATTTGAATTATGGAGTTGGAAAAGAACATTAAGTATTCTTTATATTAAGGTACCATGGACTGCCAGAAGAACAAACAACTTTGTGTTGGTAGTAACAACAGTTCCTGTTGTTAACTGTTTCACAACAGTTACTGTTGTTACTGTTGTTGTAAAGGTAATAATAGTTGTGAGAAGGACACGGGACTAGGCAGTGCTTCCTTTTGTAATGCATAGGTTCGATATGAGTTGGAACAGCACTGGATCACAAGGCCGGGTTGAACTTCAAGGTCGGTGGTTCAAACTCACCAGCCGCTCCTTGGAAACCCTATACTGGATCACTATGAGTTGTGACTGACTTGACAAGCACTTAACAACAACAACTCCTAAGGACAACAAAGAGCTGGCTTACAGGGGGATTCGGGTGGATCCTGTTTTCTATTTCTGAGTAGACCTTTTCTTCCTCAGATGCTTATAATACTTTAATGGATTTTGTTTCCAGGCGCTTTTTTTTTCAAAATAAGATGTAATTTAAATGCACTGAAAGTCACCTTAGAGAACCATTCTGAGAGTTCTGATACTGAGTGGCTACCACAAAAAAACACGGCATAGAGCAATTCTATAGACCCAGATTTCCCATGCTCCTTTGTGGTCAGCTCCTCTCAAACACCCACCCCTTTGTAAGACTGATCTATGTTAAGTTTGTATAGTTTTGTCCTGTTCCAGAATATCAAATAAAAGGACCACACTATATGTGTTTTCAATGTGCTTGGTTTCTTCCAGATGGAGTAATGCATTCGAAATTCATTCATATTGTTGATTCTATTAGTAATTTGTTCATTTTCATTACTCAGTAGAGTTAGGTTGTGTGGTCGTAGTAAGCATATGTAGATGGAATATCTTGGTTTCCAGTTTTATTTATTATTAATAAAGTTACTATAGACCTTTGCATGCTGGTTTTTATGTGAACGTAAGTTTTTATTTTTTGCTTGGTTAGTAACTGAAAGGTGGACTATAAGGTAAGTGTTT
>NW_006408902.1:1578620-1580148 GCF_000296735.1 Chrysochloris asiatica
GAAAGCCTCATCTTTCTCCCGCGGAACAGCTGGTAGTTTTGAACTGCTGACCTTAAGGTTCGCAGCCCGATTCGTAACCACTATGCTACCAGAGCCACTGGTGGACTGGGTAATTTGACTTTTCATAATGATGTGTCCTTCAAGAGTCGTGCCTGTATTAGGTCTTCTCAGACTTCCTAGACCCTCAATACAGTGCCTCTTCAGGGCATATAGAATACTCTTGCCTTTCTTGTCCTTTTGTTCTTTCTGCTTCCCTTTCTGACAGACAATAAGAGATCCTGAAGCAGCTCATGTTCCCTGAACATGAGGATGAAGAAAGCATATATCTTCTCCCATCTCTGTGTCTTTATTAATCATCTGAGACTTTTACTTTCTGGGATCTTTTGTTTCTTTCTTCCTCCCGAGATTCCAATTATCCCCCAACTCTTGCACCAGATTCCAGGAGTCAGAGAAGATGGAGAGTACGGAGTACAGAAGTGCTCTTTCATTTATTGAATATGTGGGAATCCAAGATTTGCATCTGAATGATGATTCTATTTAGCTTTTTCTGAACTGCCTCTTCCTTTATGATTTTGAGCCTGTTTCTGCCTCTGTGGGTGTTTTCTGCCTGGAGAGAATCTTGGAGATGGGAGGGCTGCAGAGACTGTTACTGTCTTCTTGAAGTTAATGGTGCTTAGGGTCTGACCCTACCCTCTTCATCACACCTGTACCCTCCTGGTGTTTACTATTGCTGTGACTTTGTTGTCAGCTGCCATATCTCAACTCCCAAGGATTTCCTCTCTCATGAGCCTCAGCTCTGCGTAAACTACTGCTTCCTGACCTTTCCCTTGGCATATTGCAGAGGGCCCACAGACCTCTCCTTTAGATACTTGATCTCAGTGAGGGGTGAATGCCTGGCAGCCTTGCTTGCTCCACTGTACTGCAATTTATCCTTCTTTTTTTTTAGCTTTTTATTATGCATTGAGTGAAGGTTTACAGAACAGATCATAGTTCCACATTAAAAAATTTATGCACTTCATGTCATTACAATGATTGCATTCCAGTCCATGTACCATCAGTTAACAGTATTGACCTCTATTCACTTAATTATCTTTTCCCAGCCCTCCCAGCCCCACCCACCCTATAAACATCATAGAATGTTTCATTTAGCAAGAAAATCTTTTCTTTTTACAGCAGTAGCCTCATGCAGTATTTGTCCTTTTGTGATTGACTAATTTCACCCAGCATAATGTCCTCAACGTTTATCCATGTAACAGATTCTTCATTGTCTTCAATGTGTGTAATATTTTATTGTGTATGTATACCAAAGTTTGTTTGACCATTCTTCTGTTGCTGGGCATTGAGGCTGTCTGCATCCTTTTACTATTGTGAATAATACTGCAATGAACAAGGGTGTACATATATCTATTTGCATCACAGCTCTTAGTTCTTGAGGACACATAGCAAGCAAGTAGAGGGATTAGGGGTCATATGGTATTTCTATTTCCAACTTTTTGAGAAAGCGCCATACTGTTTTCCAAAGTAGTTG
>NW_006408902.1:1586598-1593159 GCF_000296735.1 Chrysochloris asiatica
TAGACTGTGGACTGTGTTGTGCCAGTTGACCTTGATGTCCCAGAGACTCATTTCCTAAAGATCTTTGATTATGGCTAATGAATTTTCAAAACTTTGTCCCCTGAGGGTTCTCCTATATCAGTGGGTCTATTTGCAGCACAACTGCATAGATGTGTAGAAATATCCTCTGTCAAGCCTATATATGTGTGTGTGTGCAGTCCCATTCACCTTTTTTGTACCTGTTCAACTTCTCAGCAATTCAAATCCACCAGTCACTCTAAGGGAGAAAGATGAAGCTTTCTGCTCCCATAAAGATTTATAGCCTTGGAAACCCTATGCCCTAGGGTCACTGTGAATTGGAACTGACTCTACAGCATCACCACCGCCACCACTTGTATGTTATTACTATTACTGTTATTGCAGAATTGTGTATGCAATAGCATTTACCTCTGTTGCCTTTAATTCTGATACTTATACTGTCTTTCTTTGCCTTGATCATTTTGTGCTGACCTCTTTATTGTGTGTTGCCTTTCCCTTCATCCAAATTAATATGTGACTGTCCTCTGGTGTGGTGCTGTAGGATAAGCACTAGCCTGATAACTGCAAAATTGGTAGTTCAAACACACTAGCTGTGCATTGGAAATCCTATGCAGGGTCACTGTGGGTTGGAACTGACGATGCTACTTAACAACAATACCTTCTAGTTAATGTGCTGACCTCTTTTACCCTTCCACTCCTACTTGCCAAAAAAAGAATGTTTCTTCCTGTGTAAAAACTTTTTATAGTAGTGGTCTCACATAATATTTGACCTTTTCTGCTCGAGTTTCCAATTCGTTGATATTCTTTACTGTTGAGAGGAGTATGAGGATAAGTCAAAAAGTATTGCTACTAAATCATAGCACCCTTTATAAACCCAAAATATAAAAATGTGAAGCTATTGTTTTCTTCTTTTCTTAAAAAAAAAAAAAGCATTTTATTGTGAATTGAGTGAAGTTTTACGGACTTCATCAGGTTTACATTAAACAAATCATGAAGTGTATTTTATCTCAATGATTGCATCCCCTCCATGCAATCACTGAGATGAAATAATGTTCCCTATAGTTCCTACTTCATTCCACCCTCATTTCCATTCTTTCTCAGCTTTGTCCTTAGGTAAATGTTATCCTATTGATTTTGAATGATTGACCATTCTGTGGTGAACAGACCTTCCGTATATACCTATCTGCTGCTTGACTAAAAAATGAATGAGTTCATCTTCAGATCTGAAGATTGGACACGGCTAAGGAGCTCTGGTAGCATAGTGGTTACGAATCGGGCTGCGAACCACAAGGTCAACACTTCGAAACTACAAGTTGTCCTTTTGTGATGGACTAATTTTGCTCAGCATAATGTCCACTAGGTTCATCCATGTTATGAGGTATTTTTCAGATTCATCACTATTCTTCACCATTGCAAAATATTCCTTTGTGTATATTTACCAAAGTTTGTGTATCCATTCATCCATTGATGGACATGTAGACTGTCTCCATCATTTTGCTATTGTGCATAGTGCTGTGATGAACATTGGTGTGCATATATCTATTTGTGTGCTAGCTCTTATTTCTTGTAGATATACACCAAGTAGAGGGATTGCTGGGTCATATGGTATTTCTATTTCCAACTCTTTGAGGAAGTACCATACTGTTTTCCACAGTTGTCAAACCACTTTATAGTCCCACCAACAATTGTGGAAGGGTCCCAGTCTCACCACACTCTCACCAGAATTTGTTGTTTTCTGTGTTTTAAACTTTCCTATTAATACTGGGGTGAGATGATACCTCATTATTTTGATTTGCATCTCTAATGTCCTGGTGTGGTGCTGTGGGTTAATGCGCTAGACTGCAAAGCCATTTGCAAGGTCAGCAGTTCAAGCTTACCAGCTGCTCCTTGGAAACCCTATATAGGTCATTATGGGTCAGAACCGACTGTATGGCACTTCACAACAACAACAATAATGGCTAATGGAACTCCTGATGTAACGCGGTAGGATTAGCACTGGACAGCAAACCAAAAGGTTAGCAATTCAAACCTACCAGCTGCTCCTTGGAAACCCTATGCAGGTTGCTATGAATCCGAAACAACTTGACGACAGTTAACAACAACAGTGCCTAATGATTGCAGACATTTATTAATATGCTTATTGGCTGCCTGAATTTCTTTCTTGGTGAAGTGTTCTCTGCCCATTTTTAAATTGAGTTGTTTGTCTTTTTCTTATTGAGTTGTTGTAGTGTTCTAGAAGTTTTAGACATTAGTACCTTTTCTTATATGTCATTGCCATTTTTTTCCCCAGTCTGTGTGCTCTCTTTTTACTCTTTTGGTGAAATCTTTTGATGCACGTAAGTGTTTAATTTTTCAGAAGTCCCAGTCATCTATTTTGTCTTCTAATGTTGGTGTGGTTTTAGTCCCATTTGTCGGTGTATTTATGACATGTATTAGAGCCCCTAAGTTTGTCCCTATTTTTGTCATTGATGATCTTTGTAGTTCTAGGTTTTACATTTAGGTCTTTAATTCATGTTGAGTTCGTTTTTGTATATGGTGTGAGATATAGGTATTATTTCTTTCTTCTGCACATGGATATCCTGTTTTACCAGCACCATTTGTTGAAGAGGTTATCTTTTCTCCATTTAATGTGTTTTGGCCCTTTGTCTACAACACAGTTACAGTAGTCAAAAGAGCCTGGTGTTGGTACAAGGAAAGATACATAGATCAATGGAACAGAAGTGAGAACCCAGAATGAATCCATCCTTTGACTTGTAGTTTGTGTGTAAGGTAAGTCTCCTATAGACAGCATAATGAAGAATCCTGTTTTCTTATGCATTCATCTACTTTCTGTCTGTTACTGGTGCATTTAATCCATTTGCATTCAGTTTAACTATTGATACTGAGTTAAGTTTATTTTGTTTGTGCATTTCCTTGTTAATTTCTTCATTTCTGTTCTAAAGGGTTTCACTTTTCTTGATTTAATATAAATTAGTGGTTTTCTTATTGTTTTGTTTTGATATAAAGGTGTATTAATTTTCTTTGAGGTTACCCTGTAATATATTAAACATTTTCCCCAGTGTAAAATAGTCTGTTTTATTTTGAAATGTACTTGACTTCCTTGTGATTTGAAAGTTCTGTAACTACTCTTTTCCCTATTTTTATTTTGTAGTTATCTTCATTATAGATTGATATCTCTGGTTCCCTGTTTTCAGTCTTGGAGAACGCCAGATGTGGCACTGGAGGATCCAAACTGTATCAAGCCTGTATCAAACAGCTCCTCAGAAACCCTATATGAGACAGAACTGACTCGATGGCACTTAACAACAACATATTGGGATTGACTTTAGGGGGTTGGTGCCATGTATGCCAGTCTAAGGTTGTTGTCTGCTCTTGGTGGATCCTTGAGTATTTTTGTTAAGTTGGTCTGGTTATTATAAATTCCTTTAATTTCTGTGTCTCTGGAAATGTTCTGACTTTGTCATTGTACTTGAGGGATAGCTTTGCTGGGCATTTTATTCTTGGTTGGCATTTTTGTTCTTTCAGAGTTTTGTATACATCTCCCCATTGCCTTCTTTGCTGCTTAGTTTCTGATGAGAGATCAGAGGTTAATCTTATTGTTTCTTCTTCCTTTGTAGCTAATTTTTCATTTTTCCAAAGCTGTTCTCGGGATTCTTTCCTTACCTTCAATTTTGGAAAGTATGATTATGATATATCTTGGAGATTTTGTTTTGTGGTCTATCCTATTTGGGGTTTGTTTAGATTCTTTTATCTTATCATCTTTCATAATATTAGGAAACTTTTCTTCCAACAGCACTTCGAATATCTTTTCCATGCTACTCTTGGATGGAACAAGAGGCAGAGTCTGATCTACCATTCTTCATCTTATCCTACATGAATCTTAAGCTTTCTTTGGATTTTTTCATCCTTTTTTTAAATTTTTCTTCTAATTTACTTTATTAAGAGGTTTATCTTCAAGTTCACTAATTCAGATTTCCATTGCTTAGAATCTACTCCTTTGCCCTTTCAATGTACTGTCCACTTCTGACATCTTAATATTAATCTAGATTTCTATTTGTAGGTTTTCTATTGTTCCCACTCCTTTATTTTGTTTGTTTGTTCCTGTAGTATTTTCCTTAATTCTTCCTTATTTTCCTCAACTTTTATGTTAATAATTTGGAGGTACCTAAATATCATTCTCTTGGATTCTTTTTCAGGTAGTTCCATTGCCTTATTTCTCAAAACTGTTTTCTAGCTCTGCCTCTTGTTCAATCAGTTGAGACACTCGTTTGTTTCTTCGTGTTAACAAAAATAACCTGTTTGTTTCTGTATAGTCAGTTTATTCATCTTTACCTGTCTAGCAGCTGGTATTGACTCCTGTCCCATGAGTGAGGTTGTACAGTTGTCACTGGACCGTAAGGACATGGTTGCTGTGTGCTGTTGGGTGAGGAAAGAAGAGAAAGCACACATATAAGAGAGAAGTCAAGCAAACAAGCCAACAACAGTGACAAAGAAAATAGTGAAGAAAAATAGCAGACAACAGCTAGAAAAAGAATGCAAACCAAAAAGAGGAAAGAGGGAGAGGAAATTTTTTTTAAAAAAGAAAGAGAAATAGGAAAAAAAAACACAATTAGGGAGAGGAATGAGTAAAAGGAAAAGAGATTAGAGCAGTATAGAAAAACAAACAAACAACAAAAAAAATGAAAGAAACAGTGGTAGTTGGGAAAGGAAAGCAGAAATTGTAAGGATAGAAAGCAAGGGAGAATAAAGAGTGGAAGAAGAGGAAGAAAGAATAAACAAGCAACAACAATGAAAGGTAAAAACCAGTGCAGGTGTCAGAACAAGAGGTTGGAAAATTCTGTCTCCTTCCAGCCAAGAACTTCACATCATGGGTAGGCAAGCATTGAGACACTAACCCTTTACAACCCTACATGGATTTCCTGTAGGGTTAGGTGTTGTCTTTTTTCAGTACCAAATCCAGAAGTAGTTCACACAGACTCTAAAGCAGGTCAGGGATCAGGGTATTTCTTTCCCAGAGAGCAGCTGAGGGTGAGCAGTCCTGCTAGTCTAGGGCTGGCCAGAACCAGCTCTGCAGGTTTTGAGTAGGCTACACCTGATTCCTGGTGCCAGTGTTGGTGCTTCTTTGTTTTTTTGTTTGTTTTTCTATACTGCTCTGATCTCTTTCCCTTTTACTCATTCCTCTTCCTAATTATGTTGTTTTTGTTTTTTTTCTCTTATTTCTCTCTCTTTCTTTTTTCTTTTTTTAAAAATCCAGGCACCGAGGTTAAGGTGAATAGCCCCTCAGTCCTTTAAAAGGACTCAGAGCTGCAGGGCTCACTTCCATGCTAGTTCCCTACTCCCTTTGATGAGACTCTAATCACCCAAAGAACAGGACTTTCACTGAGATTGCATGCAGGTGGGGGTAATGTCGGATAAGAGAAAAAATGTCACACCTTTTTCTCCACCAATAAGCAGGATGCTTCTGCACCAACAACTGCCCTATTGTCTTCAAAGCCACCTGTGAAAGTTTAAGATGGCCACGTCACACTTGGTCAGCTAGCACAGATCAACAGTCTCCCCCACAAGTCTGTTCATCTGCCCCTCCTACTTTGGGATAGTCCAAGACTGGCTCTGCAAACTGGGAGCAGGGCCCGCCAAAATCCAGGTGCCAGGGTTAATGTGAATAGCTCCTCGGTCCTTTCAAAGGACTCAGAGCTGTAGGGCTCACTTCCATGTACCACCAGTAGAGCAGAAACTTCTTTGGGGGTATACATGGGTGGGAACAAGCCACACTTTTAGTCACCCGGGGAGTGTGGTAAACAGGGAAAAAACAAAATCGTACCTTTATCTCCATGAACCATCAGTATGTTTCTGAAATGCCAATATGTTGTCTTGTGTCTGAAGCCACTCATAAAAGCTTAAGATGACTGTACCAAATCTGGTCGGCTGACACATGTCACCCGTCTGTGTGTTCAGCTTTTTCTCCTAGTAAGCATTCAACCCACTTCTCTATCCTTTCATCAGAAACTTAAGGTTCTAGGACTATCATCTGCATCTGTTTCATTTGATTTTACATAGTTTTGTTGTAGAAGGCTATACATAGCCTTTCTGCTTAGTCTACCATCATACCGCCTCCTTGAAGCTATTGTTTCTTGGCATAATTCTCCACTTACATCTATGCACTTCTGGAGGAGGTATATCCATCTCATTAATCCTTCCCTGAAGAATTACATGCTCTTCGGTTTTACACTACATCAAATCGGCAGTTTTAATATCCTTGAGGTACTCCAATCATGTTCTTTTAAAATGTTCTTTGAGTTTGGGAAACAAAAGATCTGAAGGGGGAAGATCAAGGCTGTAGGATGGGTAGAGTAAAGCTCCCCAACAAAATTTTTGTAGAACAGCCTTTTCTACCATTGAAGAGTGAGCAGATTCATTTTCATGATGGAAAAAAAATATTCCGCAACACAACTTTCCTGACCTTTTTCTCACCAATGCAGTTTTCAGTTTTATTAAAACTTCTTTCTAATGTTGTTGTTGTTAGGTGCCATTGAGTCAGTACCA
>NW_006408902.1:1593823-1606362 GCF_000296735.1 Chrysochloris asiatica
TACCAAAGGCTGTGCTCTTTGATCTTCATCAGTAAATGTTTTAAGTCCTCTTATTATCTTTCTGATAATTCTCCACAATTTTCCTGTGTCCTTCAGAAAATTCATCCAGATTGTTGTTGTTAGGTCCCACTGATTCAGTTCTGACTCATATCTACTGTGGTACAACAGAGTGAAACACAACATGGTCCTGCATCATCCTCCAACACGTTCCTATATTTGAGTCCATTGTTTTAGCCACAGTTTTTATCCATCTCTTTGAGGGTCTTCCTCTTTTTGCTGACCCTTTACCAAGCTTACTGTCCTTAGCAACTGATATAATGTCCAAAATATGTGAGACAAAGTGTCATCATCGTTGTTTCTAAGGAGCATTTTGGCTATACTGCTTCCAACCCATGGTTCTTGATAATTTACTACCTCCTGAAATGGTTGAATGTCAACCAATTCTTTCTGTGTGTGAATTGAGTGAAGGTTTACAGGGCAGATCATCAGTTTTACATTCAGCAAATCATTGCAATGATTACAGTCCTCTTCATGTACCATCAGTTAACAGTATTTCCTCTGTTACCTTTTTTTTTTTCTTCCTGATACATACATACTACACTGAATGTATGTATTTGTTTAAATGTCCAAAAGACACATTTTGCAAGCCAGCCTCCTGCCAGCAGGCACACTGCCATTCTCAGTCCATGAGCCTGTAGTCCTTTGCTGCTCTGTCTCTCTGTGCCATCACCTCTGTTACCATTGCTTTTGTCACCACTATTCTGGTTAGGATCTCTCACTCCTCTCATGCTCTTCCCTCTTGATGGTCCTAGGGTCGTCTGTTCCATAATGCCAGATTAACTGTTCCCTCGTGTTAGTTAAACACCTCTTCTGTCTTTACAGTTGCAAAAATCACCATTAGTGTTGATAACAATTACTCACAATTGAATCATAAAATCATATCCCCATCACCTTTCACCAAACCCATCTGGACAAGAGGAAAACTATTCAGTGGGGATTCTATCTTAGCCACCTCATTCTGACACTAAGCGCCCTCATGAAAGCTTGTAATCCAGCCACTTTGTGCCTTTATAGCCCCCCATTTTTGATAGCCAAAGCCTACATTACCTGTCCCTATAAGCTCAGTGTACTAAGGAGACAAGCTTGATCTTTAATACAAAGAATCCTTCCCTTTTAAGTGGAAATTTTAGCAATTACATCCATAAGCAAAGGTCTAGTTCATCAAATTGTAGCAATTTACACTTGTTCCTTGTATCAGTCTTCTTTATCTTCATCTGATCGAGTTCTTGTCAACAAGCCATCCAAGCTAGATCAAATGGGATTGGAAGTTTTCATATGCCTCCTCCTATTTCAGACCAACTGGTCGCTTCATCTTAACTCTAGTCCCAGTGGCTAGGTCATGTCAGGAGTTTACACATCTCCCTGAACTTCTCTCTCTCATCTCAAGGTCATCGGGTGTCTGTGGAGCATGGACAAACTCAGTCTATGTCTTTATTGCTGCATTTTCCCCACTTCCCCTCACAAGTTGACCAGGGTGATCACCAATGAGCATACAAGACTGCTCATGGGTTCCCTCTGAGTTTCAGTCTTAGAAAGGGGTTTACCCTGATGGATTGATATTTCTTGCCTTGATAGCTCTGAGGCTTGCTTGATACTGTCACAGCCAAACAGTTTGCCCCCCAACTCCTCAAGCTGGTCTTTCTTTCAAGAAGTATCTTCTGTTCTTCTAGCCATTCCAGGTTTGAACCAATTCTTTTTGACACCACGACCTTCCATCTTCTTTTGATGCTTTCTGTACTGTTTAGCATTTTGCCCATAAAATCCTTCAATATTGCAACTTGATACTAGAGAAAAAAATTTTTTTTTCTTCAGTTCTTTCAGCTTGAGAAATGTTGAGCATGTTCTTTCCTTTTGGTTTTATAAATCTAGGTCTTTGCACGTCTCATTGTAATGCTTCACTTTGTCTTCCCATGCTGCCATTTGAAATCTTCTGTTTAGCTCTTTTACTTCATTTGCTTTTGCTACTTTACATTAAAAGAACAAGTTTCATAGTCTCTTCTGGCATCCATCTTGCTCTTTCCTTCCTTTCCTGTGTTTTTAAAGAGTTTTTCTTTCTTTGTGTATGGTGCCCTTTACGTCCTCCAACTTGTCTGATGTTTGGTCATTAGTGTCCAATGTGCATTTCTACTTTAGAGATGGTCTGTAAATCTAAGCATATGTTGACTCTCATGGACTTGCTTTAATTTTCTCCAGCTGTAACTTTAACTTGCAGGTGAGCAGTTGCTGTTCTCTTCCACAGTCAATCGCTAGCCTTGTTCTGATTGATATTGAACTTCCCCATCATCTCTTCCACAGATATAGTCGATTTGATTTCTGTGTATTCCATCTTGTGAGTTCCATGTATGCAATCCCTGTTTATGTTGCTGAAAAAAGTATTTGCAATGTATAAGTCATTGGTCTTTCAAAATTTTATCATGTGATCTCTAGAATTGTTTCGATCACCAAGGCCAACTGCTAATCTTTCTTGTGTATGTCCAACTTTCACATTCTAATCACTAGTAATTATGCATCTTGATTACTTATTTAATTTCAAACTGCAGAAGTTGGTAGAAATTTTGTCCCCTCATCTTTGACAGATGAATAAATTTGAATAATAGTCATGTTAACTTGTTTTGCTTACATACACATGGGTATTATCCTATCATTGACAGAGTTATTCTTTAGGAGAGATCTTCAAATGTTCTTTTTAGTGATGAATGTGCCAGCATTCGTCTCCAATTTGGCATTCCCAGTTTAATAGAGCATCTGATTGTGTGATTTCAAATTGGCTGCTTCAGCTCATTAAAGCCTAGGATATCTTTGTATATTCCATGTAATTGTTGACTACTTTTCGTTTTCCTAGATTCATACTTGGTACATTTTGCATGCCAGTGCCAATTATTAATGGATGTTTACAACTCTTTCTTCTTATTTCAAATCATGCCACGTCAGCAAATGAGGGTCTCAAAACATGTTATTAAGGTCAGTTCTACTTTGAAGAGGTAACGCTTCCACAGTTAAATTGAGTGCCTTCCAACCTGAGGGTTCATCTTCTGGCACTCTATCAGACGGTGTTGTTTTTGTTAAGTGCCGTCAAATCGCTTCTGACTCATAGTGACCGTGTATAGGGTTTCTGAGGAGCAGCTGGTGGGTTTGAACTGTCGACCTTGTGGTTCAAACTGACCTTGCAGTCCAGCGGTGCCACATCAGGACTTCAAATCAGACTATGTTGTACGTATGCTCCTTTTTTCTTGGTATATTTTATAGTAACATCTAACTTCTTCTTGAATCTGCTTAATGACTAGGAAAGCAATCAGTGTTGGTGTTCACACTGTCAAGCAACTGAAAACCCTGATTTAGTTTAGAGAACTATATCTCTATAGCAGTGTTTGTGAACAGTAAATCATAAAACTGATCATCTGGGAGTGGATATCTGAGAATGATAACATCAGCAAATTACACGCTGTAATATTGTATGTAACACATATTACTAACAATATTAAAAACATAAGGTCCTAAGTACAGTTCTTTGTAATTTGAATATGTCATATCTTCAGGACTTTCTATAGTGTAATAAACTTTTACAACGTGGTTCGTCCAACCTCATAACCACAACACCCCCCCTCTCCTGCCACATTCTTGTTGTTAGGTGTCATCATCGATTCCAACTCATAGTGACCCTGAATAAGATTTCTGAGGCTATATATCTTTGTGGGAGCATAAAGCCTCATCTTTCTCCCATGTACATAGGACAGGCTAAGGAGTCCCCTAGAAGTAGTGAGCAATGAGCACACACTTTGCCCTTTGCAGTGATTAGATCAAAGCAGGTTTCGATGGCAGCTCTGGGTGTCCTTTCCCCTTTCCCCCACTCTGGTTCTTAGTGAAATGGTCAGATGGTAGGAATTCAATAAGAGTCTTCAGAGAATGCTTTTCCTGCCCACCTACCCACTTCTTCATCCAGTCCATTGGGTTCCTCCCCAGAATGTATGGTGAAGGGAGCTTCCAGTCATGGGAGTGGGGACCTCCTACATCTGGAAGTCCCATGAGGACTAGGCACCTTCTTTTGGGCCCTTCACATTGTTAATAGTTTGAGTTCTTTCTCCCTGAGAAGATGGCATCTTTATTTGAATTCAGCAACTGCTTTTGAATCACTGATGGTTGTTTTGTTGGTTATATTTCACTGTGTGACTGTTTTTGCAGTAAAATTACTATCATGCTGAGCACCTTGTTGTATGTATTTTGTATTTTTGCTACTGTTCATATTTTCTTCTTTTTCTCCTCCTTTAGTACCTAAGTTGTGCATACTCTTCACTAAATCAGGGTTATATATGTTTCCTGATACAGGTGAGGCTACCAGCTATTACCTCAAAGCATTCAAGCAAAGTGGGAACCCCCATCAGCTCCAAAGAGACTTCTGGGAGTAGACTCTCCTTTCCTCCAATGTAAGTGGATGAGCATCGTGCAGACTGTCGGACTTAACTTTGGGTTTGGTGTGCCATCTATACAAATGACAGCATCAGCACACTGTGTTAATGTTGGCCCACTGACATTTGCTTGACTATGACTGCTATGGCTTTGCATAGTGTAATATACAAAACCTTGGCCTGGTCTTGCAACTCTTAGCTTTCTTATCCCATTTTTCATTTCTTCTCATCACCTCTTTCTGCTCCTGTTGAGCATATTTCTTCCTTTTCCACATTGAGTTTGCTGTGCCATTTTGCATGCCGCAACACTTTCTTATTTCGCCATCAGCCTGAAACCCACCTTCATGATTTCAAAAGAGCTTCTTTTGGCTTTTAAAGTCTGGACTACTATTTACATCTATGTGTTGCTTACTTCTGTTCTTTTGTGTGTCCCTGAGATCTAATTCTTGTTGTTGTATCTTTTAAGTGTCCTTGCTTTGCATTCACTTCGAAATATTTCAGTTGCTCTTTATTTTTCAGTTTCCTAGAATCCTGGTTTCGTGCTAGAATACACACTACTTCTAGTGAGTGGGGGAAAGTAATCCATTATATTACAGTATGAGAAATACAATGAGAATGCTAAACACAGACTGGGAGGGAGGAAAAGTAAATAGAGGAAGGACTGCTAAAAGTATTCTAACAATAAATAAGAAATGTGATGTGTGCAACCTGTTTAACTTCAAAGCTCTTGTGATTTCCATCATATCCAACTCCCGTGTCACTTTCTAAGTGTGTATCTTTCATTGAAATGAAACAAGCAGTAAAATGCTGGTCTAACAAAGATAGCAAGAGGACAAGGCTGTTTAAGGGAGCAGAGGGCTGGCAAATCATTTTAATATGAATATGTGTAAGGAAACCTGGTGCTGCTGTGGCTTAGGTATTGGGCTGCTAACTGCAGAGTTGGTGGTTCAAGCCCACCAGTCGCTTTAAGGGAGAAAGATGAGGCTATCTGCTCCCATAAAGATTTACAATCTTGGAAACCCTATGTAGGGTCTCTATGAATCAGAACTTTGGAGTTCTGGTGTGGCACTGCAAGATAAGCTATCTTCTGAAGGTTGTTTCACAGTGAACTGCTACAAATTTCATTTTCTGTAATTGGATATTATGAAGAAAGATTTTGGAAACTAGGCTAAGCATCCATATGTAAGAAATGCTTGGTTACTTCCTGATGCTGTAAAATAGAACGATAGAGAAGCCTCCATTGGGTGTTTTTTTTTGTTGTTGTTGTTTTGTTTTTTTGTTCTTTTAACATTGCATTAAGGCTTGTATGAGTGTTTCTAGAACAAATTAGATTCCAATACAACAATCTTCACATACTTTATTTCATGACATTGGTTATAATCCTGTCAATGCAACAGCATTCTTCCCACTTCTTCCCTGGTTTCCACATTCCCATTCATCCATCTTTCCTGTCCCTTTCTGCCTTCTGAATGTTGGTTTGGGGCAAATGCTGCCATTTTGGTCTTCTAAGGTTGATTGTTCTTAGGAACATATTCCTCATAGGTCTCATTGTTCTCTTTACAGACCTGTCTATTGCTTGGCTGAAAGGTTATCTCCAGAAGCAGGTCCAGCTCCAGGTTTAAAAGCTATCTGAGGGCCATGGTGACTCCTTATGATGAGTACTGGACTGCCAACCACGAGGGCAGTGGTTTGAGCCCACTAGCTACTCTGCGGGAAAAAGATGGGCTTTCTGCTCCAGCAAGGATATACAGCCTCGGAAAATCTATACAGGGCTGCTATGAGTTGGAACCGACTCGACAGCACTTAACAACAAAAAGAAGGGCCACAGTGTAGGGGGGTCCACCAGTCTCTATTAGATCAGTAAGTCTTGTCTTTTTATTTATTTATTTATTTATTTTATGATTTTGAGTTTTGCTCTACATTTTTCTCCCCACTGGGACAGGAGTTTCTGTCAGAGCACTTGGTAGTGGTAACTGGGCACTGTCTAGTTCTTCTGTTCTCAGGTTTGTGTGGCTCATTCATCCTTTGGATTGTTTCCTTGAATCTTTGATTTTCTTCACTCTTCTTTGCTCCAGATGGGAAGATACCAGTAGTTGTATCTTAGATGGCCACTCACAAGCTTTTAATATCCAACCACTACTCAACAAAGTAAGATGTATGCTTTCTTTGTGGTCTGTGTTATGCCAATTAATGTCTCCTAAGACTGTGGTCTTAAGCCCTCAAGCCCAGTGTGATTCAGTCCTTCAAGGTGTTTTATTAGGGCTAAAGGAGCTCTGGTAGCGTAGTGGTTACGAATCGGGCTGCGAACTGTAAGGTCAGCAGTTCAAAACTACCAGCGGTTCTGTGGGAGAAAGATGAGGCGTTCTGCTCCCGTAAAGATTAACAGCCTCGGAAACCCTGTGCAGGGTCGCTATGAGTTGGAACCGACTCCACAGCACATAACAACAACAACAAGTTCTCATGACTTTACCTCTGTATGCTTTACTATATGCATAGATATATTTGCAGCACATACAATATGTACATAGAAATATAGTCTGCCAAACCTGTATGGGCTCATGGTCACCCCAAATCTGTGTTTCCAATCATAAATTATTATTTGTTGTTACTATGATTGCAGGATTATATATGTAATAGTATTTAGTGTGCACCAGAGGTGTATTATTTCACCATATTCATTCAAGCTGTATGCTGAGAAAATATTTGGAGAAGCTGGATTATATGAAGAAAAACTTGGCATCAAGGTTGAAGGAAGATTCATTAACTACCTTGCTTGCTAATGAAAAGGACTTAAAATACTTACTGATGAAATCATATACCACAGTCTATGATATGGGTTGCACCTCAAATGTAAAGAAAACAAAAATTTTCACATCTGGACCAGTAAATAACATCAATATAAATGGAGAAAACATTGAAGTTGTCAATCTTTGCTCAGATCAACCATCAGCATTCACGAAGCAGCAGTGAAGAAATCAAATGACATATTGCTTTAGGCAAATCTGCTGCACAAGACCTCTTTAATGTGTTCAAGAGCAAAGTTGCCAGTTTGAGAAGTAAGGTGTGCTTGACCAAAGCATGGTATTTTCAATAACCCTATATGCATGTGAAAGTTGGACAATGAATAAAGAAGGCCATAGAAGAATTGATACATTTGAGTTATGGTGTTAGAGGAGAATATTAAAAGTACCGTGGATCACCAAAAGAACAAACAAATCTGTGTTGGAAGAAATACAGCCAGAATACTTTCAGAAGCCAGGATTGCCAGACTTTGTCTTTCATATTTCAGACATATTATCAGGAGGGACTATATTATCTCTGGAGCAGGGCATCATCCTTGGTAAAGCAGAAAGTCAGCAAAAAAAAAAAAAAAAAAACCAGGAAAACACCCAACAAGGTGATTGGCACAGTGGCAGCAGCAATGAGCTCAATTGTGAGGTTGGTGCAGGACCGGGCAGTGTTTGGTTCTGTTGTGCATAGAGTTGCTATGAGTCAGTATGGACTCCAGGGCACTTAACAACAACAGAAACAATCTCCCATTGTCTCCCCTTTTCCCTTCACTCTAGTTAATACATGTCTACTGTCTAGTTAGTGATTCTTACCCCCTTTTCTTCCCATTCTTGGTAACCATCAAAGAATATTTTCTTTCTGTGTCTCATACAATATTGATCCTGTTATGATTGACTCATTTCACTCAGCATAGTGTCTTCCAGGTTCAGCCATGTTATGAAGTGCAGATTCTTTATTACTCCTTAATTTTGTATTGTATTTATTTGTGTTTACATACCATAGTTTGTTTATTCATTCTTCTATTGGTAGGTAATTACTCTTGTGACTAATACTTTGTGTCATAGCTCTTATTTTTCTAGGATGCATACCTAGTACAGATATTTGCTGGGTGATATGATATCTCTATTTCTAACTTTTTAAGGCTGAACCATATCATTTTCCATGGTGGTTGTATTGTTTTACAATTTTACCAGCAGTGATTCAGAGTTCCAATCTTCTCACCCCCTAGCCAGCATTTGTTTTCTGCTTTTTGATAATTGCTGTTATTGACAAGGAGAGATGATATCTCATTATTATTTTGATTTGCATCTCTCTAAAGGCTAGTAATAATTGCAATTATCTCTTCATGTGTTTGTTGACCACCTGAATGTTTTCTTTGGTGGAATGTCTGCTTATAGGTTTTACTCATTTTGTAATTGGATAGTCTGTTGTTTTGGTCGTTGATGTGTTGAAGTTTTCTATAAATTCATAGATTATTCCCTTGTCTGATAAATCATTGCCAAGAAATTTCCTCAGTCTTTAGGTTACCTTTTGACTCTTTTGGAGAAGTCTTTTGATGTGCTTACTTGTTTAATGCTTAGGAGATCCCAGTCGTGTAGTTTATCTTATGCTGTTTTTGAATTTGTAGTTCATGTTTGATAGACAACTTGGGCCAGAAATTAGGGCCTCTAAAATCACCTCTATTTTTTCTTTAATCATTATAGTTTCAGGTTTTACATTTAGATCTTCGATACAGCTTGAAGTTATATTTTGTATATGATGTGAAGCATGGGTCCTTCTTCATTTTTCTACAAATGGATATCTAGTTTTGCCATCACTGTTAAAAAGACTGTCTCTTCCCAATTTAGTGGTTTTGGTGTTTTTCTAAGGTCAGTTGTCCATCTTAGATAGATTTACTCCTAGATTGTAAATTCTGTTCCATTGGTCTTTTTGTCTGTCGTTGTACCTGTGCTAGGCTATTTTCATTACAATGTTTATATGGTAATATAGTAAGCCCTATGACTTGGACTAGCACCAGAATATTGTCAGAAATAGTACCCGAAGGTAAACCCCTCAGGTTGGAAAGCATTCAAAATATGGCTAGGGAAGAGCTATCTCCTCAGAGTTGAATGTGATGATGCAAATGGACCTTAATTTGCTGATAGGGCACAGCTCAAAATAGGATAAACAACGGAAAACTTCCATTAATAATTGGAACATGTAATGAACAAAGTATGAATCTAGGTAAATTGGATGTTGTTAAAAATGAAATGGAACACATAAACATGAATATCCAAAGTAGTAGTGAGGTGAAGTGGACTGACATTAGCAATTTTGAATCTGACAATCATATGATTTACTATGACAGAACAGACAAATTGAAGTATGGTGATGCATTCATCATCAAAAAGAACATTTGGGGAGGTGAGGCTTGATGGCAGATAGGGTAGGGATACAGTGAGGATCTCTGTCAGCAATACCACAGAATACAAGACAAAGCGGGATCAGGGGAGAGCTCCAAAATTCTGAACCACGTATCTATGAATATTAAAAAAGTTTGAAGGATTATAGATAGTGGAACTTGTAGCGGAAGTAAGAAATCTCATACTTTAGGATCTGCTGGGCTCGGTGGCCCAGAGCTGACAACTTGGGTGAGAACAAATGGCAAGACGAAGCAGGGAAGCAAGCAGACCCTCGAGGAATTAACAACCTCGGAGCAAACATGACAATATTCTCTGTTTGGTTTTGCTTTGTTCTGATTTTTATACTTTGGTATCTGTTCATAGGCCTCTCACTGTCTGTGCACCTCCATTCTGGTGACTAGGGGGTCCCTGAGTGAGTGGGCACCCCCACCACTGGAGGGTTCTTCCACCATGCATGTGTACAAATCCTCTCAGCATTTAGAGAGACTTGCCTACTCACTTGTTGAGTGCCTTGGGGTCAGTTCTGGCTCATAGTAACGGGAGTTCCAAGGCTGTGAATCTTTGCTGGAGCAGAGGGCCTAGTCTTTCTCCCATGGAATACCTGGTGGTTTCGAGCTGCCGGCCTTGGGTTTTGCAGCCTGATTTGTAACCACTGTGCTACAAGCAGGCAACTCAAAATAGCCAAAGCTGGCCCTGAACTGTTTATTAATATGGAATAGGCCAGAACAGGGGGTGTGGAGAGGAAAGGAGTTTAAAAACAAAACAGGCCAAAAATTAAATCCTGAGGTACAGTGTAACAACAAACTGGAATCTTGAAAATTATCAGATGGCCTTGAAGGCAAGAAGCTGAAAAAGAACATTAAAGTCATATTCATATTAGGCTACAGATACTATTTTTCCTTTCTCTCTCTCTTTTTTTTTTCCTTCTTTCTCTCCTCTCCTTTTTCTGCAATTATTGACCACGGTATCCAATCTGGGTTTTTTTCCCTTGCTTTTTTGCTGTTGCTTTTGTTGTTGTTTAGTTCTGTTTTGTTTTGTTTTTGTTCCCCCTTTTACCTATAGGGGGCTCTTTCTCTCCTTATACTACCTAAAAAGAGATAGCAGTTGCTGCCAAATAGTTAAGATACAATCACACCCTATAAAGCCCTACAATCCAGGCAAGAATCAATATCAACTGCCATACACCAGGGAGGCAGACACACCTGCATAACTTACTCTGAGTTAAGCAATAAAAAGAGTGAAAAGGAAAGACCACCCCATAATTACATCTACCTGGAAGCAATCAGAAAGCATAAAAAATACCAAAACACACACTCAATTAAGTATTAAGGACAAACATAAACACTAAACATGTCCAAAAAGCTAAAAGAGATGACCATATAAGCATATGTCCAGAAACAAGATAAACTGTCTGAGACAAATGAATTAGAGGTAGGCCTGGACTACATTCTGGAAGGAGGGAAGGCCTTGGAAATGCCTGAAAAGGAATTCAGAAAAATGATTACAAAATGTTTCAAAACACTTTACAATAAAGTTGACAAAAATAAGGAAGACGTCAGAAAAGTGCTACAGGAACAATCAAATAAGATAGATACAGCATTGGAAACAATTCAGAACCTACAGAAAGAGGTCAAAACAATTAATAATAGAATATCAGAAATAGACAATACACTGAAAGGGCAAAGGAGTAGAATTGAAGAGATGGAAGGCAGAACAAATTGGAGGACAAATCTCTCAATACCACAAAGATGGAAGAGCAAGCAGAAAAAAAGATTTAAAAAATCAGAAGAAGGTCTAAGATTCATATTGTACAACATGAAGAGGAATAACTTAAGAATTATCGGCATTCCAGAACTGGAAGAATCACACAAGTCCACAGAAGAGATAGTTGAGGAGCTTCTGGAAGAAAATTTTTCTAACATTTTCAAAAGTGAAAAGATAAACATTCAAGAAGCTCAATGAACCCCAGGAAGGATAAAACCCAAAAGAATATCACTGAAACATATCATAAGCAAATGCTCCAAAATCAAAGATAAGGAGACACTCCTGAAAGCAGCTAGGGAAAAGATAATCGTTATATACAAAGGCAAGCAAGTTAGATTAAGCTCGGATCTCTCAGCAGAAACCATGCAGGCAAGAAGGCAATGGGGACAGGGACACATATGCAAAACCCTGAAAGAAAAAACTTCCAAATAAGAATTCTTTATCCAGCAAAGCTATGAATCGAATATGACGGTGTAATCGGAAAATTCTAAGATAAACAGAAGCTAAGGGATTTTTCAAAAGTCAACCCAGTGCTACAAAACATCCTAATGGGAGTTCTATAGACTGAGAACCAATAAGAACAGATAACAAGCAGAGATTGACAATACGTGGCAGCAACTCCCAGAACTAAATTGACAGATGGAAGCGTCAAGAACAGAACAAAACTATAAGCACAAACTCAGAGAATCTGGGAGGTCAGTCTATGATCAAAACAATTACAATGTGAAAGAAGGTAAACACGTAGGAACAGAGATCCAGATGATGAGAAGGCCAGGTAGATTATATAATAAGATAGACTGCACTCAATGGAGGGAACAGTTAATGGCATACAAGATAATCTCAAAGAAAATGAATGCCTCACAACATACCAAGAAAATGAAAATCCAAGAAAAACATGGAAACATTAAAACTATAAGGAAACTCACAAGAAAGTCAACAAAAAGCATGAACTCAGCACAGGAAGACACACAGAACAAAGAAAGCAGCAACACCACACAAAAAAAGCAAATATAATGGCAGCAATTAATTAATTACACTGAATGTAAATGGATTAAATACAACAGTTAAGAGACAGAGGGTGGCAAAATGGATAAGAAAACAAGATCCTTCAATATGCTGT
>NW_006408902.1:1607362-1608556 GCF_000296735.1 Chrysochloris asiatica
ATAGAAAACAGAAAACCTATAGAAAGAAGCAACAGGACAAGAGGTTGGTTCTTTGAAAGGATTAACAAAATTGACAGACCATTGGCAACCCTAACAAAAGGAAAGAGGGAGAAGACACAAATAACATGCATTAGAAACCACATGGGAGATGTCACAGTGGAACCAAAGGAAATCAAAAGGATAATAACAGAATAATATGAAAAGCTGTACTCCAACAAATTTGAAAACTTAGAAGAGATAGATACATTTTTACAAAAACATGACCTTCTTAAACTTGCACAGAGTGAAGTAGAAAACTTGAGTAGACCCATAACAAAAGAAGAAATTGATCAGGTCATCCAAAAATTCTCAACCAAAAGAAGTCCAGGTCTAGATGGCTTCACTGGTGAGTTCCACCAAACGTTCAGGGAAGAGCTGTCACCAGTTCTACTCAAATTATCCCAGAAGATAGAGGAGGATGGAAAACTTGCTAATACATTTTATGAAGCAAGCTTAACCTTCATAGCAAAACCAGGGAAGGGCATCACTAAAAAAGAAAATTATAGACCAATATCCCTCATGAACATAGATGCAAAAATTCTCAACAAAATCCTTCCTAGCCAGCAGAATCCAGCAGCACATCAAAAAGATAATACATCATGATCAAGTGGGATTCATATCAAGGATGCAAGGATGGTTTAACATTAGAAAAACAACGTGTAATCCACCATATAAATAAGAAAAAAGAAAAGAACCACATGATCCTATTAATTGATGCAAAAAAGGCATTTGACAAAATCCAACATCCATTCTTGATAAAAACACTCAACAAAGTAGGAATTAAAGGGAAAATCCTCAACATAATTAAGAGCATATATACAAAACCAACAGCCTATATTATTCTCAATGGAGAGAAACTGAAAGCCTTCCCTCTGAGAACAGGAACATTTGTCACCACTCCTATTAAAAATTGTGCTGAAAGTCTTAGCCAGAGCTATATGGCAAGACAGGGAAATTCAAGGCATCCAAAATGTCAAAAAGGAAGTAAAACTCTATTTGGAGACGATATGATCCTGTATATAGAAAACCCCAAAGACTCAGTAAAAAAGCTACTAGACATCATTGGAAGATACAGTAAAGCAGCAGGATATAACATCAGTGTGCAAAAATCAGTTGGATTCCTCTTTACCAACAACGACAGTGCTGAAAAGGACA
>NW_006408902.1:1629066-1632712 GCF_000296735.1 Chrysochloris asiatica
CTAGCCTAGGCAGAGGGGGTGGAGGGCGGGATTAGTGGCTGCAGGCAGATGTCGTCCCTGTCTGACGACATCAAAAAATGCCTCTCTCTCTGTCTCCCTGAGCTGTGGGCACCCGGCCCAACAACGCCTCCTGTGGCAATGAGGCCCCCCCCCCCATGAAAGACCGTGCCAGTTCCTGTGGCCCCGCTGGCTCTCTGGGCACGCCCGCCCTCCAAAGGGGTCCACTCAAGCCCTGCGCGCAGTCCCACAGAAGCCGAGCACAGGCGAGTGCAGGCTGGCGGAGGCCCAAAATGCCCACAACTCCCCAGCAGCTCGACCCTTCAAAAAAGCAAGTCCACAATATTGGAGGCTAAAGTTTTCGTGTGCCCAAAGGCTGTCTGTCTACCCAGCGGGGGCCTCCTCTGAGCGATACCACCACCCTTCCCTGGAGCCCATGCACCTGTGCTGCCTGTTCAGGGAAGTGCCGGAAGTCCCCTTCCATCTTCTTTTGATGCTTTCTGCATCATTCTATAATTTGCCCAGAGAATCTTTCAATAATGAAAGTCGAGGCTTGAATTTTTTGTTCAGTTCCCCGAGCTTGAGAAATGCTAAGTGTGTTCTTCCTTTTTGGTTTTCAGACTCCCGATCTTTGCAGATTTCATTATAATATTTGACTTTGTCTTCTCTGACCTTTGAAATTTTCTGTTCAGCTCTTGTACCTCCTCATTCCTTCATTTGCTTTAGCATCTCTATGCTGGAGAGCAAGTTTCAGTGCCTCTTCTGACATCCATTTTGATCTTTTCCTTCTTTCTTTTCTTCTTAATGACGCTTTGCTTTCTTCATGTATGATGTTCTTCATGTCATCCCAAAATGCTTTCTTCATGTATGATGTTCTTGATGTCATCCCATAACTCTTTTGGTCTTCAGTCTTTAATGTTTATTGTATCTCTAATTTCAGGTGGGATATAGTCAAGGTTATATTTTGGCTCTCATGGACTTGTTTTCATTTCTTCAGCTTTGGTTTGAATTTGTATATGAGCAATTGTTCATCTGTTATGAATCTGCCTCTGGCCTTGTGTTGACTAATGATATGGAGCTTTTCCATCACCTCTTTCTGCAGATGCAGTCAATTTGATTTCTATGTATTCCATCTGGCGAGGTCAATGTGTATAGTCGTCTCTTATGCTGTCTAAAGAAGGTATTCAAAATGAACAAATCATTGGTTTTGCAGAATTCTATCATGTGATCTCCAGCATCATTCCTATTACCAAGGCCATATTTTCCAACTACTGATCCTTCCTCTTTGTTCTCAACCTTTGCATTCCAGTCACCAGTAATGATCAATACATCTTGATTGCATGTTTGATCAATTTCAGATTGAAGAAATTGGTAGAATTCTTCTATTTCATCCTCACTGACTTTAACGGTTGGTGCATACATTTGAATAATAGTAGTATTAACTGGGCTTCCCTGTGTTGTCATTGAGTGCCGTTGAGTCGATTCTGACACATTGCGACCCTGTATAGGGTTTCCAAGGAGCAGCTGGTGAGCTTGAACCACCAACCTTGTAGTTCAAACGACTTTGTAGTCTGATGCATTAGTCCGCAGCACCACACCAGGACTCTGGTCTTCCCTTTAGGTACTTGGATATTATCCTATCACAGACAGCATTGTACCTCATGACTGATCTGGATATGTTCTTTTTGACATTGAAAGTAACACCATCCCTATTCAGTTTGTCATACCCAGCATAGTAAACCATGTGGTTGTCAGATTCAAAATGGCCAATACCAGCGCATTTCAGCTCACTAATGCCTAAGATATCGATGTTTATGTCTTCCATTTCATTTTTGACAACTTCCAATTTTCATAGATTCCTAATTCGTACAGTCCATGTTGTGATTATTAATGTTATTAGTTGTTTCTCTTCATTTTGAGTTGTGCCCCATCAGCAAATGAAGGTCCCACGGGCTTTACTCCCACTAGCTATACTCCACTCGCGTCATCCCAGTCAACTCTACTTTGAGGAGACAGCTCTTCCCCAGTTGCATTTTGAGTGCCTTCCAACCTGAGGGGTTCATTTTCCAGCACTATATCTGACAGTGTTTCTGTGCTGTTCATAAGGTTTTCAGTGACTAAATATTTGGAAGTAGTTTGTCACTCCTTCTTCTTGGTCTGTCTTTGTCTGGAAGCTCATCTGAAACCTGTCCACCATGGGTAACCCTGCTGGTATTTAAAATACTCATGGCATAGCTTCCAGAATGATAGCAACTCACAAGCCACCATAGTATGACAAACTGACAGATGAGTGGTGGTATGACTTTATAGCCCCCATTTTTTGAAGTTTATATTGTGAGTTGAATGAAAGTTTACAGGGCAGATCATCAGTTTTACATTCAACAAACCATACACCTTGTTTCATTACAATGATTAAAATTCCCTCCATGTACCATCAGTTAACAATATTTCTCTCTATTCATTTTAGCTTTTTTTTTTTTTTTTTAAACCACTTGTGCATATATAATAAATTACACCACCAAAGGGCACATTTTGCAAGTCTACCTCCTGGCCACCAGCTCTTAGTCTCTCTTTTTCCATGAATCCTGAGTCCTCAGGTGCTTTACTCTCCGTGTCCTTATCTCTGCCTCCATCTCTGGAGTCAGTGCTTCTCTGGATTAGGTCTCGCATTCCACTTTTGCTCTTCTCCCTTGAGGGTCCCAGGATCCTCTGTTTCTGGAATATAAGATCAACTACCCCCCATTTTTGTTACAAAACTGCTACCTTTACAATTGTGACAGTCACAATTAGTCATGATAACAATTTTTCACCATTGAATCATAAGAATCTTACTTCCATCTCTTTTTATCAGACCCATCTAGACAAGATGAAAACTATTCAGTGGGGACTCTATTTACTCCCACATACTCTCAAACTAAACTCCTTCTTGAAAACTTGTAAGCCAGTCACTTTGGGCCTTTATTGGCCCCTCATTTTAGGTAGTCAATGTCTAAGTTGCCCGTCCCCATCTAACCTGTATTTAGAGGGGATAGCATTGGTACTTGATGTGAAGGCTCCTTCCCTCTCTTTTGGCATTTAGAGCTACTACCTCCTTGAGTATAGGTCAAGTTCATCAAATGGTAGCAATTTACCTTGTTTCCTTTATCAAAATTTTGTGTTTGTTTTATCTTCCTCTAGTCGAGTTACGATTATCAAGCCATCAAGGCTAGGTCAAATGGGTACTGTCTGCAAGTTTTAGTGTTCTTGTGTGTGTCTCCCCTCACTTTGTATCAGCTGGATGCTTCACTCTCAGCTCTAACCCTGTGTGGCTATGTCCTTGTCCATGGGCTCAGGTGTCCCCAGTGTCCTCACCACTCTTTGGACCAAGCAGCCCTTCCTCTTCTCTATCTCGTTATAGCCCCCCATTTTTGATAGCCAATATCTACTGGCTCTTTCCCAATTTTGGGGATTTTTTTTTAGAGGGTACAGTAGTGGCTTGACTGTACGGCTGTATGGCAGCAGTTGTTATATAAGAATCTTGTTGTTGTTGTTGTTAAGTGCCATTGAGTCGGGTCCGACCCATAGCGACCCTGTATAGGGTTTCCGAGGGTGTAAATCTTTACGGGAGTAGAAAGCCTCATCTTTCTCCCGCGGAGCGGCTGGTAGTTTC
>NW_006408902.1:1638172-1641232 GCF_000296735.1 Chrysochloris asiatica
CACTCTTTCTTCCTAGTCTGTCTTTGTCTGGAAGCTCATCTGAAACCTGTCCACCATGGGTGACCCTTCTGGTTATTTAAAATACCAGTGGCAGAGCCCTCAGAATCACAGTAACTCAATCCACCACAGCAAGACAGACAGACGAGTGGTGGCTGTTTGGTTTTATGTTGATACTGTCACTTTAAATGTTGATGTTAATCTTGATATAATCCTGATATAATGAAGATACAATCAAGATGTTCTCTCCTGATACTATCAATCCTGATACAATCAAGATATTTTCTCCTAAGATGGCGGCTCCAGAAACAGCTGAGTGTCTTGATCCAGAAAATAATGGATTTCTGGATTCCCTTCAAGTTCCCCAGCTGTAAACCCTCCGATCCTCCAAACATACCTTTATATTTGTTTCAGAGTTCCAACACCATCTCATGAGCCCTTGTGGCCTGGTATTCCGTGTTGTTGTCGAAGCTCTTCGCTACATGTCTACCCGATCTGCCATCTTGAAGGAGCAAGGCCTGGTAGTGTAGTAGTTAAGAATCTGGCTGTGAACCATCCCTCCAATTCTGTTGCCACATTTTTCTAGGTATAATCCAGCTTCTTGGATTATTTGTTCAGTATATGGAGTGAATACATGTTCACTAAAAAATTATTCTGATTAATTATGAACTTTGTTGTTGTTATTAAGTTCTATAGAGTCGGTTCCAACTCATAGCAACTCTGAATAGGGTTTCAAAGGAAGAGCTGGTGGATTTTCACTGCTGATAGTTTGGTTCAAATCATCCTTGTGATCTAGTGCATTACACCCAGCATCGTACAAATACATAACATAAAACTCATTCCCAAATAGAATTATAACCACAGGCATATATAGTGGATTTAGGATTTGAAGTGATTGCGACTTCCTCTCCTCAGTGTTTCAGATCCCCAGGCTAGTGCTAGTGAAGACCACACTGTAGCCTCTTTCATTCTGGTGTTTTTTTTCTTTCCTGTATTTCATCCTTGCCTGTCAGTCTCTTGTTTCTTAATTAATCAGAATCAGTTTTCAGAAAATGTACTGATAATAAACAAATTAATTATTATCCCTTAAAACTGATTTAAAAAAAATACCTAGATGAATTGTTTTCTTAGTTATCTTGTGTGTGGCACTGTAGGATAAGCACTGGACAACAAGGTCTGTTTGATTTGCTGGGTAGACAGCTCTAACTCACCAGCCCACTCCTCAGAAACCCTACACAGCATTGCTATTAGGGGGAATTAACTTGATGTATCTTAATTATAGCAGAAATAGCTAAAGTGGGTGGCTTTACTAAGGAGAAATGTTGGAGTTCAGAGCAATGCCTGGAGTGGAAACCTTTCTCTCTGTGTCAGCTCTAAAGGAAGGTCCATGTCTCAGCTTCTGCTTCTTGTTAACTTGGAGATCTCTATGCATCTTCTTATCTGTCTTGCACCAACACTTTCTCTGCTTGCTTATTTAATTTTTTATATCTCAAAAGATATTGATTTAAGATACACCATACACTAAGCTTGGCTCATTAACATAACAGAAGACTCATTCCCAAATAGAATTATAACCACAGGCATAGTGGGTTTCGGATTTGAAACGTATTTTCAGTAGACATCATTCGATCTGTATAGTTATTCCTTAAAACATAATGGAGACCTTTCTGATTTAAAAATCATAAGGAAATATGACTAGGAATCACCACAATAACAGTGTGTGTTTTGTTTTTGTATTTAAGTTTGACATTACTTTTTCTCTTTTTGAGGCCTGGTAAAAAAACCAGTTCCCCAACAAACTTTTCCAAACTTATTAGCAATGGTTATAAGGATGAGTGGTTACAACCTCGAGCAGATTCAGAGACGAGGAGCCCGCAGACATTGAAAACATCTAGCTCCAAAGAGGACCTCGAAGGACACCAAGACACAGAGACACTCCCAGACCCAGAGGTCACCGAGGACTCTCAGAAATCTGAAGGTGAAGTTCAAACAGCAATCTGTTTTTACCTGCTGGGGTTCTGATTAATTGTGATAGAAACAACTGACTTTTTAAAATCTCATTGTGTAAAGCATAATCTAGAATGAGCGTTCTAGAAAACATGTTGAAAAGTCAACAGAGATATTGAAGTTACAATGAATAAATCATTTAGAAAATTCCCTGTAATTAAATGTTCAAAGTATTATGTTAGTTTATATTTTGAACAATTATTGATAGAATTATTTCTGGTCTTTGGACATACCTTTGTAAAACCTGCTGCATTTATGTTTATAATAGCTCTGTTAGTTATTAACCATGTGCCTTTACGCAATTACTCATACTCTTTAAGACTTCATTTCATTAAGGAAGAAGATGTGTTCTTTCTCTTTCAGCATTAGCAATGTTGATGTGATTTTATTTTTTATAATTGTCATTTATGTTTACCATGCTACATCTCACCCCTTTTGTTCTGGTGGTAATGCCTTGACTGCTTGAGGGGGGTATTCATAAATTTATGGAGTGCCCACTCTGTACTAAGCACCCTGCCTGCCTCATCCAGTTTTGTTCATTACATACCATTCACTTCATCATTGTGATGGATGGGATAGATAACCGGACCAGATAGATGCTTAAAATATCTACTTTTGAACTTTGCAGTCAGGTGTGTTCTATGACTAATTGTTGTTCTAACTAATACAGCCTTTTTTCTAATTCTTTAAGTAACTATGACTTTTTAAAATACTAGTTCATTCCATTAAACTGAATGACTAATGTACTTGTTCTTTATTACAGAATCGTCTCCAAGTGAGTATATATAAAGAAACTAAACAGCATCAAAAAATAAAATATCTGACCCAAACAAGCAAACCTTGCAGATTGCTACAGTTCTCAATTTTGAAAATGACGTCTCAGCAGCCTGTGATATTCTTCTCCAAACCGCATGTATCCTAGCTACAAAGTCATGTGCCATATATATATATTTTTAATTGGTAAGCGCTCTAGAAATACAGTTTGGGGATATTAAAAGAAAGACACATTTCATTATCACAACAAAATTATTTTATATATCTTACAAAAGAAAAAGC
>NW_006408902.1:1641332-1644154 GCF_000296735.1 Chrysochloris asiatica
GGTTCACAGCCCGATTCGTAACCACTCTTATGTCTCTATAAATTGTTAGCAGTCTTCTGTAATGAGAGTCCTCATGTATCCCTCTATCTGCCCACTCCGGTTCAATATGGTTGCAGTGGGACACATTGGCCACCCCAAATCAGAAGTCACTTCTTTTCTTCCTTCTGTTCCAAAGTTTTCTCCTTGTAAGCATTTGATCCACTTATTAATCCCTTATCTGAAGTTCAGAGTTCTGGAACTGCCCTCTGAATCTGTTTTATCTGATTTTCCATGTTTTTTGCTGAAGAGGGTCTGCACAGCCTTTTTGCCTAGTACCCCATCCTCCAATATGTTTTCTTTTTAAGTTTTTATTTGATTTGAGTGAAAGTTTACAGGACAGATCTTCAGTTTTACATTCAACAAATTATATACTTTGTTTCATTACAATGATTATAATCCCCTTCATGTACCATCAGTTAACAGTGTTTCTATTCATTTTAGCTTCTTTTTTTTTTAAACCCTCAGGCATGTATAATAATTTAAAACACCAAAGGGCACATTCTGCAAGTCTGCCTCCTGGCCGCTAGCTCTCAGTCCCTATCTTTCCATGAATCTACATCCTCAGGTGCCCCCTTTCTCCATGGTCCCATCTCTGCCTCCATCTCTGGTGACGTTGCTTCTATGGAAGGTTCCTGCATTCCGCTTGTGCTCTTCTCCCTTGTGGGTCCTAGGGTCCTCTTTTTCTGGTCTGTAAGATTAACTACTCCCCAGTGTTGTTGTTTTTTTGTTTGTTTGTTTGTTTTAAATGTTTTATTGTGAATTATGTGATAGTTTACATGGGAGAACATTAATTTTAAATTCATCCTTATCATATCTAGTTTCATGGCCATGGTAACAATCCCCTCCATGCATCACCAACCAACCAAAGATATTCTACAAGCCTGTTCCCCCGCCCCTGGTGGTCAGCACACAGTCCCTCTTCCTCTCTGGGTCTAAAGTCCCCAACTGCTGCGTCTCTCCACGTCATCGTCTCTGCCTCCATCTCAGGCATCACTGCTTCTCTGGGTAGGATCCCACTCTCCGCTCTTCTCCCTTGATGGTCCCAGGGACCTCTGTTCCTAGACTGAAAAGTTAATCACTCCCCTCCATGCTACAAAATGTCTACCTTTACATTTCCAACCCTCACAACCAGTCCTAGTAACAATTATTCACTATTGTATCACAAAAGACCTATCCACATTTCATTTCATCAGCCCCGCCAAGACAGATTGTATACTACTCAGTGGAGATTCTACCTTCCTCCATGCCCTCTGGATCTAGGTTCCCTCTTGAAAGCTTGTAAACCTGTCACTTTTGTAGACCCCCCATTTTGGGTAGCCAATGTCCAAGTTGCCTATCCCTGTCTAGTCTGTGTATGGAGGGGGTAGGAATGATCCTTGATGTAAAGAATTGTTCCCTCTTTTGAGCTACTGCATCTATAGATGTAGATCAAGTTCATCAAATTGTATCAGATTATTCTTTTTTTCCCTCTTCTTTCTTCTTTTAGTTGAGCTCTGATCATCCAGTCATTGAAGCCAGGTCAAGTGGTACTCCCGGGTTTTTGTTACAAAACTTCTACCTTTAAAATTGTGACAATCATAATTAGTCACAATAACAATTACTTACTATTGAATCATAAGAATTTTATCCCCATATCTTTTCACTACCTCCAATATGTTTTAAGGAATGTTAACTCATCTAGTTTTTGTCAATTGTTGTTGTTTTTGTCAGGTGCCATCAAGTTGATTATGATTCATAGCAACCCTGTCTATCACAGAATTAAATACTGCTCAGTCCTGTACCATCCTTATAATTATTGTTACACTGGAGCACATTGTGTGCTGCCACTGTGCCAGTTCATCTCATTGGGGGTCTCCTTTTTTTGCTGACCTTCCACTTTACCAAGGATGACATTCTTCACCAGGAACTGGTCTCTCCTGAAACTATGTCTAAAGTATGAGAGGCAAAGTCTCACCATCCTGTCTTCTAAGGAGCATTCTGGCTATATTTCTTCCAACACAGATTTGTTTGTTCTTCTGGAAGTCCATGGTACTTGTAATATTTTTCTATAACACCATAACTCAAATGCGTCAATTCTTCTGCAGCCTTCCTTATTCACTGTCCAACTTTTACATGTATATGAGGCTATTGAAAATACCATGGCTTGAGTCAGGCCCACCTTAGTCCTCAAACTGACATCTTTAAAGACATCTTGTGCAGCAGATTCCCTAATATAATATGTCATTGGATTTCTTGACTGATGCTTCCATGAGTGTTGATAGTGAAGCCAAGCAAAATGAAGTATTCAATACCTTCACCATTTTTCATGATGTTATTTATCGGTCCAGTGGTAAGCATTTTTGTTTTCTTTACTTTGAGGTGCAACTCATACTGAAGATTGTAGTCTGTGTTCTTTATCAGTAAGTATTTTAAGTCCTTTTGCCTTTCAGCAATCAAGGTTGTTGTTGTTGTTGTTGTCAGGTGCCATCAAATCAGAACCGACTCATAGTGACCCCATGCACAGAGAACAAAACAATGTACGATCCTGGGCCAACCTCACTACCGCTGCCACACTTGATGCCATCAATGATGCCACCTGGCCAATCCAGCTCATTGGGGATCTTCCTCTTTTTTTCTGACTCTTCATCTTATCCAGCATGACATCCTTTTCCAGTGACTGTTCCCTCCTGACAATATTTCCAAAGTATGAGATGAACCTTAGCCATCCTGGCCTCCAAGGAGCACTCTGACTACCCTTCTTCCAAAACAGATCTATTGGTTCTTTTGGCAGTCCATGGCACTTT
>NW_006408902.1:1650607-1653358 GCF_000296735.1 Chrysochloris asiatica
AAAGCAGTGAGGGACACTTGGTTAAGCATAAAAAGTCAGTAAGGTAGAATTAATTTCACCAACAACAAAATGCATGATCTAATCAAGGCGCTATTTGTTATTAGCATAAATGTATAGGCTTTCTATTAGTAAATAAATTATTGCATGTATGATATAATCTGTATGTTTAGATTTGCAACAAAACCTAATGAATTTAAGAAACATTTTGGTCATTGATAAGTTATCGATGACTAAATCAGCAGTGAAGCTGCTATAATCTGGAACGACGGACATTTCACTGTGCAGCTCTGTTTCCTAGATAGCTGAGAGTGTCACAGATCCCCAGGCTAGTGCTAGTGAAGACCACCCTCTAGCCTCTTTCATTCTGGTGTTATTTTTCTTTCTTGTGTTTCTTCTTTGCCTTTCTGTCTCCTGTTTCTTCTGCTGTCCTTAACTTTTAATATTTATAAACAACAATAGCCAGCCCAGAATATCCTCTTTTTCATCTGGTTGGGAAACTTCCACTTAGAGCTTGCTACTGTAACTTTCTGGACCTCCGCTAATGAAAGCTTCTTATGAATGATTCTTTCTCTCCACTAGAGACACAATTATTTATTTTTTGTAGTGTAATTTTTACAGGCATTCTGTATATTTTTGACCTTCCAGAAAGTGAGACTTTCAGTAATGACATTTTGAAAGGGACCAGAATTAGCATGGGTGTGTAGGACTCGATGTATGAGAACAAATACCATGCAGAGCCCGCGACAAGGTGTGAGTGGAATGTACAGACTGACTGAGGCTGTGTCAACTCCCTTCCATCCACTCACCTCAGCCAAGCTCTGTTCATTCTGTTTAATTCAGCTTAGCACTTTTATGTTGGCAGAGTCTTTTCAGCATGCACTGATACTTTTAATGCACCATTGTACAAGTTGAGTCTGATGTTTCAGATGTATGACTCATGCCTGGTGGTGGGATTGTAGATTAAATTTTTATGTAGACTTCAGAAGTCATTTTTATCAGTAGGCAGAAAAATGTTTTTATTTTATTTAAATTCATGCTATGTTTTGATTTGTAAAAATGAAAAAACAAATGCCATCTCTGTCTGTCTCTGTATCTGCCTGCTCATCTGTTGACTTTACATTACAGGTGCAGCAGCATCTCCGTCTGTGTTAACACCTGAGGAACTCAAATAATCCCTAAGATTCATTATGTTTAGTATAGTTATCTTAATGCATGCATCTGAAACGACTGCTTTACAGCTCTACTTAGAAGGTTCTTGGTATATTTAATAAATTGATTCTTATGAAATAATTAATTCACTTAACAGTAGATTTGACATATTTGTAACATAGACTGCTCATGTGTCGAGTTTTACAGCTTGTGTTGTTCTGGAATATAACATGTGGTCAACAAACACAAATAAGACCGTTGCCCTTTTGCCTTGCTGGGCTGAGGATGTCCTAGGATCTTAGAAACAATCACTTCCTCCCTGGTGTAGCATCATCTGATGACACTGCCTGACCACTGTTAGCTGGTATTTCTATTGAAATTGATTGCTTAGACTCTTTAACTAGAAGAAACTCACAGAACAAACGTTGAGCCTTTTCCATTATTTCATCTTGTGACCTTATTAGAAATAATTTTTCTGTTACAAAAAATAATTCAACTCCACAATACTGTGATATAGTTTATATTAAAAGTAATACATATTTTGATTTATTATGCCTTGAAGTTGTAAACATTTAAGATGAGAATATTTCAGCCTTGGCTAGCTTTAAAATTTTGCTTTTGTATAAACAGAAATCCAGAATATTAAATAAACATTTATTACTTCATAGTCTCTAAGCAGCAGATATTTAATATTTCATCTAGTAAATTTGACAAGCATTTCTTATAGTTATCTTGTTTTGTAAATTTTGTTACTGTTTATATATAAAGAATGTAGTTTATATTTTATATATTTAATTCATTAATAAAATTACTATTTTATGCAGGGAGATTTTTCAAAAAAGTCAAATAAGGTCATATGTAATTTAGCTTCTTGCCCAGAGTAAACTTATCATGTACTTGCTCACCTCAGATTTTAAATTTGTTAAGATATATAGTTGGGTACCTATATCTATATTATTGCAGCAAACTTATTACTTTGGGAGAATGTTTGCAATGTTAAAGACTGTATATAATACAAATGATCACTATTGAATAAAAAGGATTATGCTATTATACTAATGAATTTATTTTCTTCCTCTTTTCCCCTCTTCTTCCTTTCTCTACCCTAATTCTTAACATCCCCTTGTTATTGTTGTTGTAAAGTGCCTTCGAATCGGTTCTGACTCATAGTGACCCTGTTGTATAGGGTTTCAAGGAGTGGCTGGTGAGTTTGAACTGCTGACCTTGTGGTTCAAACCGACCTTGTGGTCCAGTGCTTTCTCTCACAGTGCCACACGAGGACTCCATCCCCTAATTAATGAAAATAATCACTAGGAATGCATTGCTCAGAACACTTTTCATTCCTTTTTTTTTTTTTTTTTTTTATGTTATTATAGGAACTGAAATTTGTGGTAAGGAAATAGAGGGCAAAATTTTCAATAAGAAAGTTGGGATTAAATCTCAATTACACACACCCCCTCCACCAGTGCTCTCACAGTATTCAGAAATTCTGTGTAGGACATTTTTAACCTGAATTCATCCCAACCTTGTTGTTGTTGTTGTTAGGTACCATCGAGTTGGTACCAACCCATAGCTACCTTATGCACAGCAGAACGAAACACT
>NW_006408902.1:1653458-1659750 GCF_000296735.1 Chrysochloris asiatica
GCCAACCTCACTACTGTTGCCACGCTTGAGTCCATCGATGGTGCCACTTGGCCAAGCCATCTCATTGGGGTCCTTAGCGCTACTTAACTCAAAAATCTTGGGCAAGCTTCTTGGCTCCTCTAAGCCTCATTTTCCTACAATATTAGGTGGAGATAATGTTCTCTACTCCCATTGTTTGTTGTGAGGATTAATTAAAGTAAGGTCCAATAACCTTCCTAACACAATGCCTGACAAATACATATATCCAATAGTTAGTCCTCTCACTTAACTTTAAGAAACCCAGGATTGATTCAAGGATTCAACTTGCCCATGACAGGAACCCTAGCTGTCATATCATTTAGGAAAGCTGGATTCACAACACTGGGTTATTTAGTGCCCTTTTGTACAGCACCCTGTGAAAATGAGTGCAGAAGAAGTTAATGGAAGACATAGGGAGATAGACGAGGGAATAGCTTTAAGGAGGAGGATGTTGTTGTTGTGAAGTGCCATTGAGTCGATTCTGACCTATAGTGACCCTGTATAGGGTTTCCAAGGAGAAGCTGGTGAGCTTGAACCACCGACCTTGCAGTTCAAATGACTTTGCAGTCTGACGCATTAACCCACAGAGCCACACCAGGACTCCAAGGAGAATAGAGGGTAACGAAACACAACTCTGATGCAAAAAGAAGGCAGAAACATCAGAAACTAGAGCAGTATTGATGATGGATGAGAATTTGGCAATTCATACTGTTCTGGTGGACTTACTTGGCTCCTATTAGGCATATTCTGAAATTGGCTTAATTATGCACTGACAATCAGCAGAAAAACACTAAGTGGGCTTGCTGCCTTAAATGCAAAACCATGATGTGTGGGGGTGGTTGTTCCACATTTCTTGGTGATACAGGTTTTTGTTTTTTAAATGAAAACATCAACATGGAAGAATGTTTATATCCTGGGGGCAGACCACATCTCCAAGGAAACCACATTGTCAATGGACTGATCCCATCAGATCACATCAAGGAAGAAGATGATGGAAGAGTAACCTTTCTAGTGTCTACAAACCCACTGGTTATCATAGCCTACCCAAGTTAACATAGAATATTTACCATCACAAAAGTGTTTCTGGGAGATTTAAAGGTGAAAAACATGGGGGGAAATGTTCTTTAAGTACTACATGATGACGGGGAAGAGAAGCAAGTGGAGAAAATTAGGGTTCTGGAAAATGAAAGTAAATTAAAAAGCAAAAGAACACACTTTCCTCCCTTATACCTCCTGTGATGGTTAATGTAATTTGTCAACTTAGCTAGGCTATGATTTTCAGTAGCTTGGGAGCCACTATGTAATCACCTTCCATTTTGTGATCTTATGTGAGCAGCCAAACCATTGATTTTAAGAACTGCTTTTTCATATAAACAAAGAGATGATCATATGATTCTTTTCCTTTGTTATATTGATGTGGCATATCATGTTGAATGACTTTTACATGTTGAATCACCCCTGCATTCCTGGAATAAATTCTACTTGGTCATGGTATATGACTCTTTTTTTTTTAAGAAAAACTTTTTATTGTGAGTTGAATGAAAGTTTATAGACTAGATCATCAGTTTTACATTCAACCAGTCATATAATGTGTTTTATCTCAATGGTTGCAATCCCCTCCATATAACAACAGTTATCCTGCTTCCTCCCACTCCACCCACCATCACATCCCTTCTCAACTTTGTCCTTAAGAAAATACTGACTTTTTTATTTTGAATGATTGACCGTTCCATGGTGAGCATACCTTATCAGTGATGTTGTCCTCCGCCTTATAAACCTATCTACTACTTGGCTGAATATTGGACCACGAGGATGAGTTCCTTTCCAGACCTGAAGCATGGTTGACAGCCATAGTCTCAGGTTCCACCAGTCTCTTTCTGACCAGTAAATCTGGACTCTTTTTTTTTTTACTAAATGATTTTGAGTTTTGTCCCAAAGTTTTTCTCACTCTACCCTTGACCCTCTAATGTTACCCCTATTTGGGCAGTTGGTACTGGTAGCCAGGCACCATCTAGTTCTTCTGGTCATATATAACTCTTTTAATATGCTGTTGGATTTTGTTCACTGGTATTTTGTTCAGAATTTTTGTATCTATATTTGTAGATATATTGGCCCGTTATATTGGCCCGTAGTTTTGTTTTGGCTAAAGTCCTGGTATGGTGTAGGGTAAGCACTGAACTGCTGACTACAAGATCAGCTGTTCAAATCCACCACCAGCCACTCTGTGTTAGGTTTTTATGAGTAGGAACCGATTCAGCAGCACTTAGCAACAACAACAACAAGTTTTGTTTTTGTGGTTTCTTTGGTTTGGGTTTCAGGATTATGTTTGCTTCATAGGATGAATTAAGGAGTATTCCTTGCTTCTCTTTGTTTTGGAAGAGTATTGGTATCAATTCCTCTCTAAATATTTAGAGGAATTCCCCAGTGAAGCTATCTGGTCCAGGACTTTTTGTTGCTGGGAGTTTTTCTTGATCATTGATTTGCCCTCACTTGTTATAGTCTATTCAAACTTTCTATTTCCTCTGGAGTCAGTTTTGATAGATTGTGTGCTTCTAAGAATTTGCCCATTTCATCTCAGTTATCCAGTTTGTTGCTATACAGTAATTCATAATACAAAAGATCTCCAAAAAGTTGATGGAAAACAAAAAGTATGTAAGAACTGCATGGATTTCAAAAATTTTGGGCACCATAATAAACTTGTACTAACCTGTTACAACATGTTGGAACAGGATCTGGTTTCAGGCATTAAGAAGAATAAAAAATCAGTTTTTAAAAAGCCCCTCTCAAAGCAACATGTTGTTGTTGTTAAGTACTGTCGTGTTGGTTCCAATTGATAGCAACCATCTATGGAGTTTCTGAGAAGCAGCCATGAATTTTGCTAAAATTGAATCGAGCAAGAACAGACATCAAATTTATGGTGAGGCTTGGTTGGAAGAATGGTGAAATAGTTGATACTTTACAAAAAGTTTTACAGGGACAATGCCCTCAATGGATAATGGATAGCTCATTTTAAGGTAGGATGAGACATTGTTGAAGATGAAGCCCACAGAGGCAGGCAATCCATAACAATTGGTGAGGAAACAACATTGCCCATGCCCTAATTGAGGTAAACTGATGATTAATAGCAGAAACAACAGACAATACCATAGACATCTCAGTTGGCTCAGTCTTCATGAGGTTGAAGTAGCCCAGTCAAAGCAAAAATGGACTGGTCAAAACCAAAGGTCATGTTAACAGTTTTTTGGGGGATGCTTGAGGCATTTTTCTTGTTGACTTTCTCAAGGGCTAAAGAACAATAACATCTACACATCTGCTTATTTGAGTGTTTTGAGAAACTTGGCTAAAGTCTTAGCTGAAAACTGCCTAGGAAACCTTTATCAGAGAGTCCTTTTGTACCATGAAAGTGCTCCTGCTCATTTCTCTCACCAAACCAGAGCAATTTTTTGTGAGTTTCGATGGGAGAGCATTAGGAACCCACCTTACAGTTATGATTCGGCCCCTTCTGACTTCTTTTTGTTTTGAAATCTTAACAAATCTTTCAAAGGCCCTCATTTTCCTTCAGTTCACAATGTCACAATGACTCCATTGACATGGTTAAATTCATAGCATCCTCATTTCTTTAGTGATGTACTAAATGACTGGTATCACTTACAAAAAGTGTCTTGACCTTGACGGACCTTATGTTGAGAAATAATGTTTATATGTCTATATGTATTTTGAATTCCATTTTCTCACAAGCTCTACAGCCCAACCTATTGGGTAAAAGCCAATACCAGATGATATACACCAATCAACAGCAGAGAAGAGCTGACACTAATTCTATTCAGACCATTCAATAACACAGAAAAGGATAGAAAACTCCCAAATACATTTTATAAAGCAAGCATATTAAAATCAGGCAAAGACATCACTAAAAAAGAAAATGATACACCAATATCCTTCATGAACAGAGATGCAAGCATTCTCAACAAAATCCCAGCCAACAGAATTCAACAATATATCAAAAAGATAAGACATCATGACTAAGTGGGATTCATATGAGGAATGCAAGGATAGTTCAATATTAGAGAAAAAATCAACATAATCCACCATACAAATGAAACAAAAGAAAATATTGACTGGTGCATAAAAGGCATTTGACAAAATCCAACATCTATTCCTGATGAAAACACTAAAAAAAAGTACGAATAGAATGGAAATTATTAAAAGCATATCAAATCCAGCAGCCAACAATACTTTCAATGGAACGAAACTGAAAGCTTTCCTTTACAAACAGGAACCAAATAAAGATGCCCTTTATCACAACTCCTATTCAATATTGTGTTGCAAGTCTTATCCAGGCCTATAAGAAAGAGAAATTAAAGACATTCAAATTGATAAAGATGAAGTAAAACTCTCTATTTGCAGATGATATGATCCTATTCATAGAAAATCCCAAGGAGTCAGCAAGAAAATTAATGGAACTCATTGAAAGATCATAAAAGTGGCAGAGTACAAGATCAATATAAACAATCTGTTGGATTTCTCTATATAAAATAAAGACAGCTCTGAAAAAGTTAATTAGGAAAACAACACCATTTACAATTAAATACTTAGGAATAAATCTAACCAGAGAAGCAAAAGACCTATATAAAGAGAACTACAAAATATTACCACATGAACCAAAAGAGACCTACAAAAATGGAAGCATATATCATGCCTATTGATAGGAAGACATAACATTGTAAAAATGTCAACATTTTCAGGTCAACAAGATATAACACAATCCCAATCCAGATTCCAACATCATTCTCTAAAGAGATGGATAAACTATTGTGAACTTAATATGGAAAGGAAAGGAACCTCAGATTAACAAAGCAATACTTAAGAAGTAAAACACAACTGGAGGCCTCTCACTTCCTGATCTCAAAACCTATACACAGCCACAGTGGTCAAAGTCGCCTGATAACTGATATAATGATAGACACATAGATCAATAGAACAGAATTAAGAATGCAGAAGTAAATCCATCCACATACAGTCAGCCGATCTTTGACAAAGGGCCAAAGCACATTAAATGGGGGGGAGAAATAGTCTCCTCAAAAAGAGTGCTGACAAACAGAAAAACCTCCGCTGAGATGACTCCGGTCACCCTTCCTGCCCCTCCTTCTTTGTCCCTCCCCTCAGAGAACCACCGGGCGCCACAATGCGCCCCTGAAAGTAATAGCGCTTCAAGTCTGCAATAAAAAACGGCCTCCAATAAAACTAGTTTGCAAAAAAAATGGGAAAGAAACGGAATGGAAATAGAAAAAAAGTCAAAGAAGCAAACCTGAAGAATTTGTGGTAGAAACAGTGCTGGACCGACGTGTAGTTAATGGGAAGGTGGAGTGTTTCCTGAAGTGGAAGGGATTTACAGATGCTGATAATACTTGGGAACCTGAAGAAAATTTAGATTGTCCAGAATTAATTGAGTCATTCCTGAATTCTCAAAAAGCTGATAAAGATGGTACAAAAAGGAAATCTTTTTCTGACAGTGAATCTGATGACAGGAAATCAAAGAAAACAGGAGATGCTTCTGACTAATCGCAGGACTTTTGCAAGAGGCCTTGATCCTGAGTGAATAATTGGTATCACAGACAGCAGTGGAGAATTAATATTTCTCATGAAATGTAAAAGTTCATATGAGGCAGACTTGGTGCTGGCAGAAGAGGCAAACATTAAATGCCCTCAAATTGTAATTGTGTTTTATGAAGAGAGACTTAACTTGGCATTCTTGTCCAGATGATGAAGCTCAATAATTGCTTGCATTGCTTTTTATATATATTTATATTTAGGTCTTGGGTTTTTGTTTCTGGATTTATTAGGGTGAAGAATAACTACATTCTAATGGAAATCAAGTTTGATATGTTTGTTCTGAAATAGTATTGGGGAGCTGTTGGGGTTCTGTTTGTATTTTCTTGTGTCAATAGCACTGGTTATTTTTTTTTTTCTTCTTTTTATTGTGTGATAGTTTACATGGGGGAACGTTAGCTTTACACTCATTCTATCATACATCATTTCATTGCCATAGTTACCGTCCCGTCCATGCATCATCACCCAACCAAAGATTATATCCCACAGGCCCTCCCTCTCTCCCCACAGTCCTCAGCACACAGCTCCCTTCCCTCCCTGGATCTCAAGTCCTCAGCCACTCCATCTCTTCATGTCATCCTCTCTGTCTCCATCTCAGGCCTCGCTGCTTCTCTGGGTGGGGTCCCGATTTCTGTTCTTCTCCAGTGATGGTTCCAGGGGCCTT
>NW_006408902.1:1660520-1661539 GCF_000296735.1 Chrysochloris asiatica
GATACCATGGTATATTATTTCCTCTGCATTAGAGAATAGCTTTTCTAAATATTGGGAAATTTTGCCTAGGCATTACTGAATCAGAACTTGTGTTTAACCCATAAATATATGTCTAAGGACCATTCTGGGTTTTGGGTTGTTTTCATGTATATGTAAATTTGTTTGATTTGATTTTACATTCTTCAAAAACAAAACTTCTATACAAAACTGGCATTCACAACCTTGGGTAAGTTTGTATTGTTTAAGTGATGCTATCATTCCGAGCAACTCAAGAAATAGATCTCAGGTAAAACTGAAAAGAAGTGTAAGCCATAAGCTTTCAAATCAAATAAATGATCCAGTAATTAATTGGACAACTTGAAACATCATTATTGAGACAGTCATATAATTGAAACTGTTTATTTGCAAAATTCCCTGAATAGGAAGTCTTACCTCTGCTAAAAACCTCCCTACCCCTGAAAGAAAACTGGACAAATAATGTTTAAATAAGCCAAACAAAGTTGAGTTAAGTGGGCTTTTGATCCATTTAGAGAGCCATTCCTTTACAGAAAGTTGAAATCCCTGTGTTATAGTAAAAGGTCATGCATAATTCATGGAATGTCTAATACCTTGCTGGTAAGACTCTAATACAATGATTAGAAACGTTACCATTTAAGACCTGCTGGCATAAATGGGTGAACAATCTTGTAAACTGTGTGGGGTTTTTTGGGTTTTGTTTTATCCCAACCCATTCCTTACATGTAGGTTCAATCTTCTCAGTATTTGGTTACTGGTTCAGCTGAAATAAAAGACTGGACTTACTGGTCAGGAAGAGCCTGGAGGAACCAGAGACTATGGAGTTCAGCCATCCTTCAGGTCTAGAAAAGAACTCACCCTTATGGCCAATTTTCAGCAAAGCAGTAAATAGATAGGTATATAGGGGGAGCAGTAGCACTAGTAAGGTATGTTCACCGTGAAACGATCAATCATTAAAAATCAAAAGGGCACCATTTGCCCAAGGACAAAGTTGAGAAGAGATG
>NW_006408902.1:1662509-1663868 GCF_000296735.1 Chrysochloris asiatica
GCTTATCCTACAGTACTATACCATCCAGGTAAGACATTATAAAAAAAAGATAATTCCAGGTGAATAACCCCTCATAGAGTCCTAGAGTGATGCTGTACCATAAAGCACTGGAATACAAGGTTGGTTTGAACTGCAAAACTGATGGTTCAAACCCACCAGCCCCTCCTTGGAAACCTTATACAGAGTCACTATGAGTCAGAACTGACTCAATGGCACTTAACAACAATGCTTCAGAATATAGATGCAAAAATTCTCAACAAGATTCTAGCAAATAGAATACAACTACATATTTTTCAAAACACATCTTGATCAAGTGGGATTCATGTTACAAATGCAAGGATGGTTCAATATTAGAAAATCAATCAATGCAATTCACCATATAAATAAAGGAAAAGAATCTCATGATCATTTAAATTGATGCAGAAAATCCAACACCCTTATCTGATACAAACTCTCAACAAAATAGGATGTAAAGGAAATTTCTCAACATAATTAAGGGCATATATGCAAAACAAACCTGCACTGTTGGTCTTAATGGAAAGAGACTGTGAACCTACCCCTTAAGACTGGAAAAGAGACAGGATGATCATTATCATCATTTATTCGATATTATGCTAGAATTTCTAGTGAGACCAAGAAAGCCAACTGCAAATTGAAAAGAAGGAAATAAAATTATCTCTATTTGCAGGTGACATAATCCCAAAGATTCCACAAGAAAGCTACTAGATCTAATAGAAGGATTCAGCAAAGTGGCAAGGTATAAGATCAACATACAAAAATAAATTGGGTTCCTTCACACTAAGAGGGAATACCCTGAAAATGAAATCAAGAGAACAATACTATTTACAATAGCTCTCAATCTGATAAAAACAAAACCCCCAAAAAAACCCTCAATATAAACCTAACAAAGGATGTAAAAGATATATAAAATGAAAACTATAATACAAGACTCTAATAGAGACCTATTTAAGAAAGAACATAGCACCCCCTCCAAGACTCCATACATAAGCAGGCATGTATGCTTGCTGTTGACCACATTGGTCTACTAGTGTGTGGAAGTGGGGAAAAGGCAGAAATGAAGAAATGAGCTGAGTTCAACCACATTGTCTAGACTCCTGTTGACCCGGATATGATAGAGAGAGAAGAGGAAGAGCTAGTTGGTCCGAAGTGTGTTGAGACCTGGGGACACCTGAACCCATGGACAAGGACATAGCCACAGAGGGCTAGAGCTGAGAGTGAAGCATCCAGCTGATATGAAGTGAGGGGAGACATACAAGAACACTCGTATTTGACCTAGCCTCGATGGCTTGATAATCAGAACTTGACTACAGGAAGATTAAAAAAAAAAAAAAATTTTGT
>NW_006408902.1:1689953-1701746 GCF_000296735.1 Chrysochloris asiatica
AGCCAATGATCCTGAAGGAAGAATTCCAAGGTGCATTGAAGGCATTGGCAAAGAACTAGGCACCAAGAATTGATGGAATACACAGACGGTGCAGGAGAATGTAGAATCTCTGTTTCCAACCTGTCTAGATGGGACTGGTGAAAGGAGATGAGGATAAGACTGAGCCAAGCCATGGTATTTTCAATATTCTCATATGCATACAAAAGTTGGACAGTAAATAAGGAAGACCATGGAAGAATTGATGCATTTGAGTGATGGTGTTGGAAGAGAATATTGAAAGCACCATGGACTGCCAAAAGAACAAATACATCAGTGTTGGAAGCAATACACCCAGAGTGCGCCTTAGAAGCCAGGATGGACAGGCTTCATCTCTTATACGTTGTATGTATTGTCAGGAGGGATCAGTCACTGGACAAGGATATTACATTTGGTAAAGTGGAGGGTCAGAAACAAAGATGAAGACCCCCAATGATATGGATTGGCACAGTGGCAGCAGCAGTGGGCTCAGGTGTAGCAACAACTGTGAGGTTGGCCCAGGACCAGACATTGTTTCGTTCTGTTGTGCATAGGGTTGCTATGAGTCAGTACTGACCCAATGGCACCTAACAACAACAAATGTTCTGAAATACCCATTCTTTGTAATGTTATCCGTAATCTACACAGTCAAAAGCCTTTGCATAGTCAATAAAGTTCAAGTAAACATCTCTCTGGTATTCCCTTATTCAAGCCGAAGTCCATCTGATGTCAGCAATGATATCTCTAGTTACACATCCTCTTCTGAATCCAGCAGTTCTGGTAATATGTTTTCCTTCATTATCATCACTTCTTCACAATACGCTACCTCTTGAAATGGTTAAACATTGATGATTTCTTTTTGGTACAATGACTTTGTGTATTCCTACCATCTTCTTTTGATGCTTTCCACGTCATTCAATATTTTTCCTATGGATTCCTTTAACATTTCAAGTTGAAGCATGCATTTTGTTTTCAATTCTTTCAGCTTAAGAAATGCTGAGCATGGTCTTCCCTATTGGTTTTCTAACTTCAGTTCTTTTTGCACATTTCATTATAATATTTGACTTTGTCTTCTTGAGCTTGCTTTAAAACTTTCTGTTCAGCTATTTTACTTTCCCATTTCTTCTATTTGCTTTAGCATCTCTGAATTGGAGAGCAAGTTTCAGAGTCCTTTCTAACATCCATTTTGTTTTTTCTTTCTTTTCTGTTTTATTAGTGACTTTTTCTTTCTTCTTGTATGATGTTCTTGATTTTATTCCACAGCTCTTCTGGTATTTGGTCAGTAGTGTCTAAAACATCAAAAAAAAAATTTTTTTTTTAATGGCCTCTAAGTTCAGGTGGGATATGTCCAAGGTCACATCTTTACTATCGTGGGCTTGTTTTAAGTTTCCTCTGCTTCGGCCTGAAATTGCCTATGAGCAATTGTTGGTTTGTTCCATAATTAGCCCCTGGTCTACTTTTGGCTGATGATATTGCTGATGATATTCCACAGAAAAGTCCTTCTCTTCCCACAAATGTTGTCAGTTTGATTCCTATGTATTTCATCTTGTAGGTTCATGTGTATAACCTTTTATGTTGTTTTAAAAAGGTATTATCAACAAATAAAGTAATTGCTATTGCAAAATTCTGTCATACATTCTCCAGCATAATTTCTGTCACCAAGGCCATATATGCTAACTAACAGTAATTATCAATAAATCTTGATTGTATGTTTGATACTTCAGAGTAAAGAATTCTTCAATTTCATCATCACTGGCTATAGTGGTTGGTGTATAAATTTGAATAGTAGTGATATTAATTAGTCTTCCTAGGCATATGGAGGTGATCCTATCCCAGACAGTGTTGTACTTCAAGACAAATCTAGAAATATTGTTTTTGATGCTGAATGCTATGCCATTCCTTTTGAAGTTTTTGTTCCCTGCGTAGTAGACCATATGATTGTCACATTGAAAATGGCCAATATCAGTCCATTTCAGCTCATTAATTCTGAGTGTATCAGTGCTTATACTTTCTACTTTGTTTTTGACAACTTCCAATTTTCCTAGATTCATAATTCATACATTTCATGTTTCAATTATTTATGTTTACAGTTCTTTCTCCTCATTTTGAGTTGAGCCCCATCAACAAACGAAGGTTCTGAAAGCTTTACTCCATTTGTGTCATCAAGGTCATCTCTACTTTGAAGAGACAGCTCTTCCCCAGTCATATTTTGAGTGCCTTCCAACCTGAGGGACTCATCTTCCAGCATTATATCTGACAATATTCTGGTGCTCATCATAGTATTTTCATCTCCTGGCATATACCTGACAATGTTCTGTTGCTATTCATAAGGTTTTCAGTGTCTAAACATTCAGAAATAGTCAATCTCTCTTTCTTTCTCGTCTGTATTAATCTGGAAGCTCTGCTGGCATAGCTTCCAACATCACAGCAACTTTCAAGCCACCGCAGTACAACAAACTGACGAAGAATGGTAGTGTTGTATCATTAGGTGCAGCGGGTTTGCCTTTACACACACTAGCCCTGGGATTGAAGCAGTTTAAAATGGCTACAACGGCAAACAACACATATGAGATCAGTTGTCTATCTACATGTAGTAAGTTACCTAGAGAAAACGTCTGATACTTCCAGAGTGGACTGAAGATCCCTAATACAAATAATTTCTTTTGAGATGTTTGATCTGCCATGGTGTAGGTAGGTAGGGACATGGGAGAAGGAACAGGGGAAAATCAGGACAGAAGAGATATAAATATTAGAAAGTCAATTTCCAAAACAATTAGTGATTCATCAGTTAGTCATATTATATGCTTGTACATACACATAGGTGTGTCATGTGTACTAAAAATATTTTTCAGCAACTGGAAAAAAAATACATTATTATTCCAATGTAGTCTTCAATGTGTTTGTCATCTCCACTTTTTTCTGTTCATTTTGTTCTCATGATATCATGCAAAATTCAAAAACTCAAAAAAGTCCAATAAATTAGTGGGTAAGCTGAGTGCCAGAAGCAAAACAGCATGCACCTTGATACTGGGTGCCCTTACTGCTTTGCACAGCACTCAGATAGAGATGGCTCACGATTGCTGAAGTAGTAGAGGGTGGGGTAACTGGGTGTGTCTCTATTGCTGAAAGTGTGGGCATTAGAGAGGGAAATTAGCACTGCCAGCCTACCATATCTGACTCTGAAAACAAACATCCCTATATTTATTCACCTGTACTAGTTCTCATTGTAAACCTGATACTTTGCATAGCACATAATGTGTCAGTCAGATGTCACCAGAAAAACTAAATGTGTGGGCTAGATATGTTAAGAGATTTATTGCAATTGGCTTATGCGGTTGTGGGAACTGGTTAGGCAGGTCTGAAGTTGCTAGGGTAGGCTGGCCAGTAAGGCCGGAAGAAGAGCAGGAAGGGCAAACCAGAAGCTGAAGCTGTAATCCAGGGAAATGTTTCCTCAGGGACGCCTCAATTCTGTTCTGAAGGCTTCCAGCTGAGTTAATCGGGCTGACTCCTGTTAGGAAGATAATCTGTTTTACTTAAAGTCAACGGATTGTAGACCTTACTCAGTTAAAACACAGCGAACAAAACACCTGCTGCAATGTTGTGGGAGCAAAAAGCCGCTGAGAGAAGAGCATAGGTTAAAAAAAAAATGGACCCTTATTCCTCCATGGAATCTGAGGGGTGGTGCAAACATTTACCATGCTTGCCTGCTAAGCAAAAGGTTGAAGGTTTGAGTCCACCCAAAAGCACCAACCTGAGAGAAAGGTTTGGGGATCTACATCTGAAAACCTGACCAAGCACAACTCTACTCTGATGCACGTGGCTTTGCCATGAGTCTGAGCTGACTCACGGGCATTTCTTTGTGGTATTTGTGAAGAACTTCAATCTGAGGTAATGGTTGCAACTCCAGCGACTCAAACTCTCTACCGCCGAATCTGTGTTGACTAGTAACAACCCTGTATTGGATTTCCAAGTCTGTAAACCTTTACAGGAGCAGAAATCCTCATCTTTCTCCCTCCCAGCAGCTCATGAGTTTGAACTGCTGAGCTTGTACTTAGCAGTCTAGAACTTCTCCTACAGTGTCAGGGTTTAGAAAGAAACAAATCAGGTCAAAGTGTTTCTGGAAAACATGAGTGAGGACAGAGTTGTGCAGACGTACTTGTCTATCATTGGGCATTTAGTTTCATATCTTATACATTCACAGAAGCCCTGCACTTTTGTTAGGAAAAGACCCCCACTGTGTGAGAAATACCTTCATTCTGATATTACTGGTGTTTTTTGTTTTGTTTTGTTTTTTATGTTGCGAGTTTTAAACCATTTTTATTTTCGTGTTAGTTTTTTTTTTTTATATGCTCAAATTATTACTGTTGTTTTTTGTTTTGTTTTGTTTTGTTTTTTACCCCTGCAGAATAAGACTGAGAAGATTAGAATAAATCTGCCCTTGGCATAAATCTGGCTCTTAGTAGTTTCTTATACGTGTTTCATGTCCCCTGTGGATAAGAAAATGCCTATGGCAGTCTCTACTTTTCCATTCGAATTCAAATGGACAACCCACTTCCTACAAGTTTAGTCATTAGCTGGGAAAGGCAAACAAGAAACATGAACATCTCATCAGATTTCCCACTGACGACAAGGGATTTAGCCTTTCTGACCAACAGCTGAGTCTGGGCCTGTTTGCGTCTTTCCGCACGCATGCAAGAGTGCACACGCATACACATACACTTGAGGCAGGAAGAGGCTTTCATTAATTATGAAAATTTGGTTTTGATCTATTGCATTGGTTTTAGGTGCCCAATAACTGTCGAAGAACTGGTCTTTTGTAGTCTCTGCTTTCTGAATGTTGTTCTGGAAATACTACTCTGGGGATGGTGTCCTGCCATTTCATATGAGGACATCAGTAGGGAGATATTAGGACTGCAGACTGCAATGGATAGCACTGTCAGAATAAATATCTATTTTAATAAAAACATTTTTCATAAGCTTAGCTTATACAAGTGTTCCCACAAGGCTAATTTACTTTTGAACCTCTCATATGGACTGCTAACCACAAGATTGGCAATTCAAGCCTAGGAGCCACTCCTCAGAAACGCTCTTAAGGGTCACTGTGAATCAGAACCTACTCGATGGCACGTAGCAGCAACAATAGTGTGCCAGAACTGTCAACATTGCCCACCTTCAATGCCACTTCGAATCACATGGTTTCACCTGTACCGGCTACAAGCATGCATTGCTATTTTTGATGTTGTTGGTGTTTTCCCTAGTGACTGATTTTGTAAAATTTTCTGATGCTTTATGTGGGATTAGTATCTGTGAACCTACATCAAAAACTTTCTTGAGAATGAGGTCGTAATTAAAGGAAAAGGAGAAAAATTAAAAAGGCTTATGCTGAATTACTGATAACATTGTAACAAATAATGTTGCGATTCAACGTAGAAAGATTTCATAGAATACTTTAGTTGTTAGTATTTATATTATCTAAGAAATACTACACTGAAGCAATTTACAACTGTATTTATCAAATTGATAATAAAGGAGTCCTGGTGTGGCGCTTCAGGATAATGCGCTGGACTGCAAGCTCAGTTTGAACCACAAGGTTGGCAGTTTAAACCCACCAGCCACTCCTTGGAAACCCTATATAGGGTCACTATGACTTGATGGCACTTAACATCATCAAAGAATCTGGTGTTCTGGTGGCATAATAGGTTATGTGTTAGACTGCTAACTGCAGGTTCAGCAGTTCAAATCCAGCTGCTCTGTAGGAGAAAGATGAGGCTTTCTACTCCCATAAGATCTACAGTCTTGGAAACCCAATACAGGGTCAACATACAAGGAATTCGGATGGATGGCAGGAGAGGAGGCCCACAAAGGTGAGGGGAACCACCATGAGTAACAGCAGCCCTAGTATACCACTGCTTTCACTGAGTGATGTTCTAGAAAGATGTAGTTGCCACCAGAATGGAAAGGGACGAGCAAGTGGAACAAAGCAACAGGGAGTAGAGTGAAGACAGGAGAAAAGAACCCTCAGCTAGTGTCTCAATATATTATCAGCTATCCACTTAGGAGAATATCAAATCATTTGACATTTCTTGGGCCTGAGTGTGAAGGGCAGAGAGAGGCCAGGATTTGTTTGGTCTGTATGAATGAAGCCTCCCAGATGTTCTCTCTTCCCCCTGCAGCCCTCTTTGCTCTGGGGAGTCTATCAACTTGCCAGGGAGTGGCCTGGCCAGAGGCCAAAGCCACTGTGACCTTGGCACCTTAGAAGCTCTTACCCTCTCGCAGTGGTCAGCTGGTGGGCTTTATTCACTCTTGCTTGCAAACACTGATGAAACAATGCTTTTCAGGCATGGATTAGAAACAGCTGGTTTTGTTTCCAATCTGTCATCATTATAAAGCTTTTATTTAACTAGTTGTTGGTAAGTGCCTTCGAATGAATTCCAACTATAGTGACCAGGTATAGGGTTCAAACTGACCTTGGGGTCTAGTGCTTATCCTACAGTGCCACACCAGGACTCCATTTAACCAATAAGTCACTGGAATTTGGTTCACATCCTGGTTCATGTACCGCCTCTTGAAAAGAAAAGGACAAGAATCCTTAGTTCCAGCAGTCCTTATTTTCACAGCGTACATGGTTATAAGTCAGACTGCTAACCTCAGGCTTTCTGCTCCTGTTAAGATTGACAGCCTTGGAAACCCTATGCAGGGTCGCTATGAGTCAGAACTGACTCCACCATCAAACTGCTGTCTAAAGTCACAGAGATGCCTATGAGCACATTCATTCCCGGGCTGGTATTTATGTCTTCTTCTTTAGGGGTTTTTGTCTTCCTATCAGAGTTTCTGCCAGGGAAGCAGAGAGAAAGAAGTAAACCTGTCACAGGATGAAATATGTGAGAAGGAGCAGAGCAGAGCAGAGGTGAGAGGGGGTACCTGGTAGCTTTCGGGGCTAGACCTCTGGTCCCAAAGTCTGTAGCCCTGGCTTTTAGGCACAGCTCTGCTTCTTAGCTAAGTGACTGAATGAGTCACATTTCCTTTCTGGGCTTCATTTTCCTAAGAACCTGACATGACTGCTACTGCGGAGTCCCTTGGATCATGAAGATCCTGAAAAACTCCCCCAAAGGGGAAACAGGCCCAGAGACCAAGGGAACACATAGACCTCATCCCAGCCACACATTCCTGCTTACTTGTCTACTTTATTATTTCTTTCTGGTACTTTAAGCAGCTCCCAGCTTTTCTCAAGCAAAACTTGAGGCCACACCCAGCTTTTCTCAAGCAAAACAGAAGCTCCTACACTAGCTGTGTGACCTTGGGATGGTCATTGATCCTCCTCAACCCAATTTCCTCTGATGCAAAAACCGGTAGAAAAATACTTGGTAGATTTAATATGTAATAGCTACTGGTTTAATAAATAACTGAAATATTTTCGGATTATTCACAATTGCATATAACTGCCAAGGAGGAAGTCAGTAGTCAGTGGAGGTTCCAGACAACCTTCTGAGAACTCCCGGGGAGGTGTCACTGAGATCCTTGGTGTGGTATGTTACTGGGGAACAAGGGATGGCAGAGACTGGGGCTCGTACTTTACTTCAGTCTCCAGGAAGGCTATGAGCCTGAGCCATCATGTGCTCCGGCGGCCGCCTGCTTCCTAGAGCCACTGAGAGCTGCCAATTCTCGGTCCCTGGGTCTTAGTCGCTGGCGGTGCTGTGAGAAGATGGCGTAGCGGGGCTAAAAGGCCCTAGCGAGTGGTGCTGTGCATCAGGCCTGACTGATGAGTGCGTGGGAGCCAGGCCCTTGGGGGTGCGCGTGCGCGGCTCGCTTCCGCTTTTGATCCGTAATTAGCACTTTACGGCGGAGTGCTCCTTTGTAGTCAGCCTTGACGATGTCCCCATTTATCCTGCAGGAGGGCGCGCGGGTTTACCAGGACCTTTAGAGGGGAAAGATGCGCCAGCGTCGGGGAAGGAAAGGGTGCACTGAGAGTGTGTTGGGAGCCGGGACTGGGTGGGTCCTGGAGCAGCGTTTCGGGGCCAGGAAAAGTGCACCGGGAGGGTTCCGGAAGAGTGTGCCTGGGAAGCGGGTCGGGGAAGGGGAGGGTACGTTAGGAAATTGCACAGAGGGCGCGGGCTGGGGAACCGGGAAGGGACTCCGAGTGCAGTGTTCGGAAACCGTACAAACGGTCCTAGGAGGATGTGGTTTCTCGCGTCAGCCTCTCTACCCGGTCCCGTCGCGCAATCGTTCTGTGCGGTTTCTACCTGATGCACGGAGAGAGGAAGACGGGTAGGGTCGTGTCCGTTTCAGCTCTGGTAGAGAGGGTTCCCTTGCCTCTGGAACTGGCGTGCAAGAGAACCCGGGGAAGCGAGCTGGACAGAATAACAAGGACTTGATGGCGACGTCAGTGAGGAAGTGGACACTCCCACCCCAGCGGGTTCTGTGGAAGGGAGTAAAGTTACATTTGGGAGAACGAGTGTTTTGTATGGATTCAACCATACATTAATTTAAGCACTTAGCCAAATGTTAGAGCATGAAATATTGTCATTCAGTTTTCTAAACGCTCAAAAGAAAGCATTTTCTGTCACAGGTGTTACAAGTTACAAACATTAACTTGCATGGGCATTAGGCCCTCTTGGTATGGCGCTGGAATGCAAACTCGGTTTAGAACCGCAAGGTTGGTGGTTCAAGCCCACCAGCTGCTTCTAGGAAACCCTATATAGGGTCACTATGGGTCGAAACCGACTCGACAGCACACAACAACTCTTTTATAAGGCTACTCATATATAGATATGAAGGGCCCTAAGACGGGAAGGGGTTTCCTGATTTCACCCGCTTTCAGCACATCTCATCTTCTCCCTTTATCAATTCAGGATTTGTGTGGTTTTCCTAGGTGGCCTCTCTGTCCACTGCCTGAAACTGGCCTGTCTTTCTGCCTTCCACTCCAGACATCCGATCCACACCAAACTGCTACCCTTAAACGGTGAGTTACAGAGAAATGCTGTCGGAAATTCCTACTAGAAGGGACACGTTTTCAGTAAAGGTAGTGGAGGCAACTACCCTTGGGCATTGTAATAGCCTCTCCCACTGTACTCCCTTCTCTGTGGGTTTGTTTCTTTCAGGGTTCCCTGCTTTTGGCTCATTAAAAATACACCAGGTTGCTTTCATTTACTGTAATCTTGGCTTTTAAAAAACTTTTTTGTTCCTTCCTTGAATAGAAAGAATGTCTTAATCCGCAGTTTCCTAATCTCAATTTCCCATGGCACCTTCCCACCAAACTGTTCCAATTTGTTGCCAAGCCCTTCAGTTTGTGAGGTCAGCAACAGTTGTTGTTGTTAGGTGCAGTGGAGCCGCTGCCAGCTCACAGCTACCTTATGCACAACAAAACGCAACACTGCCCAATCCAGTGCCAATCTCACAGTCGTGGCTACGCTTGACTCCATTGCCAATCCTTCTCGTTTGAGGCCTTTCACTTTTTTGCGGACCCTCCATTTTACCAAGCATGATGTCCTTCTCCAGGGACTGGTCCCTCCTGATAATTTGTCCCAAGTATGAGAGAGAAAGTTTCACCATCCTGGCTTCTACGGAACATTCTGGCTGCATTTCTTCCTACACACATTTGTTTGTTCTTTTGGCTGTCTATGCTTTTGGGGCCCCAAATTTCTCCTTACCAGTCACTTGTTCATTACTCACCTCCTGGTGTCACACTGGACTGCTAAACACACGGGCGGTGGTTCAAACCCACCAGTCACCCCTCGGAAATTCTGCACAGGGTCGATATGAGCCGGAACCAGCTCAATGGCAGTCCTTATCATAAGCTTTATTGTTGCCATAAATAAGTAGATTCTTACTCACCTCCACCCGAGGTGAAATGCACCTTAGGGTTGCTGAGACTTTGTCCCCTGCTGAGCAGCTGTTGGATTCCACCCACAAACCTTTTGCTTAGCAGCTCAACACTTACCCTACTGAGCCCTCATTGGGCCAGACACAAATTATATTCTTAATTGTAGTATTTAAAGCATTTGTGGGAATTTCTATTTTCTTAACTAAAATGAAAGTAAATCAGTTTTAATGTACATTGGCTTTTTGTTAAAATGGACTTTGGTTGTCTTTTCACTATCATAAAATATAAATCCATTGTAAAAAAACAAGAGTAGGCAATTATACAAAATTGAAAGTGAAACTTCTAGATTTTCAAACTCCCTAAAGATAAACACTGAACGTTTCTCTCACATGAATTTGTTTGGGGAATATTGTTGTTGTTGTTGTTAAGTGCCTTCGAGTCGGAGCCGACCCATAGCGACCCTGTACAGGGTTTCCGAGGGTGTAAATCCTTACGGGAGTAGAAAGCCTCCTCTTTCTCCCGCGGAGCGGCTGGTAGTTTCGAACCACTGACCTTAAGGTTCACAGCCCGATTCGTAACCACTACGCTACCAGGGGAATATAGTAATTTAAAAATATTCCAAAGGTTACATAATAAACAATTTATACAGATGATCTGCTTGTATTATTTGTTTGATGGATTTAAACTAAAAAAAGTGCAAGTGTTCTTGGGAACAGCAGGAGAGCACCAGATATTGTTAGCAAAGGCTCACAGTCAGATGGAGTGAGACGTAAGTGAAAAAACTAGGAATTGTCCTCCACCAGGCATGAAGCTTGAGGGCATTATCATAAAATATCAAAGTGTAAGACATCAAGTTACTGTTTTTGCATTTGTATATTAAAAAAACAAGCACAAGTGCATTATGTTTTATAAATGTTAAATGTTAGAAGAAATGCTTCATGGAATCTTTATACCTAGGAAAGTTGTTGACTTCCCTAGGAGCTAAGGTCAAAATTCACCTGCTGAGGGGTTGACTGGGGTTTGGGAACAGCAGTCAGTTCTAAATAAAGGTCTATCACTCAGGGCAAAGAGCACAATATGATCACAAGTTTTATTCAGATATCCCAGTAGTGCTGTTTAGTTAGATAAGACTTTTGAAAGCCTGAGTTTTAAGATAAGTGCATTTGTTACCGGTTTCTGTTCAGACCATCCTTTTCCTTCCCTTGGTGTTCTCATGTTCGTTAATTCTCTGACTTTTGCCCTTGGCTCCTAATTTCCTACCTGCCTGGTTTTTCTTTCTTTCTTTTTTTTTAAAATTGAAACTTTTGTTGAGTTGATTATTAAATCATATGGATTTAGAGATAGTAGCGAGATCCTGTGTAAACTCATTTGCTCATTCTTTCCCAACAGTAACCTTCTACAAAACTCTAATATAATATTAGAACTAGATATTGACATTTAACTTACTCAGATTTACTTGCATTTGTACATGTGTGTGAACTCAATTGTCTGTAATTTTATCACATGTAGGTTTGTGGATTCACCACTAGTCTAGCTACTGAACAGTTCCAACATCATGAGGACTTTCTGTATCCCTTATGTAACCACTCCTATCTTCTTCTGTTGGGGTTTAGGCCCACCTAGAAAGGAAAAGCCTTCTGCATATGTGGTTGCTGAGACACCGAAAAAACAACAAGGAGTCAAACCTAGAGATATTAGTCTGCTACAGAAAATAAAATAAAATTGCACATAGGAAAATTTACTAAACAGGGTGGATAGTTGTCTACAGTGGTGACTGGCTGCACAGTGAAGGTTTTCTGTTTGAGTAGTGTGGGTTAGGGTCTTTTTATATCATGAGATATACAATCTTCACATGCACCTTGTGGTTTTCCTACCTTTTCCAAATACTGCCTTTAATTGGCCTGAGACATGCCCCTTTCTAACATATGTCAAAGAGTTTCAGTATGCATAGCAGGAGG
>NW_006408902.1:1702051-1703229 GCF_000296735.1 Chrysochloris asiatica
AGTAACCATATGTAATTGGCCTTTTTCATTCAACAGAATTTCCTGGAGATTCACCCAATGTCAATAATTTATCCTTTTCTCTTTTTTTTGGCTGCGTAGTATTGAATTGTTTAACTACTCATCTCTCTTGCGCCCTCTCCCTTTTTTATTTTTCTTTTATTATGATTGGAGTGAATTTTATAGAGCAAATTCATTTCTCATTCAGTGATTTGTACCCATTTATTTGTGACATTGACTGCATTCCCCACAATGCCACCCTACTTTTATATCTCTTCATCCTTCCCTCCTATCCTTTTATGTCTTCTGAGCTTTATTCCTGGGCAAATGCTAGTGTTTTGATCTCATGTGGTTGGTTGTTCAAATGAGTGCCTACCTCCCTGGTGTTATCTTTCACCTTATAGTCCGTCTATTCTTTGGTTGGAAATTGAGCAACACGCATGACTTCAATGCCAGGTCTGAAGTGTCTCGAAGTTCATAATCTTGGGCTTCTACCAATCTCTGTTGGACCAGAAGCCTGGTTATTTTTCTTTTTTTGAATTGTGTTCCGCAGTTTTCTCCCACTCTATTCAGAAGTTCCTATTGGGATCCCTTTCAGAGTAGTCAGCAGTGGGTAGGGGTGCACCATCTAGTTTGTCTTATGGAAGTCGGGGTTCAGGAGATCTGTTAGTTCTTAGGACTAATCGTTCCCATGCATTTTAGATTTTCTTCACTATTCTTTGTTCCAGACAGGAAGAGACCAATAGTTCCGCCTTAGTTGGCCACTCACAGTTGCTTATCACTAACATAGAATGCAGAACATCTCTTCGGAGTATGTTATGACAATTGACCTTGATGTTCTCTGGAACTATGGCCCTTAGACCTCAGATTCAGCAACTCATTCTCTTAAGGTGTTTGATTACAGCTAGGAAGTTTTTACAACTTTGCTCCCTGAATGTTCTATTACATTCATGGATATATTTGCAACACTCACAGATACATATGCAAAAATAGCCTCTGTCAAACCTATATATATATTTGCCTTTCTACCCCTGCTTAGCTTGAGTGTCTATGTATGTTCTTGTAGATTATTGTTATTACGAGCATTATGGATTGTATATGTCATAATATTTACCTATATTGCCTTTAACTTTTGTGATCTTCCCATTTTGTGTTGACCTCCCCTTATTGTATATTACCTT
>NW_006408902.1:1706749-1709184 GCF_000296735.1 Chrysochloris asiatica
CTCAGAAGATTCTGGATGGAGTTCAAGATTCCACCTATGGTCCTATACATAACAAAGGCTCTGCAAGAAGGCTATTTTACTGGGCAAGTTCTGGAACCCCTTTTAGGTATTCCAATCAATTATAGGCTGAAGACGGATTTACAAGATTTCTGTATCACATGAACTTTTTGAAACCCAAGTCTATCATGGCTTATTTCATAGGAAGAGCCATGGCTGGTTTGCAAATGATTTGCCACATAATCGACTGTCACTTGTCTATTCAACAGGATCATTTCACAGGCAAGGGTCAATGTTGTCATCAGTGGTGGACATGGATGGGTGTTTTTATATAACTGAGTACAGATAATTGTTTAATCACCTACGTGTGTGTATGTTGCTGTTGTTAAGTGTCATCAAATTTGTTAGTGTAGACAAATTCAACTGCTGTATGTATGTTGATTTTGCACCCTGTCACTTTGCTGAATCCTATTCACTTCAATAGTTTTCTTGTTGAATTTCTAAGATTTTCTATGTATAGAAATGTTTGCATTGAGATTAATGTTGGCATTGGTTTTTTGTTGTTGTTGTGTAAGTCCTTAATTATATTGAGGCATTTCCTTTATGTTCTAATTTTGCTGACAATTTTATTTAAGAATAAGTATTGGATTTTGTCAAATGCCATTTTTGTTTGGATTGATGTGGTAATGTGGTTATTATGTATATTTTTTGCTTTGTCTATGTGGTGAATTATCTTAATTGTTTTTCTAATGTTGACCCATCCTTGCATACCTAATGTGAATCCTACATGGTCATAATGCATTATATTTTTGCTACGTTGCGGTATTCTATTGGCTAGTATTTTGTTGAAAAAGTTTACATCTGTGTTCTTGAGGGATTTTGGTTTATACATTTTTTTGAAGTGGAGTTTTTGCTTACTTTTGGTATTATACTTGTTTCATAGAATGATTTGTGAATACCCTGTCATTTAATATTTTCTTGAATAGTTTTTCTCTTCAAGTCAGTTTTTCTCTGAATGTCTGCTAGAATTTGTCAGTGAAGCTGTCTGGACCAGGACTTTGTTGTTGGAAGTTTGTGTTTTTTTTTCTCAATCTGTTCAATTATTATTTTTGTGATAGATATTTTCAAGCTTTTCCCATCAAACTGTGTAGTTTAGGTAGTGCAGTGAATTATTTAATATCTCTTGTCTAGCCTTGTTTTTCTGGAGTCCTGATGTGACACTCTGGGTTAATGCACTGGACTGCAAAGTCGGTTTGAAACACAAAGTTGGCGGTTCAAGCTCACCATCTGCTCCTAGGAAGCTCTGTACAATGTTGCTATGGGTTGGAACTGACTCAACAGCACTTAACAACAACAAGCTTTGTCTTTGTAACTTCCATCAAAGGACTTTTTCCTGATGCATCTGGGTAAAAGTAGTTGGAGGAAGATGCTGATAGGATGTAGAAATCATTGAATATCATTAATATCGCATGCAAGCAAAATTATGCTGAAGAGAATTCAAAATTGTTTGCAGCAGTACATTGACTGTGAACTGCTAGAAATTCAAACCAGATTCAGAAGAGGAGATGTAATGAGGGATAGCATTTTAATGTCAGCTGGATCTTGTATGAAAGGAGAGAATACCAGAGAGATGTTTACTTGTACTTTATTGACTATGTAAAGGCATTTGGTTTTGTGGATCATAACAAACTATGGATGACATAAGTATTCCAGTACACGTAATTGTGCTCATGAGGAACCTGTACATAGACCAAGAGGCAATCATTCAAAAACAAGGAGATACAGAATGATTTTAAATCTGGAACGGTATGTGCCAGTGTTGTATTCTTTTACAATATTTATTCAACCTGTATGCTGAGCAAATAATCCAAGAAGCTGGAATATATGAAGAGGAATGTGTCATCAAGATTAGAGGAAGACTCATTAGCAACCTACAATATGCAAATCATACAACTTGGTTTTCTGGAAATGAAGAGAACTTTAAATACTTACTGATGAAGATCAAAGACTACAGTATAGAATACATATTAATGTAAGGAAAATGAAAATTCTCACAACTGGACCAATAAATAATATAATAAACAGAGAAAAGATTGAAAAGTTTTCAAGGATTTCATTTTGCCTGGACCCACAAGCAATGTTCATGGAAGCAGCAGTCAGGAATCAAGCAACATATTGTATTGGAGAAATCTACAGCACAAGACCTCTTTAAAGTGTTAAAGCACAGATGTTACTTTGAGGACTCAGGTGTATTTAACTTAAGGCATGGTATTTCTAGTTGCCTCGTGTGTATGTGAAAGTTAGACAATAAACAAGTAAGACAAGACAAATTGATGCAACTGAATTAGGACGTTAGAGAGAAATATCAAAAGCACTGCCAGAAGAACAACCAAATCTGTGTTGAAAGAAGTACAGCCAGAATGTTCCTTAGAAGCAAG
>NW_006408902.1:1709879-1711574 GCF_000296735.1 Chrysochloris asiatica
CCTGTACAGGGTCTCTATGAGTTGGAACCCTTTGCATGGCACATAACCAACCAACCAAGTGAATTATAAAACCCAAAGTAGTGAGAGCCAGCAGGTCAGGAGTGAGGGGGACCTTGAGGACCTCAGTTTATAGCTGGCATCCTGAGCAGCTAAAGAGAACCTCTGATTTTGTAGCAGGTCAGAAATGAGGGTCTCTATCATAAAGATTCCTAAGTTTGTGGCTGTCATCTAAAGTTTTGGACAGACTTGTCAATCTGGAGAACTGTGCTTTTAAGTTGTGTGGTCTGCCTTAGGTGGATAGGGTCAGAAGAAGAAATACTGATGTATTGAGTTGTGTCAGAAAAGTGATATAAAAATTGTTCAATGAAAAAAAAAATACTCCAACTTAATATACTTTAGAGAGACTCCTTTATTAAATCTTAAACAGAACAAAGAGCATCAGCATGTGACCATAATGGTAACCAAAGGATTCACGGCCATGTCTAATTACAGAAAACAAAGGAAATTGGAATAAAATCATGATTGATGGCATCACTGTCACAGGCAGGACTAAATAAGTGGAAGTGGGGAAAGGACCAGGATTGGAACATGTACACAGGTAAAGACTGTAGCCCTTGGAGAACCTGACTCTATGAGATTGAGGAAACTTGGCATTGTTGATAAGACGCATAGCCATAGAATCCCAACTAACATTAAGTGTACCTAGTCAAGCCTCCTGGAGGCAAGACTGCTCCTTCCTGTGCTGACCTGTTGTTAAGTACCCTCTAGTCAGTTCTGACTCAGGGCTTCTGAGGAGTGACTGGTTGGTTTCAACAACCAACCTTGGAGTTAGCAGTCCAGTGCTTATCCTACATACCAGAACTCCTAGGAAAGTCATACTGTACTTTCAAACACACCCTGCCTAAAGGCAAAACTTCTGCTACATTGCTGGTCAGTGGTCCAAAAGGACTCAAATGGAAGTTGAATTTATGTCAAGACTGAACATGGAGTTAAAATTCTCATTATGGTTAGCAATCCAGTGCTTATCCTATAGTGCCACACCAGGACTTTAATCTAGAATGTTGTTGTTGAGTGCAGTCGAGTTGGTTCCTACTCATAGAGACCTTGTATCAGGTTTTTGAGGAGTGTCTGGTGAGTCTGAGTAGCCAGCCTACCAGGTTCAAATCCTTGAAGTCAAGAGCATTGTCCTACAGTACCACACAGAAAAATAATTACTGTAAAGATCAGAGAGAAAGTTTCGTAAGCTTTGTATTTACTCAGTTCTCTGATTTGGAGGATACTGTGTCATCTGAAAGAAGCTGCCTCTAGGTCTTCCCCTGTCTGAACTCAAAGGACACCTTCTCCACCATTCCCTATCCCTAAAGAGAAAGCTTGTGGACAGGAGAAGGACAAAGAGGGAGGATGTAGAATGCTGCGAGAATTGATTCTCATAGAAGGACTGTGACCTTGGGGACTAATTCTATGTGACTCAAAACCCTACTTCTCTTCAGTAGAGAAATAAGAGCTATATGAAGAGGACTATGGCTTACCCAGGAAGATTTATCTGTGTATAGAACATGCAGCCCACTCTGGGTGAGGTTGTCATGACTATGAGTGAGAAAATCCCAGAGAGTTAGCCCAGAGACACTTGTCTGCAGGCTGTTGGGGATGGAGGATGGGGCCTGGGGAATGGTTTTCAGGAAACTGACTGCTGCA
>NW_006408902.1:1713630-1715337 GCF_000296735.1 Chrysochloris asiatica
ACCACAACAATAACCACAACCACAACAACACAGATAGGTGAGTAGATAGAGAGCCTTGGAGGGGTCTCCAACTCATGGAGACTTTATGCACAACACAACAAATGTCTGATTCTGTTGTTTGTTTGTTTTTTCAGGTTGCTCGCATGTTTAAATCCATTGTTGCTGCTATTGTACCAATTCATCTTCAAGGAGGGTCTCCCTCACTCGTGTTGGTCTTCTATATCAGCCTCCCCTTTGATTAATCCCTCCTAATGATGTGCTGTTGATTTATCCTAAGCAAGGCAGCCAGACAATGTCCCACTGTGATTGAGATTGTGTCAGTAGCTAATTTCTGGAACTAGATCATCAGGCCTCTTTTCCTGTTATGTCTTAGTTAGGAAGCTCCACTGAAACCTGTGTACTATAGACGGTCCTGTTGATATTTGAAGCGCTGATGCTATAACTTCCATTATTATAGCAGCATATAAGTATCTAGAGCACACTAAATGACAGAAAAGTGATAGATTTGATGTAGTAAAAGACCCTAGTTATGACCAAGAACCTATGGCTAGGATTGTTTCATAAGACATTATAAGTGTGGTGTGGTGCTGTGGGTTAATTCTCAGGACTGCAAAGTCAGTCTGAACCACAAGGTCAGAGGTTTAAGCTCACCAGCTGCTCCTTGGAAACCCTATATAGGGTCACTATGGGTTGGGACTGACTCAATGGCATTAACAACAACAGCACTACCCTTATTACCTATCAACTCCTTCCTTCTAACTTCCCTCCATACACACATAGGGAGAGATGGCCCCGTCTTTGCCTCTGCCCTCCACAAATGTCTCTCCTATACACTATGCTTGATTGACTTTGGCCTCCATCATAGTAGACAGTGTGTGGTGGTACTTTAAAATGTCATCCTTTCCTTAGATGCCTTAGCTAGCATTTTCTAAGAAGCATTTTATAAATACTGAGGGAGAACAAAAGGCAGATAATGAGACACGAGGCAGTAACGGCTATAAAATTGTTCTGGACTAGGTTACTCCAATCTTCTCTGGCTTTCAAAATATAATGAAAGTGTTCAGTATACTAGATTTGGTTACATGCCCATAAATGTTTTTCTCCAAAAAGGGAACTTTTTGGGTTTTGTTGGTGGAACTCATGTTTTGGTGAATGATTAGTGAGATAATAAGGTTGAGAAATTTGCAGTGGAATTAATTGGGATTGAGGTTACAAAAAATACCACAGATTTATATTCTTTTCCTGTCCTGTATCATCCTTGGATACTTTCTTAAAACCCTGCACTTCAGTTTCTTCTTTGTTGAATGTTTATCAGGATTTGATGTTGGATTTTGTCAAATGTCTTCTCTGCATCAATCATATAAATTTTCAAATGTATATGATGGATTACATTGATAGTTTTTCTAACGTTTAACCATCCTTACATCCCTGATATGACCCATTTGGTCATGATGTATTATTTTTTTGATGTGTTGTTGAATTCTGTTGTCTAGGAATTTGTTGCGAATTTTTGCATCTATGTTCATGAGGGATATTGGTTTACAATTTTCTACCCTAGTGATGTCCTTCCCTGGTTTTGGTGTGAGGGTTTTGTTTGCTTTATAGAATGTATTAGGAAGTTTTCCATCCTTTTCTATAGTCTGGAATAACTTGAGTGGAATTGGTGACAGCTCTTGCCTGAATGTTTGGTAAAACTCACCAATGAAG
>NW_006408902.1:1716122-1717733 GCF_000296735.1 Chrysochloris asiatica
GCTTGTTTTGTGGTCTAACACAAGGTCTATTCTGGAGAATGTACCATTGCACTGAGAAAAAAATGTGTATTGTGCTGTTGTTGGATTGAATGCTCTGTACACATCAATGAAGTCCAGTTGGCTGGTTGTGTTGTTTATTTCCTCTGTGTCTGTCGATTTTCTTTCTGAATGTTCTTTCCTTTTTCAAAAGTGGTGTATTAAAATTTCCCATGATTATTATAGATTTGTTTACTCCTTTCTTCAAATCTATGAGAATTTGCTGTATATATTTTGGATCTCTTTCATTGGGAGCATAGATGTTTTTTCTGGTGATGTCATCTTGTTCAATTGACCTTTTAATCATGAGAGAATGTCCATTTTTATCTATTATGCTGGGTTTTTTTTTTTGTCTTAGAGTTATTTTATCAGAGTTTAATATTGCTATTCCTACTCATAATTTTTTTTGCAGTTAGTTTGGCATATTTTTTTTTCCATCCTTTAACTTTTAGTCTGTTTTTGTCTTTGTGTGTAAGGTGTGTCTCATGATGACAGCATATTGAAGGATCTTGTTTTCTTATCCATTCTGCCACTCTCTGTCTCTTAACTGGTGCATTTAATCCATTTAAATTCAGTGTAATTATCGATAGGTATGAATTAATTGCTGTCATTGTGTTTGTTTTTTTGTGTGTGTTGCTGCCGATTTCTTTGTTCTGCATACCTTCCTGTGCTGAGTTCATGTTTTCTGAGTTCTGTCTTGTCAGTTTCTACATATTTTTAATGTTTCTGTGTTCTTCTTGGATTTTCATTTTTTGGTATGTTGTGAAGTATTAATTTTCTTTGAGGTTACCCTATATTCTACTAATGTTTTCCTCCATTTAAAACAGTCTGTTTTATCCTGTAATCTACCTGACCTCCTCACCACCTAGATCTCTGTTCCTATGTTTTTACCTTCTTTCACATTGTAATTGTTTTGATCATAGACTGACCTCTCAGATTCTCTGAATTTATTCTTGTAGTTTTATTCTGTTCTGGATTCTTCCATCCATTTATTGAGTTCCAGGTGGTGCTGCCATGTATGTCAATCTCTGGTTGTTATCTGTTCTTGTTGCTTGTCAGTCCAAAGAACTCCCTTTAGGATGTTTTGAAGTGCTAGGTTGGGTTTGACAAAATCCATTAGCTTCTGTTTATCATGAAATGTTTTGATTACACCTGCATATTTGACTGACAGCTTTGCTGGGTAGATGATTCTTGGTTGATAGTTTGTTTTTCTCTCTCTCAGGATTTTATATATGTTCCCCATTGCCATCTTGCCTACATGATTTCTGCTTAGAGATCTGAGCTTAATGTAGTTTGCTTGCCTTTGTAAGTAACACTTCTCTTTTGCCTAGCTGCTTTCAGGACTCTCTCCTTGTCTTCTATTTTGGAGAACTTGATTGTAATGTCTTGGTGATTTTCTTTTGGGATCTATCCTTCCTAGGGTTCATTGACCTTCTTGAATATACTTATCTTTTCATTTTTCAGGATGTTAGGGAAATTTTCTTCCAGCAGCTCTTTAAGTATCTCCTCTGTGGACTTATGTGATACTTCCTCTTCCAGAATGCCAATAATTCTTAAGTTATTCCTCTTCATGTC
>NW_006408902.1:1718113-1750716 GCF_000296735.1 Chrysochloris asiatica
TCTCAGGCATTTCCAAAGCCTGCCCTCCTTCCAATAGGAAGTTAGCCTACCTCCAGCTCATTTGTCTCACTTACTCTATCTTGCCTCTGGACATGTGCCAATATCTTCAGTTGTTTCTTGGGAATCTTCAATAATTAGGTGTTGTTTTTTTTTTCAATAATTAGATGAATGCATGTTGATGTATTAGTATGCTTTCTGATCGTGTCCAGGTAGATGTGATTAGGAGATGAACTTCCCTTTTCACTTTTCTTATTATTCAACTCAGAGTAACTGTAGCAGTTATTGGCTGTCATTTGGTGTATAGAAGCTGGTATTGCCTCTTGCCTGGATGGTGGGATTTTATAGGGTGTGATTGTAGCTTGGCTATATGACTGCAATTGCTGTCTGTTCGTGGATAAAATATGGAGAGAAAGAGCCCCCTGAAAGTAAAAGTGGGACCAAAAATCAAAACAAGAACAGCAAAAACCACCACAACAGCAAAAAAACCAGATTGATACTATAGTCTATAATCACAGAAAAGAAAAAAAATGTAGCAAAACATGAGTATGAATTTAACTCCCCTCTTTCAGCTTATTGCTTTCAAGGCTGCTTAAGAAATTTCAAGGTGTTCCTCTAACTCCTTGTGAAGTAATTCAGGTTTTAACTTTCAGCCTATTTCCTTTTCAGTCTGTCTCTCTTCCACTCTACAACCCCCGTTCAGGACTTTTTCCTAGTGATAAACAGATCAGGGCCATTTGCAGTCGTTTTGGAAAACTGTTCAGTTTTAAACAGTGTCTTCCCCCTTCTTAGTGTTTTTTGCTGAGCAGATCTGTGGGAATGCACAGTAGAATCCTTTAGGGGTGGGGAGGTTTCCACTTGCTCAGGCACCCTCTCTAGTCACCAGAGTGAAGGTGCGCAGACAGTGAGAGACCAATGAACAGAGAAAAGAAAAAGAATGTCCACACCTTTATCTCCAAGGATCAGTCAGATCTCTAAACTCGGAGCGCTTCTCTGATCCTTCACTCATTCCATCATGCCCAAGATGGTCACTCTGGGAGTGAGCCACAGATCATAAAACACCACCTTTCTTACTTTTGCTACACATTCCACTGGCTATAAACCTTTGAACTTTCTAAACATTTCTTTATATTTAGTTCAGAGATCTGGTACCATCCCCTGAACCTGCTTCATCCGGTACTCTATGTTATTGCTGGTGGAGGTCTGCACTACACTTCTCCCTAATCCACCATTAAGCCTAGTCTCCTCAGTTTCTTCTTAAAGTTGAGTCACACTCATCTTGGGAGGCTATGTTGGGATTTGGGAGCCTACTAAGGAGGGAATCTTTGTTGGTTTTATCCAAGTTCAAAATGTAAGCTTCACTTTTTCCCAAAGTGAAGCTCTGCTTTCACACAGAGAAATTGTCTTAAGTGAGATTCCTATTCATGAGCCCCCGTAAAATAGCTATGCAGCTTTGTAATTTTTCTTTCATTGGACTTTCTCATGGGGGTGGAGGTAGGGAGTAAGTCCACTTCTACCACGCTTCTCTTTCTTCCTCACAGATCCTGTGAACCACTCCGAGGAGCTGCTTCCTCTGCCTGCCTTGCACCTGACTACTCACTCTCCCCTGAGCTGCAATTGAAACCTGAAAAGGTCAGTCAAGTCTCTGGTAGATGTGGCCTTGGGTGTGGTCTTTGGGTAAATATCAGGTGATTCTTGCTATGCTGGAAAACAAGGAAATGAGGAAAGGTTCTCTACCAAGGTGGAAAGTGTCAGGCCATTTGTCTCTGGCATATTTTGTTTACCTCCTTTTCAAAATTAGCAACGGGAGTTTCTCAGGGCAGTCATAACAAAATATCTAAAAGGGGTAGCTTTAAAGAATTTGAATTTATTGTCTTAGAGGGGTAAACACTCAAATCAGGGTGTCAGTTTCCTTCTGGGGCTTTGAGAGGAACTGCTGTTGTTCTTCTGTGTGTGACTTTGTTTTCCTGTCTGTCTTCTTTTGTAAGAAAACACTCAGAAGGGATTAGGATTAGGTCTCACTCACTTTACTTTTTAACTTTAACTGTTGACATCTACAAACAAAAATCTTATTTTCCCAAACAAGATCACATTCACCAACACACGTTTTGGAGAGACACAATTTAATGCATAACACTCAGTCCTTTGCTCTTCGAAATTCATATCCTTCCCACTTGGAAAATGCTTATACCTCATCCCAGCTTTCCTAAAAGTCTTAACCCACTCTAGCTTTCAGTCTTAAACCCAAAATCTTATCTTTGGAATCATCTAAATCAAGTATAGGTTGGAATCTGGGTGTGTTCCATCCTGGAGTAAAATTTCTCTCCATCTGTGGACTGTGGAACCTAGAATACAAGTTATTTGCATCCCAAATACAATAGTGACACAAACAGTCACGCTCCAAAAGGGAAGTTAAGTGTAACTTTGGTAGCTTAATGTCGACAAAGAAAATCCTGTTTCTCCAAACAAGGCCACTTTCACAGGCACAGGGTTATGTCTTCAACATATCTTTTTATAGATACTACTTAATCCATAATGGCAGACTCATTTTAATCCATAATAGCAATGTTCTCTCTGTGTGTGGGTGTGTGTATAAACATATTTGCACACATATTGTTATGCCCAGAATTCGGGGTCCCCAAAGACCACCAAGGAAGGAGCCGACACCAATGCAAGTGCACAAGGGTTGTTTATTCAAGCTCGAGCTCGGACTCCACCTGCATCCGACGCAGCGGATCAGGGATAGAGCCCCGAGCTCTTTGTCTGCGGGGGTTTTTATAGAGTTTTCAAACAAGCTCGGGTTTCTCAGCTTTACAATTTTTGGATTGGTTAACAATTGGCAAACTATGAGATGTTACAGTTTAATTGGTTAGGACTGGTGGTCTTTGTTCTTAGGCTAGGGCAAAGGAAAACATCTGGCATCTGGCCTTGAGCTGCCTGGCTATTTATACATATATCATTTTCGTGGAGCTAGAGGACATGCTAAAGCTTATATACAAAATGGATTCTTCTCTTTGGTCCTACAATATGTCAAACATAGGAGTCCTTTGGTGGTGTAAATGCTTAAATCATCAACTACTAGCCAAAAGTTGGTGCCGTGAATCCACCCAGAGGTCTGGTGATTTGCTGCTGAAAGGTCACAGTCTTAAAAACCCTACACAGTTCTATTTTGTACAAATAGGGTCACTTCAAGTCCAAACTGACTAGGTGGCACCTAGCAACACCAACGGACCTGAGGAAAGAATTGCACTACTGCATGAACATTTCCACTTATTAGTGTGACCGTGCTGATTATTCCTGTGACCTTGGTTCTGGTTGAGTGAGTTCTCTCTTTTCTGTTCTGTTTTTCTCTTAGAGTTTTGTGCAATTAAGAGCATGGCGGCTGAAAGAGCTAAAGCAGAGGAAGCTGAAAATCATCACGAGTAAGTAAGGCTTCAACTGCCTGGTTGTATGGTGTTTATCATGCTTATTTTGTACAAGCATTTTTCTAAGAACTTGATTTATAGTAACACTTGAATCTTATGACAAGATACTCAGGGCTCATAATTAAGATGGTCATAGTCTCTGGCATGTGGTAAATAGTGTCTCTCTCTTGATAATGTGGTCTTTCACAAAACCAGGCAGGTCAGCACTCAAATCTGGGTCTATGAGGGTTTCATTTGATATTTATACATAACTCTTATTAATAAAGCACTTCTCAATTCATTTATCAGTTCTTTCTTGGTTCTAAATCTTAAATCCCTTCCTGATTTCTTTGTAGTATTTCATAATTCTACTTTGTCCTTCTTATGTCCCCTGTTTCACACTTGGACATTGCTAGAAAACAAAAATGCCTTGGCTTAATACTGATTCTTACATGGACTTTCTTCTAAATCTGCTGATTTTCTAATATCACTATAAATTTCTGGCCTGGAGAACCTAGTCTTCCTCATTACTCGGTTGTCCACCTAACTCTTGGAGTTACCTGGGAGGTCTTCCTATCCTGATTCAGTGGCTTTTCTTTAGTCTTGATCCCCTCTGACTTTGCCACCACCGCTATTGTGCACAACCCTGGGTTCTGTGATGCTAGCCTACCTGCCCTTTCTGTCTCTTGTTATTTCTTTCCTGAAAAATTCAATTTTAGGGAATTTCTCTGTGACTTCTCTGACAACAACTCTCAGGTAGTATTCACATATCCAGGACAACTCCACATGGATAATATCCTATTTCCTTCCCACCTACTCCCCTCACCTCCCCACTATTGACCTGATGTCCATATTAGCATTTCTGGTTGCTTTTTGGACATTACTTGAATATAAAACTTTTTTACTGGATTATTATTATCCTTGAACTTTGGATGTGGTGTTATAGGATCAGCACTGGACTGCAAACCCTAAGGTTGGCAGTTCAAACTCACCAACTGTTCCTTGGAAACCCTATACAAGGTTGCTAGTAGTAGGAATCAACTCAAACAGCACTTCCTAACAACGTTATTCTCCTAAAGGAGCCCTGGTGTCATGATTAAGCATTGTGTTGTTAACTGGAAGGTCCGTGGTTAAGCCAACTCTGAGTGAGAAAGATGAAACTGTTTGCTCCCCAGTCTTGGAAACCCTAGGGAGCAATTCTGTTCTGCCCTAATGGGTCTCTAGGGTCAGAATAGATTTGATGGCAGTAGGTATTATTATCCCTATTGCTTTCCAGTCACTGACAACCAAAATGTTGTTACCCAATTTCCAACCCTTATCTACTCCCCTCCCCACCACAATGGTGCAGACCACGTTGATTCTGAGAGTCAGAGTGGAAAGCTGGTTGGTGTACAGGAATAAGACTACTGTAGTAGGAACGGCTAGATGTGACTGAGAGTTATTCTTTCCCTTGTTTGTAGTTTTTGTTAAGCCGAGGAGTTGGTTCCAACTTGTAGCAAGCCTGTATAGGGTTTCTGAGGAGTGGCTGGTGAGTTTCAACCTCCGACCTTGTGGTTCAAACGGTCCTTGTGGTCCAGTGCTTTATGGCACAGCTCAACATCAGTATTAGTAATTGTTTTATCTTATCTTGTTTTATCATTTCCATTGTAATTTTCTGCATTCAGACCAAACCAAAATAAACATTGTCATCAGGTGGGTTCTTACAACAATCCTAAACAGGGTTCCAGAGACTGTAAATCTTTACGAGAGCAGGTAGACTCTTCTTTTTCCCACAGATCGACTGGTGAGTTTGAATCACCACCAACTTTCTGATTAGCTGTCCAATGCCTAACCCACAACAACTGCCAACCTTGCAGTTCAAAGTGACCTTGTGGTCCAGTGCCTATCCTACAACACCACACCAGGACTCCAGTGTAGTGGTTAAAAGCTCTGAAATCTTAACTCTGTATTTACCTCTCCTTAAGGATACAACCTCAAACCTTTAAAATGGGCTTAATAGTATCTAGTGTATATGGTTATTGTAAACCTTAAATGAATTTAATGCCTGTTAGTCCTGGTGATTAGAGTTTTCGTATGGCACTGTGGGTTAATGCGCTGGAGTGCAAAGTCGGTTTAATCACAAGGCCAGTGGTTCAAGCTCACCAGCTGCTCCTTGGAAACCCTATACAGAGTCACTGTGAATCGGAACTGACTCAACGCACTTAACAACAACAGCCCTAGTGATATGAGCAGTTATAGTCTCAGCTGCTAATGGATGTGTTAGCAGTTTGTACCCACTCAGCAAATCCATGAGAGAAAAGCTGTGTAGATTGACCTGTATCAAAGTATATGGGAGCACATTGGCTCTGTAGTGGCCACTTTTGTAAAGACTGTAGCCAAGAAAATCCTATGGAGCAGTTTTACTCTGTGACAAGGGATTGCAACGAGTCGAAAGTGAATCCATGGCACCTGAGAGCAAGCAGCTATTAATATCATTTCTACCATAAAGTCACGTGCCTTTCATGAGAGTAATCAAATGTCACTCATCTTTGTAGTCCTGTACCCTGCCCAGGATATGATACTTTTTGTCTCTATGTAAGTACCTCTCTGAAGACATATAGTTTAATTTGCTTTAGTAAATATGTAGAAATGGACTTATAAGGCAAGGGGACAGTGGTGGGTCACAAGCAGAACTCTCACTTTCCATGGGAAGACCTAGGTTTGAATCCTCGCTAATGTACCTCATGCCTAGCCACCATCTGTCTGTCACTGAAGGTGTATAGGCTGCTATAATGCAGAGAGGTTTCAGCAGAGCTTCTAGACTAACACAGACTAGGAAGAAAGACCTAGTAATGTACTCCCAAAACGCACCCAGTGGAAACTCTATGGGCCACAATGATCTGACTCGTAACCAATCATGGTAAGGTACAGGACTGGGCGTGGGGTCACCGTGGGTCAGGGACCTACTTGATAACACCTAAAAACAAAAATGGAGACATTTGGGCCAGTTTATGTAATCATTGGTAGTGTTTGCTTTTCTCTGCTGACCAATTCCTGGGATCAGAATATAGTTCCCATTTGTTTTGTCTGTCACACATTTCATTTACATGGACTGTTCCTCGGATGTTCACTGAATGAACAAAATGATACACTAAAGTAAGGTAAAAGTCATTTAAAATTGTATGTAGACTAGAGAAATATTTCTCCAAGTTAGAGAACATTCCACTTCACCATGTGCTATGTTGTTGTTGTTACTAAGTGCCACCAAGGCAGCTCTGATTTATATTGACCCTCCCAAAGCTATAAATCTTTACGGGAACAGAAAGCCTCATATTTCTTCCACAGAGCAGCTGGTGTGCTTAAACAACCAACCCTGTGGTTCACAATCCAGTTCTACTAAACAGCCACTGTGCTCCCTTGTGCCATGGTACATGTCAAATTTACATAGCTTTTAAAATTATAACTGCTCCTCAGCTGCACCTTGTTTCCTTTTCTGTCTCTTTCTGGAACCAAGGAGAGAAGAGAGCTTTGCTATTTTGAAATAGTAGTAAATTTGTCTTAATCACATCCTGTTGCATCAATGTTGATTCCTTCCCCTTAGTTTGTATATTCTGAGAATTTTGAGGTAGAAAAGGAACCATATTACATTAACAGTAATTGTCATTAATGGAGCGTAAGAAACTGTTATGATTGTCAGGATTTTAGGTTGGAGTCCTCTTGTGGCGCTGTGGGTTAATGCTCCAGACTGCAAAGCTGTTTGAACTGCAAAGTCAGTGGTTCAAGCTTACCAGCTGCTCCTCGGAAACCCTATTCAGGGTCACTATGGGTTGGAACTGACTTGACGGCACTTACCAACAGAGATCAATGGGACTTTCTGGAAATCTAAGGGTTATGCTAACTGCACATACCTCTGGATTTGGCCTGTAGAACAGTGCAGCCTAGTGGGGAAGATCTGGAATTCAGTGTCAGAGTGGTGAGATTCTGTGTCTTGGGGTCTCTGGGGATCTCTTCATACTTGCACATATAGCAGCCAAGCTGCCTTCTATTTCTCTCTCTACCTTCATCCCTCTTCCCTTCCTTCTTTCTCTTCTTAATCTTTTATTTTTGTTTTTTTAACATAGATTTTCTATATCAGTCTTTTAAAAATATTTAAGTGTGAGTTAACCTGGTCTCCATTCTAAAAAAACAAAACAAAACAAAAAGGAAAAAAAAAAAACTGTTATCAAGTTGATTGTGACTCATAGTGACCTTGTATAGGATTTCTGAGACTGTCAATTTTTATGGAAACAGAAAGTCTCATCTTTCTCCCAAGGTGGATTTGAACAGACGACCTTGTGGTTAGCAGTCTTGTACTTATCCTACAGTGCCACCAGGGCTCCAGGTCCCATTCTATGGATTTAGAAAGGAAGGGAAAATAGAGGGACATTAGAACGGATGAAACAGAGGGAGTCATCAGTTTCTGGAGCTTGAGCATGTGTATCATGGAAGCTACATGTTGGACAAGAAGGATGTGTCATTTCAACTCTGTCTGCTATGTGTTGTAGGGATTCAGAGATAAATTCCATGGTCATTTGCTCCAAGAGTTTTTGATACTGGAAATAATTACAGTTCAGTTAGTTATATAATTATTATAATAAAATGTAAACAAGTTGCCATGAAAACCTTCTGGAGAGACATGGAGAATGGAAGAGCTCTCTGAGGAAGAGAGCAGAGTAGAGGGCCAGGGTATAAGTGTGACACCTCAATTAGAGGACCAGCCAGCCAGTGGACAAGAGTCATAGGAGTCATATGGGCCAGTGTCATAGGAGAATACAGGATTTCAAGAAAAGTGACCCAGTCTTTCACCTGATGTTGTTAAGTGCCAGTGAATTGGTTCTGACTAGTAGCGACTCTGAGGAAGGTTTCCAAGGAACAGCTGGTGGGTTTGAACCACCAACCTTACGGTTAACAGTCCAGTGCTAACCAGGACTTCAGTCTTGAACCTACTCACTGTTTAGTTGATGGGCACTGTTTCTAGTCCCTTTCATAAAGCTTTTCACTAGCGCTTCTTCTGTCCCAAGTCCAAGTTTCAAAACTCTTCAGAATCAGATCTTGACCACCTTCCTTCCTGCCTTTTTTGTCTTTATTGTTCCAACTCTGCTGAGGTGGAGTTCACGAAGCATACCAGATTCTTTCAAGTTGCCTGATTTGGTATGTACTGTTCCTTTTACCGGAAATGCCCTTCTGACTGTGTTACAGTCCTAAGGAGCCCTGTTCCTGTTGTTGAGTATCATTGCGTCAGCGCAGTCTGACTCATATGGCCTTAAATAACAGGGTAGAACTGCTCCATAGGTTTTCTTGGCTCTAACCTTGAAGCAGATGGCCATGCCTTTCTCTCACGGAGCTGCTGGGTAAGTTCAAACCTCCATCCTTTCTGTTAGGCGCTGAATGTCTACCCTTTGTGTTACCAGGGATCCATCCTATATATCCCTCAAAAACATGGTGGGAAAACTTTTTCTGTAAAGATCTAGATAGTCATTATTCTTGGCATTGTGGTTCATAAAGTCTCTGTAGCAGCTATTCCACTCTGTTGTAAGACAAGAGTAGCCCCAGGTAATGTATAAATGAATGAGCGTGGATCTCCCAATAAAATAAAAAAAAAACAAAAAACACTGCAGGCTGGATTATCCAGTAGACTATAGTTTACTCACTTCTGTTTTACATTGAGTTAGACAATACCCGTACACTCTGTCTTAGAGCAGTTAACACCATATGTGTGTGTGTTTGTTTGTTTCACTTTCATCAGTTTTTCTTACTGTGTTTGATATTTCTCTGAGGCAGGACAGAGATTTTAGTCTACTTCTTAGGTTTAACATCAGAGTCCTGGTGTGGCCTTGTAGGATAAGCACTCAACTGCTGACCAGAAAGTCAGCAGTTCAAACCCGCCAGCTGATCCTCAGAAACCTTATATGGCGTAGCTATGAGTTGGAACCAACTAAAACACACTTGACAACATAAATTGTTTGGCCCAGAGTAGGTATTCAATATAGATGTTCATCTATGACTTAGTAGGTTAGCTCTGGTAGCGTAATGGTTACGAATCGGGCTGCGAACCACAAGGTTAGCAGTTTGAAACGACCAGCGGCTCCGTGGGAGAAAGATGAGGATTTCTGCTCCTGTAAAAATTTACAGCCCCGGAAACCCTGTACAGGGTCGCTATGGGCCAGAACCGACTCCATGGCACATAACAACAACAACTATGACTTAGTAATAGTGGCAGCAGCAATTTGTTCAAGTGTAGTAACAATTGTGAAGTTGGTGCAAGAGCAAGTAGTGTTTCATTCTGTTGGGCATAAAGTTGCTATGAGTCAGTACTGACTGAATAGCACCTAACCATAACAACATTGTTGTTGTTGTTGTTATGTGCCGTCGAGTCGGTTCCGACCCGTAGCGACCCTGTACAGGGTTTCCAAGGGTGTAAATCTTTACGGGAGTAGAAAGCCTCATCTTTCTCCCGCAGAGCAGCAGGTAGTTTCGAACCACTGACCTTAAGGTTCGCAGCTCAATTCGTAACCACTACGCTACCAGAACAACATTAGTAGTTTAAAATTCTGTACTATTACATTGAATTATTTTAATTCCAACTCAGAGCAAAAATAAAACTAGGATTTGGTAGTATATGTACCCAGCACATCTGTTAAGTAAGTATCTTAGTTATCTAATGCTGCTATAACAGAAATACCATAAACGGATGGCTTTGACAAGCAAAATTTATTTTCTCACAGTTTGGGAGCCTAGAAGTTTGAATTTAGAGCCCTGGTTCTGGAGAAAAGACTCCTTTCAGCACGTGTAGGCCCAGCGTTCCTGGGAGAGCTCCGTGTGTGTTGCCATCAGTCTTTCCCTGGATCTAGGAGCTTCACAGAGCAACTCTTCTTTCTGGGAGATAGTAGGTCCCTCTGAACTCAGAGCACTTCTATCTCCTTTTACAGCTCAAAAGAGACTGACCCAAGATACAGCCTAATCCTGTAGATTACATCTAGCCTCATTAATATCATAGAAGTGAGGATTTACAACACATAAACTAAATACATCACATCATACTGATCACATGAGATCACACATAGGGTTGTTGCATTATATTAGCTCTCATCATGGAAGTGATAACTATATCTTAGCTGTTAAACCACTGAGAATCCAAGCCCAATCAAGCTGACAAAAACCTTAATTGTCACACTAAGGAAATGTAGCATTTCCGTTAGAGTTATAAAATTTTAGTTTAAAATCATGAGCACTAATTCCTCTTCCAGTAAGAAGCCTAGGGCTTGAAAAGTCAGAGTAAAGCAGCTCCCTACATACACTATGGAAGTCCTTGGACTTTCTTATTTCACAAAGCTGATCTAAGCAGCACTGGAGGTATATGCATAGTGGCCTTTGTATGGTATCGTTCTTAAATTATAAATTTTACAATGGTACCTCCAAATCATCGGCACCTGAAACTTTTCTTCTCTTCCCCCTGCCCTGTTTTTGAGTATTTTGTTTCTTTTCTTCTAGGCGTAGATTAGACAAAGGAGGAAACCTGACACCTGATGAGTGGGTTCTGGGCCAAACTCAGAAAGAAGAGATAGAAGGTCCCGATTGTTTAGAGCACAGTGATTTATGTTCATTTTGCAGGGCACATGGTGACCCTTCATGGATGTTTCCTGCTGAGAATCATGCATAGCTCTGGGAACCAGGGAGGCAGACATAGGATTGTTGAAGAAGTATGTTTAAGGTTGAACCTAAGAGATCTTCACAGACTGGAGGTGTAAATATTTACACCTGGAATGTCAATTTTTGCAAACAAAATTTTGTTGGAACACAGCAACGATCATTTGATTATGATCTTTTATAGATGCTTAAATGTGCAGAAAGGAGCTCTGGTAGCATAGTGGTTACGAATCGGGCTGTGAACCGCAAGGTCAGCAGTTCGAAACTACCAGCTGTTCCACGGAAGAAAGATGAGGTGTTCTGCTCCCGTAAAGATTTACAGCCTCAGAAACCCTGTACAGGGTCACTATGAGTCAGAACCAACTCCACGGCACACAGCCACATATGTGCAAAAATGGCAGGGAAGCCTTGTCTGACATCCTCTGGCTTTGCAAGAGGGAAGGAAAATCAGACTCAAAATCAGCACAAGGCTAATTCCTATGAAGTGGAGGTCAGACATACTTCTGATCTACAATCTTCTTTATCCTGTTGTTGTTTTTAAGTGCTACTACCCATAGTACTCTCTGCTTCACATCTGTGTTCGATAATCCATTGTAATGGCCACACAGAACTCAGAGACAATACTCACAATTATGGGGTTTATTAAGAAAGTGAACAGGATACAATTCAGGTTAAGTAATTCTCTAGCCAGGAATGCGTCTTCTCTTGCTGACTTCAGGCACACCTCGCTCTGTCATGTGACACCTCAGTCTCTGCATTGCTCAGGTAAGTGTTACAAAGCTCCACTAGCCCGTCTGAAATGGCCAGAGGACACATTCTAGAAGCTGTCCTCCTCTCCATAGGCATTCAGCTTTATTCTGTCCATGGGCCAGGAAGCCCACAGCTACTCTGTCTCCCCATGTTGCACCTTTGCGGCTGATGCTTTTCCAGGTAGGAATCTCATGCTCTGCACATAGATCTTTCTTGATGGTCCTGGATTATCTGTTTCTGCTTCTGAGATGTCTCCTTTGAAACCTAGTAGCATGGCAAAGCTAACCAATCTTGGAATTAGAGTCTTGGTGTGGTGCCACTGGACCAAAAGTCAGTTTGAATCACAAGATCGGCCGTTCGAACTCACCATCTGCTCCTTGGAAACTCTATACAGGGTCTCCATGAGTCAGAACCTACTAGATTATAATGAACAACATACCTGATGTGGTGTTGTAGGATAAGCACTGGACCATAAGGTTGGTTTGAACCACAAAGTTGGCAGTTCAAACTCACCAGCCACCCCTCTGAAAACCTATACAGGGTTACTATGAGTTGGAACCAGCTTGACAGCACATAACAACAGTACTTCACTTCCACCTAATCATTTGTTGAGAGCTAAGGAAACTGGATAGAAAAGCCATATCAAGTAAATACATGGTACCACAACTGTTGTTGTTTGTTATGGTTATCGGATAGGTTCCGACTCACAGCAACCCTGTGCAGTATTTCCATGGCAGTTGGTGGGTTTGAACGGCTGACCTTTCTGTTACCAGTTCAATGCTTATCATATAGCACCATTCCAGGCTAGCACAATATACTAGAATGTCAGAATTGAGTAAATGCAAAATTGAAAAATATTACTCTCTGGTCCTTACAGTAAATATTTTTGACCCCTGTTCTAGATCAACAGCATACTGGCTAGTAGAAATGTAAGCAGCACGTAAACTATCTAGTAGGCACACTGAAAGCAAGACAAAATGAAAGGGTATCTTCTCTCACGGATTCGGTTCAACACTCCTGGAATTCCCAGCTAGTGAAACAGCACAGCAGACACACACAAAGAAATAAAAAGTATACAGATTGGCAAGGAGAGAGAAAACTTTATTCACAGATGACATGATTGTTTAGGTTAAAAATATCAAACAATAGGCCAAAAATATATTGGAACGAATAAACAACTATAATAAAATGGCAGAACACAAATTAATCATGCAAAAGTAAATTGCTTTTCTATATCCAGCAGAATACAGTTGTGGTTTAAAATTATGAAAACAATACCTTTTATAATGCTGTTGTTGTTGTTGTTAGGTGCCATCGAGTCAGTACTGACTCATAGCGACCCTATGCACAACAGGATGAAACACTGCCCAGTCATGGGTCAACCTCACAATTGTTGCCACACTTGAGCCCAGTGATGTTGCCATTTTGTCAGTCCATCTTGTTGGAGGTCTTCCTCTTTTTTTCTGACCCTCCACTTTACCAAACATGATATTCTTCGCCAGTGACTGGTCCCTCCTGACAATATGTCCGAAGTATGAGAGATGAAGTTTGGCCATCCTGGCCTCCAAGGAGCACTCTGGCTGCACTTCTTCCAAAACGGATCTATTGGTTCTTTTGGCAGCCCATGGCACTTTCAATATTCTCCTCCAACACCATAACTCAAAAGCATCAATTCTTCTACGGTCTTCCTTATTCACCGTCCACCTTAAGCATGCGTATGAGGCTATTGAAAATATCATGGCTTGGGTCAGGTGTACTTTAGTCCTCAAGCTGACATCTTTGCTCTTCAACACTTTAAAAAGGTCTTGTGTAGCAGACTTGCCTAATGCAATGCATCATTTGATTTCTTGACTGCTGCTACCATGAGTGTTGATAGTTGAACCACAAAGACTGAAGTCCTTGACAACTACAATCTTCTCTCCATTGGTAAGCATGTTGTTTATTGGTCCAGTGGTGAGGATTTTTGTTTTCTTTACATTGAGATGCAATCCATACCGAAGGCTGTGCTCTTTGATCTTCATCAGTAAATATTTTAAGTCCTCTTCACTTTCAGCAAGCAAGGTTGTATCATCTGCATATCACAGGTTGTTAATGAATCTTCCTCCAATCCTGATGCCACGTTTTTCTTCATAGAACCCAGCTTCTCAGATTGTTTGCTCAGCATACAGGTTGAATAAGTATGGTGAAAGAATACAATCCTGTCACACACCTTTCTTAATTTTTAACTATTCAGTGTTCCCATGTTCTGTTTGAACAACTGCCTCTTGATCCAGGTACAGATTCCTCATGAGCACAATTAAGTGTTCAGGAATACTCATACTTCGCAATGTTGTCATAGCTTGTCATGATCCACACAATCGAAAGCCTTTGCATAGTCAATAAAGCACAGGTAAACATCTTTCTGATATTCTCTGCTTTCAGCCAAGATCCATCAGACATCAACAGTGATATCCCTCGTTCCATGGCCTCTTCTGAATCTGACTTGAGCCTCTGGAAGTTTTCTGCCAATGTATGCTTGCAGCTGTTTCTGTATTACCTTTAGTAAAACTTTACTTGCATGGGATATCAAAGAGATTGTCCTTTGATTTCTGCATTCATTGGGTCACCTCTCTTTGGAATGGACACAAATATGGATCTCTTCCAATCAGTTGGCCAGATAGTTATTGTCCTAATTTCTTGGCAGAGATGAGTGAGTGCCTCTTGTGCCGCCTCACTTTCTTGCAAGATTTCAATTTTTATTCTGTCAATTCCTGGTGCCATATTATTTGCCAATTCCTTCAGTGCACTTTGTACTTCTTCCTTCAGTATTTAGCACTCTTCAAAAGATGAAATACATATAAATTAACAAAATACAGTCAAGATTTATATGCAGAACTATGAAACATTGTTGAAAAAGATCAGTGAAGCTGATGGAGACATGTTCGTGTTCATGGGTTATTGTTGTTGTTGTTGTTGTTAAATGCTGTTGAGTCAGTTCCAACTCATAGTGACCCTGTATAGGGTTTCCAAGGAGTGGCTGGTTTGAACTGCTGACGGTGTAGCAGCAGTTACTCCAGTGCTTATCCTACAGAGCCACACCAGGACTGGCTCATGGATTGTAAGACTGAAATATTGATGTGTTAATTTGTTTCAACTTGATCTATGGATTCAATGCAATCTTAATAAATTCTAGCAAGCTGTTTTAAAGATACTACCAAGCTGATTTTCAAGATTATGTTGGAAGGTAAAAGACCTAAACTAGCATGCACACTGAAAAAAATGCTAAAAAGTTAGAGGACAGATACTACCTAAATTAGAGACTTACAATTGTTGTTGTTAAGTGCCATCGAGTTCGTTTTGACTCACAGCAACCATGTATAGGTTTTCCAAGGAAGTGGAAAACTTCATCTTTCTCCTGTGGAGTGACTGGTGGGCTCTAACTGCAGACCTTGTGGTTCACAGTCCAGTGCTTACAGTCTGGAACCACTGCACTCCCAAAGACTTAGAACAATGCTGCGGAAATCAAGGCTGTGGTATTGGTGAAAATAGTCTTGTAAAGAAGTTCAGAAAGTTGATAAAGATGCAAAGGCACTTCAAGGGAACACTTGCAGATCCCTATGCAACAATATGAACCCAGTTGCATATACCTTATACCTTTCACAAAAATTGACTCAAAAAGGATCATAGACCTGAATATAAAATGCAAAACTGGAAAACTTCTAGAAGAGAACAAGAGAAAATCTTTGATTTGGTGATACTTTGTTTTTAAAACAGTCTTTATATTTTACAGAAAGTTTAGGTTTACAGAAAAATTGTGCAGAAAGCACAAAGTTGCCACATACTCATTGTAGAATACGCACAGGACTGCTAACTGAAAACTTGGTGATCCAAACCTACCAGTGACTCTGTGGGAGAGAGTTGAAGCTTTCTACATAAAGATTTGCAGCCTCAGAAACCCTATGCAGGCTCGCTGTGAATCAGAATAGATTTAGTAACAGTGGGTTTGGGTTTGGTACATGACAAGTGCCATTGACTCGGTTCTGTGACCCCATATAGCATATCTGAGGAGCAGCTGCTGGATTTGAATTGCCAACTTTGTGGTTCAGAGTCCAGTACTGATCCTACAGTGCCACATCAGAAGTCCAATAATATATATATAAAGACTAGACTATAGTAAAAGACATATGTTGGCAAAATAGGATTATCCTGTCCCCAAGGGCTAGCAGTGCCCCCCTTGACCCCACTCTGTGCTTCGTCTGTCTTTCTGACAGAGGACATATCTTGCTGGAATAGTGTTAGTCATCGGATGCTGGTGTTCTGTAAATTAATGCTTTTTTGTTTTGTGACAGTGACTGCTCCATTCGACTTTCAAATCCAAACATAGCAACCATGAAAGAAGATGTTTTATACCATTTCAGTCTCAGCACCAGTACACATGATTTCCCAACTATGTTTGGAGATGTGAAGGTAAAAAGCAAAGTTTTCACTTCTAAAAATGTGGCTTAAAATCAATCCCCTCTTGCGTGATACAAGCAAACTTCGTTTCAGATGGTTGAAGGATGACAGGTGTCAAATTCATAAAAAAGCTATACATTTATCTACTTTTGCAAATTATAGATTTTGAAGTGTATCAACTGGGAAGCAAAGGAAAACTGTCATAAGTACAACCACGGTGGTGGTGGGGGTTGTGATGTGCTGTGGAGTCGGTTCCGACTCATAGAGCCCCTGTACAGGGTTTCCGAGGCTGTAAATCTTTATGGGAGCAGAAAGCCTCATCTTTCTCGCCTGGAACAGCTGGTAGTTTCGAACTGCTGACCCTGAGGTTAGCAGCCCGTTTTGTAACCACTACGCTACCAGAGCTCCTTTAGTGCTAATTAATCCATTACAACTTTAGCATATGATTGAAACACTATAAAAGAAACTTCCTGAAGTTTCATTGGTAGAGTAAAAGGGAGATATAAAACATGTTCTAGGTGAGTTACGGATATAAGAGTAATTGCATAGTGCCTGTTGCTTGTAATTTAGTATGTGTCTTTAATGTCTTATTTTGCTGAATCAAGTCCATAGTTCCTACTAGGTTTTCAATTCCTTCCTCTCTAATCCCTGGGGGTTATTACTTAAATGGGTACTAAGTTTCTGTTTGAGGAGATGAAAATATTTTGGAACTATATATAAGTGATGGCTGTACAGCACAGTGAGTGTAGATTATTGTCACTTATTTATACGCTTAAAAATTGGTACAGTGGTAAATTCTGTTATACATCCTCCCCTCTCCACATTTTTTAAAGTCTAATTCCTGAAGACAAAGGTGAACTAACATTCTATCATTTGTTAGTTGCTGTTAGGTTCCATCAAGTAGGTTGGAATCCACTGTTGCTGCCACTGTGTGAATCCATATTGTTTGGGGTCTTCTTCTTTTTCAGTGACTTCCTTCTCTAGGGACTGCCCCTCCTGATGATATGTCTGAAGTATGAGAGATGAAGTCTTTGTTAAAAATTAAGAATGAACCAAGGATACTAGAATCATTGCTGTTACGTGGTGCCATAATACAACAATAAAGGCATGTCCCATAAGCCTTTGTCACCTTTTGCAGTACTGGTTTCAAAGTGTGGGGCAAGTCTCTATACATAGGCTCTTAATTAATTAATTTTGCATTCAATCCATTAAGTTTAGCCCACAATTACTGTTATTGTTGTTGTTGTTATTTGGCTCCCAAGCATTCAGTTCAGAGTTCGCAGTTATTATCTTCATTTTGCAGATGGTAGGACTGATTGCAGTTCACCAGACTGTTTATTTACAATCAGAGGGAAGCTGAGCATGGATGAAATCTGGATTTATTTTCTCAAAGACAGAACAAGAGTCTGGCCTTCCAGCCTTTTCTGTACATCAAAACCTTGAACTACCTAAGCCCCCTCTACTGAATACTGATTTATAACAAGCAGGAGTCTGATGACTGCACATCAGAATCATCAGGAGAGCTTGCTAAAGCAGGTAGTTGTTCCCTGTGATGGGACCAGGGAGCGCATTTCTAGCGAGTTCCTAAGTGATGCCGATGTTGCTTGCTCTTAGTGAGTTCCTATACTGTGCCTGTGCTGATAAAGTCTATGTCCGGCAGTTTGTGTGTGTTGGTGGAAGCGCCACCCGCATGAAAGCCTTCACCAGCTATCTGGCTCAGGAACTGGGTCTTGAACAACCAGGTGTGGATCATGCTAACATCTGTGCCGGAACTGACCGCTACGTCATGTATAAAGTAGGACCAGTGCTGTGCGTCAGTGTAAGTATCCTTCATTCATGACTGTGCTCAAGCTTTAGCCCTGCAAGCATGCACACACACACATTTCAGTATGGAAGAGCTATCCCTTCAACACCTGTTCATTGTGTCAGGCCAGGAGCAAAGGTGAAGTGAATGCAAAGGTAAATGGTACCCAGGTAACTGCATTGAGCTTCAGTCTCCAAGAGACAAACATACCGAATACTCCTACACATAGTGATCTACAAAGTGTGACGGTCATAGATGCAGGGAAAGAGTCAGCACAGGGCTGAGACTTCTGTTTGGACCAAGGCCTTCGAAGAGTCTTACCCAAATGTTAGGCCTTCGATTTTAGCAATGAGTGTGTAGTATTTTAGCAAAGTCTTACTTTCTAGTTTTGATTTCCATCATAAACAATCATGCACTACATAAAATTAAGTAAGATTTCCTTCCTGTGGTACAGATAATTTGTGTAAGCATTTTCAAAGTACAGGACACTGGGTAACCAAATTCTCAACCCACACAACTTCATGATATATACAAGAGAATGAATATAAATGTTGTTGTTGTTAAGTGCCGTTGAGTCCATCCTGACTCATAGCTATGCTGTATAGGTTTCTGAGGAGCAGTGGGTTGGTTTGAACTGCCAACCTTGTGCTTTGAAGTCCAGTGCTGACCCTATAGTACCACATTAGGAGTCATAGGAAATGCCGACATCATTCCAGTGAAGGGCTCTGTGGAAAGCGTGGCACTGTTGTCACATGGAGTTCAGAGCCTGGAAGGCACGGGGTGGGCTGAGGGACCAGCACATTACTTAGTTTGACTGCAGTCCAGAATGTGGGGAGAAAAGTTCAATGAAACAGTAAGAGATGTGGGGCAGGGAGTACCCTGGGATGGGCTTTAAATGCAGAAGGGACCTTGGTAGTACTGTGATTATTTACCTGACTCACTGCTAACTGGACAGTCAGTGGTTTGAACCCATCAGCTTCCCTGTGGGGGAAAGATGTACCAGTCTATTTCTGTAAAGATTCTAAAAAGACCAAATTCATTGCCATGAAGTCCATTCTGACTCCTAGCAACCCTATGTCGGGTTTCCAAGACTGTAAATCTTTAGGGAACCAGAGAGGCTCTCTTCCTCTGGTGGATTTGAACCACGGACCTTGCCGTTTTTAACACAATGCCTAACCCACACCACCACCAGAGCTCCTTTTCTGTAAAGATTGCAGCCTTGGAAACTCTATGGGGCAGTTCTACTTTGTCAGTTAGAGTTCACTGTGAAAGGGAGTCACCTGGACAACAAGAAGTTTAAATACCAGATGGGGCTTTGTACATTGTCATATTGTTTCCTTGATGAACCTCCATGTCACTAGTCCCCATTTTATGGGCTGTGTAGATTTAGTAGGTAACACAGGCATACCTCACAGATATTGCTTATTTCATTCCTGACCACACAATAAAGCAAGGCACATGAAATTTTTAGTTTCATCCTTCCATATAAAAGTTATAATTACACTGTATTGAAGTCTGTTAAGTGGGCAATGTTATTGTTGTTATGTGCCATTAAGTTGTTTCTGACTCATGTTGTTAAGTGTCGTCAAGCCAATTCCAACTCATAGCGACTCTGTATAGGGTTTTCAAGGAGCAGCCATTAAGTGTGAACTGCCACCCTTGAGATTCAAAGCGACCTTTTGGTCCAGTGCTTATCCTATAACACCACACCAGGACTCCATTCCGACTCAAAAGAACCCTGTATAGGGTTTCCAAGGAGTGACTGGTGGGTTTGAACTGCCAACCTTGTGGTTATGAGTCCAATGCTTGTCCTGCAGTGCCGCACCTGGTATGAGAAAGTTTGAAATCTGGTGAGAATTAGCAGACTGTAAGCACATGGCATTTGGAAAATGGTGCTGATATACTTGTTTGATGCAGCGTTGCCACAACGTTCAATTTGTAAAAAGCGTAGAATATGCGAAGTGCAATATAATAAGGTATACCTGTCTGTACGGAAGCTTTGCTTAATCTTTTCGGTCTCTTCTGCAGGAGAAAGATGAGACTTTCTGCTCCTGCGGAGATTTAAAGCCTCAGAAACCCTATTCACAGTCACTGTGAATCAGAACCAATGTTAGGTGATAGCTGGCACTTAACAACAACAACAAAAATGTTAATATGTTTTAAATTATATTTTGAATCCATCTTCCATTTAGGAATAATTAAACTAAAATACACCAAGATGGTATCTATGAGTGGGGAAATGGTTAGTGTACTAAGCTGCTAATTGAATGAATGGTCAGAGATTCAAGTTCATCTAGAGACACTTCAGAAGAAAGGCCGTGCAGTTTATGTACAAAAATACAAAAAAGCATAGTTCCTACTCGACTCCATTGGTGTAGACGTGACTGCAACTGTACACTACTAGAGGATATGCACAAAGGTGGGCTCCAAGTGTAACGCTTCTTGTCTCTTTTGGTTTCAGCATGGCATGGGCATACCTTCCATTGCAATCATGCTACATGAGCTGATCAAGCTGCTGTACCATGCCAGGTGCTCCAATGTTACCATCTTTCGCATTGGCACTTCTGGTGGCATAGGTAAGATATAGGGAGGGTATTCTTCCCCTGGTAGAAACTGAAATGGAGATGGACGGCTCCAAGCAGGAGGGGACCTTTTCTGTAGCAGCTCCACTGTGTTATGGAACTTAACATTAAGTGTTGGTCTTTTGTCAGGAAGCTTATTAACTGGACTGGTAACCACAAGGTTGACAGTTCCAGCACACCATCCGCTCTTGGAAACTTTATATAGGGGTCGCTGTGAGTTGGAACCAACTCGATGGCACATAAGAACAGTAACAACAACAACAAAAATATCAAGAAATATGAAAATAAGCTGCTGCTTCTTCTTGTCCTACCTGTTTTCCCAAACCAGAGACCAAAAGTAGAAAGAAACTAAACCTTGCACCTCTGCTCCCATTTTGGGTTACACTTTTTTTTTTTTTTTTTTAAATGTATGAGGGTGAGTCAAAAATTATCTGCACTCGGCTATAGAATTTACTTTAATCAACTTTTAGAAAAGACAAATACGTCATTTTTCAATACAATCTCCTAGCTTTTCAATACACATTGTCCATCTGTCAACAGCTTTGGTATTCCCTTATTAAAAAAATGTTTTAGCCTGAGCTGCAAGCTATGAATGCACTGCTGTCTTCACTTCTTCATCAGAGGTGAATATTTGTCCTGGAAGGGCTGCTTTCAGGGGACCAAACAGGTGAAAGTTGGATGGAGCAAGATCAGACCTCTATGGAGGATGATTTAACACCTCAAAATGAAGTTTTCGGAGTGTCAATAGTGTGGGCAGAGGTGTGAGGACATGCATTGTTATGCAAGATCACAATTCCCTTGGATAACAATCCTCTGTGTTTAATCTGAAGTTTAGGCTTCAGCTCTTCAGTGAGCCTCTCACTGTAACAAGCACTCTTGATTGTTGAATCTTGTTTCTGATAGTGTTTCAATACTGGCCCTTGAGAATCCCAGAGAATTGTAAGCATCGATTTTCCAGATGATGGTTGACTTTTTAACTTTTCCTTAGTCAGAAATTGAGGATATTTCCATTCCATATCCTGCTCAGTGTTGCCATTAGCATTTTCTCCCCTTCTATCTGGAACCTTCTATTTTGTCCCTGATCAGAACCATTGGTCATTGTAAGTGGGCACCATCTAGTTCTAGTCATGGGTGGATGAGGCTGTGTTGCAAGCTAGTTTCTTCTGAGTTTATGTTTTCCTTCTGTCACTTTTGCTCCAGACAAGTAGAAACCAGAATTTGTGTTTTACATGGCACTTGCAAACTTTTATAATTTTAGATGCTACTTACAAATTAGGATATAGGGCATAAACTTTATGGACTATGTTGTGCCAGTTGACCAAGTTATCCTATGAAATTATGGTACTAAGCCTTCAAACATAGTAAACCTATCCTGTGAGGCATTTGGTTATACCTGTGAATTATCTGTGACTCTGCCCTTTACATGTATTTATAAATATATGTGTAGTATATACAACATGTATAAGTGGACTTAAAAAAGTTTATAAGAAAAATTTTCCAGGAAATTTTTGAAGCCCCTTTGTGTACCTTCAAATACACATATATGTATGTATATACATGTCTACTTATGTGACCTATCACACATTTTTTCTTGTTACTTCTATTGTAAAATTGTATATGTTATAGTATTTGTTAGTGTCCATTTATCTTGATTAAGTCATGCATGTTTCATTCACCTTCAGTATTGCCATCAAAAATTGATCGCTCGATTATAAGATATTTCTATTTCTGGAGTTTTGATGGAGTGCTATATCATTTTACTTAGTAGTTGTACCATTTTACAATCCACTTGTTGTTGTTGTTGTTAAGTGCCATCGAGTCGGTTCTGATCCATAGCGACCCTGTACAGGGTTTCCGAGGGTGTAAATCTTTACGGGAGTAGAAAGCCTCATCTTTCTCCCACGGAGCGGCTGGTAGTTTCGAACTGCTGACCTTGCGGCTCGCAGCCCGATTCGTAACCACTACACTAAGTGTTCCAATCTCCCCACAGTCTTGCCAGGATTTATTATTTTCTGTTTTTTTGGGGGGTTTTTTAAGGCCATTTTTATAGAGGTGAGATGATACTTCACTGTAGTTTTGATTTGCCTCTCTTCTGGCCAGTGATCAGGAGAATCTTTTCATGTGATAGTTGTCCACTTACATTTCTTCTTTGGTGAAGTGTCTGCTCTTATTCTTTGCCCACTTTTAAAAACAGAATATTTTGTCTCTCTGTTGTTGAGCTGTTGAAGCTTTCTGTATATGAAGGGGACCCAAAAAGTTTGTGGAAAAATGGAATTTTTCCATGAGCTTTTTAAAGTCCTCTCATATTTTAAAGATAAGGTCCCTGTCAGATATGTCAGTCTTAAAGATTTTTTTCCAGTCTGTAATATCTATTTTTACTCTTGTAATGAGCATAAGTCTTTTGATGAGCATAAGTATCAATATTGTAGATGGTCCCATTATCTAGTTTATCTTCTGTTGTACATGTTTTTGTAGTTGTGTGTGGTGGTATACTTCTGAAAAAATAGGCTCTAGTTTTTTCCCCCCTATATTACCTTCCAGCAATTTTATAGTCTTAACTTTAACACTTAGGTCTTTGGTCCATTTTGAATTAATTTTAGCATCTGGTTTGAGGCATAGATCCTGTTTTATTTTTCTGCAAATGTATACACAGTTTTGCCAACACCATTTGTTAGATCATTTCTTAGTCATTGAATGGACTTTGCTATATATCAGCTGCCTATAGATAGATGTGCGGGTTCACTTCTGGGTTTTCAATTCTATTCCATTGGTCTATGTTTGCAATTGGACTGTAACCAGGCTGTGTAATTTATGTTTTGGGACCAGGAAGTATGAGGCCTCCATTTTGTTCTTCTTCAATATTGCTTTGACTATCCAGGGGCGCTTTCCTTTCCATAAGAAGTGTTACTAGAAATGTGTCCATATTATCTAGATTTTCAAATTTGTTGAAATGCAATTTTTCATGTTATGGCTCTCTTTATCTCAGTTAGATCTGCTGTAATGTCTCCAATTTCATTTCTTAGTTTCGTTATTTGCATCTTCTCTCTTTTTCTTTGCCAATTTGTCCAGGTTTTTGTTTGTTTGTTTGTTTGTTTGTGTTTACTGATCCTTACAAAGAACCTAATTCTAGTCTTGTGGATTCTATCTACTGTTCTTTCTTCTCTATTCCATTTATATTTGCTCTGATCTTTGTTGTTTCCTTTATTCTGGTATCTGTGGTCTTTTTAACTTTTTAATGAGGCTTTAATCTATCAATATTTATTATAATAGAAATCTTAAAAATTAAATATTTTAATTCATTAAAAATAATAAACCTATGTCAACACAGAGTTTATTTTTTAAAACCTATATTTTATTTTAAAAACATTAAGGAGAATAGGCACATTTCACATTAAAAAATTTTTAATGTCTGACTTAGTAGAAAACAATTAAATTCTCATATTTGTTTCTGCACTTAATCTATTCTCATGAGTGGCTTTAGTTGTAGTGTGATCTGTAGGATAAGCATTGCACTGCAGGGTTGGTTTGAACTGCAAGGTTGACAGTTCAAACACACCAGCCACTGCTCAGAAGCCTTATACAGGGTTCCTATGAGTCAGAAGTGACTTGACAGCACTTAAAAATAACAACAACATATGAAGAAAGTCTGGCCTAAAGCACATACATAGTTAGAGAAATAAGTAATATTTTAATAATCTTTTCAGGGCATTAGGGAATTCTTTGATACTGCACCCAAGCTTAAAAGACAATACACCTACTCCCCTAACTTATCAACTATCTTGTTATCCAACTTTTTAAATTCATGGCAATATTAAAAATTCTACTATTTTACATATTAACAACATGCCAACATAAGTCTAGCAGTCCTGAATGCCAAGGTAAAAAAATAATGCTCACTGTGATGGTTAAGGTTATGTGTCTACTTGCTGAACCAAGAGTCTCATTGGTTATGTAATTTTGCAGTTTGGAAGTTATGTAATAATGTAGTCATCCTCCATTTTCACATAACACCAATTTTCACAGAACAACCTGGTCTTTGGAACCTAACCATGCCAATCAATGAGAAGTGGGTGTAGTTGCAATGAGACCATGTCAATGAATTTTTCATATTCTTTTAGGAAGAAAGATGAGGCAGTCTGCTGTTGCAAAGACTGACATCCTTGTAAAAGCAATGGAGTAGTTCTACTCTGGCTGATAAGGTTGCTCTGAGTCATAATTCGTTTGATGGCAGTAGGTGAATCTATTAGATTACAATCTATCCATCTGACTTAGACTGAAGTCTAATATTGTGGCCATGGGAGAATGCCCTAGGATAGTTTTTATTGACTAAAGCTGCCAAGCCTTCACATCATACCTAACCAGTCCTTGAGGCAAGAGACACTTCCAAGGGTCTCTTTTGAAAATCATATTGCAGAGGAGACTCTGAAATTTACTGTGTGGAAGAAGCTCTCAGAGAGCTTGTTCAAAGTTCATATTTGAAGCCCTACATCCAGAGATTGGTGGTGCAAATCTGGAGTTCACCAGTGTAATCAGAACTCCAAACCATTTTGGTGCTAGACCTGGCATTGCAGCTCCCTACACATAGGGGTATTTTTAGCTCAATGCAATTCTGCAAAGAACCTCAGCAGTGGGTTACATTTCCTCATAGGGAATATGTTTTCATTGATGCTATGACTCTTTTTGTTGTTGTTGTTTTCAAGTTTACAGGGCAGATTTTCAGTTTTACATTCAACAAATCATACACCTTGTTTCATTACAATGATTATAATTTCCTCCATGTGCCATCAGATAACAGAATTCCTCTCTATTCACTTTGCTCTTTTTTTCTTTTCTTTTCTTTTAAACACTCAGTCATATATAATAATTTACACCACAAAAAGGCACATTCTGCCAGTCTGCCTCCTGGCTGCCAACTCTTAGTCACTCTCTTCCCAGGAGTCTAGAGTCCTCAGCTGCTCCCTCTCTCCATGTCCCCATCTCTGCCTCCATCTCTGGTGTCACTGCTTCTCTGGATAAGGTCTCGCACTCTGTGCACTTCTCCCCTGATGTTCTAGGGTCCTTTGTTTCTGGACTGTAAGATTAACTACTCCCCCATTTTTTATACAAAACTTCTACCTTTAAAATAGTGACAGTCACAATTAGTCATGATAACTATTTCTCACTGTTGAATCATAAGAATCTTATCCCCATCTCTTTTAACCAGACCCATCTAGACAAGATGAAAACTATTCAGTGGGGGCTATTTCTTCACCCACACACCCTTAAACTAAACTCCCTCTTGAACCCTTGTAAGCCAGTCATTTTGTGCCTTTATCGCCCCCTCATTTTAGGTAGCCAATATCTAAGTTGCCCGTCCCTATCTACCCTGTGTACAGAAGGGATAGCATTGATATTTGATGTGAAGACTCCTTTACTTTCTGTTGTTATTTAGGGTTACTAGCTTCATGAGTATAGGTCGAGTTCATCAAATTGTAGCAATTTACCCTCGTTTCCTTTATCAAAACTTGTTTTGTGTGTGTTTTTGTTTTTTCATCTTCCGCTAGTCGAGTTCTGATTATCAAGCCATTGAGGCTAGGTCAAATGGGTACTATCTGCAAGTTTGAGTGTTCTTGTGCATCTCCCCTCACTTCATTCATATCAGCTGGCTGCTTCACTTTCAGCTCTAGACCTCTGTGGCTATGTCCTTGTCCATGGGCTCAGGTGTCCCCAGGTCTCATGACACTTTGGACCAACCAGCCCTTCCTCTTCTCTCTCTCATCTCCAGGTCAACGGGAGTCTGTGGACCATGGTTGAATTCAGCCTTTTCTTCCTTGATGCCTGTTCTCTTCTTCCACTCACAAGTAGACCAATGTGGTCATCAGCAAGCTTATATGCCTGCTCATGTGTTCCCTTTGAGTTTCAGTCTTAGAGGGAGTATGGTCTTCCTTTGCTCTTTCTATGTATTCAAGTATTTAGGTTAAGTTATTGATTTTAAACTCTTCTTTTTTTCTTTTTAATAAGGTATGCATTTATTGCTATAATTTTCCCTCTGAGCACTGCTTTGGCTATATTCCAAAGGTTTTGGTATGTTGTGTTTTCATTCTTATTTGATTCAAAGTTGTTGTCTTTTTAAATTTCACGTTTGATTTATTCTATGACCCAATAGTTTTTAAGTCATGTGTTTTTTGTTTCCATGTACTTAATTTATTACCTGTTGTTAATGTTTTTGATTTCTTGTTTCACACCATTATGATCATCCTGGTGTGGTGCTGTGGGTTAATGTACTGGACTGTAAAGTTGGTTGGAAAGGCAAAGTTGGCAGTTCAAGCTCACCAGCTGCTCCTCAGAAATCCTATACAGGGTTGCTATGGGTCAGAAATGACTTGACAGCACTTAACACCAACAACAGCAACAACCATTTTGATCAGAAAAGAAGCTGTGGATAATTTCAGTCTATTTAAGTTTGTGACCTAAAATTTGGTTTATTATGGGAAAATGTTCCATGTACATTGAAAAAAATGTGTATTGTGTTGGTGTTGAGTGGTGTGTTTTGTATAGGTCCAATTGGTTGACCCTCGGAAACCCTGTACAGGGTCGCTATGGGTCGGAACCGACTCAACGGCACTTAACAACAACAACAACAATTGGTTGACAGTGTTGTTTAGATCTTCTGTGTCTTTGTTGTTTTTCTTTGTAGTTCTGTCCATTATTGAAAGATGTGTTCAGTCTACTATTTTTACAGATCTATTTTTCTCTTCAATTCTGTTAGAGCTTGTTTTACAATGTTTGGGACTGTCATTGGGTGCATAGACATTTTTATTATTGTTGTGCCTTTGTGAGTTGGTCTTTTATTCATTGTCTTGATAATCTAGATCTAAAACAGAATTACCAGAAGTGGATAGATTTAACAAAAATAGAATTATTTTCTCATAGGTAAGGAGTTGAGAAGTCTGAATTCAGAGCATTGGTTCAAGGGGAAGGTTTTGTCTCTGTCAGCTCTAAACAAAGGACATTGTCTCTTTAGTCTCTACTTCTTAGTTTCTTAAAGATCACCATGTGTCCACCTTATCCCATATCACTCTGTTTGCTTCAAGGTCTTTTTATATCTCATAAGAGACTGACCCAATATACACCCAACATCCATACACACCCAATGCTAATCTTACTTCATTAACAGAACAACGACAGTCCATTCCTAAATGGTATTATAACCATAGGCATAGACATTATTTACAACATATATTTTGGAGGGATGTAATTCATGAATTGAAGAAAAAATTTAAGCCTCGACTTTCATGATTGAAAATTCTCTGGGAAAATTATTGAATGATGCAGAAAGCATCAAGAGAAGATGGAAGGAATATACAGAGTCACAAAAGGAAGTGGTTCCCGTTCAACCATTTCAAGAGGTAGCATATGATCAAGAGCCAATGATACTTAAGGAGGAAGTCCAAGATGCATTGAAGGAATTGGCAAAGAACAAGGCACCAGGAATTGATGGAATCAAAATTGAAATCTTGCAAGAAAGTGAGGCGGCACAGGAGGCACTCACTCATCTCTGCCAAGAAATTTGGAAGACAGCTATCTCCAAAGAGAGGTGACCCAACAGAATGCAGAAATCATCAGAGAGTCTCTTTGATATCTCAAGCGAGTAAAATTTTGCTAAAGGTAATACAGAAACAGCTACAATCATACATTGACAGAGAACTTCCAGAGGTTCAAGCTGGATTCAGAAGAGGCCATGGAATGAGAGATATCATTGCTGATGTCCGATGGATCTTGGCTGAAAGCAGAGAATATCAGAAAGATGTTTACTTGTGCTTTATTGACTATGCAAAGGCTTTCGATTGTGTGGATCATGACAAGTTATGGACAACATTGTGAAGTATGAGTATTCCAGAACACGTAATTGTGCTCATGAGGAATCTGTACCTGGACCAAGAAGCAGTTGTTCAAACAGAACATGGGAACACTGAATGTTTTAAAATTGGGAAAGGTGTGAGACAGGGTTGTGTTCTTTTGCCATACTTATTCAACCTGTATGCTGGACAAATAATACAAAAAGATGGGTTCTATGAAGAAAAATATGGCATCAGGATTGGAGGAAGACTTATTAACAACCTGCAATATGCAGATGATACAACCTTGCTTGCTGAAAGTGAAGAGGACTTAAAACATTTACTGATGAAGATCAAAGAGCACAGCCTTTGGTGTGGATTGCATCTCAATGTCAAGAAAACAAAAATCCTGACCACTGGACCAATAAACAACATTCTTATCAATGGAGAAAAGATTGAAGTTGTGAAGGACTCATTCTTCTTGGATCAACTATCAACATTCACGGAAGCAGCAGTCAAGAAATAAAAGGACGTAGTGCATTAGGCAAATCTGCTGCACAAACCTTTTTAAAGTGTTGAAGAGCAAAGATGTCAGCTTGAGGACTAAGGTGCGCCTGACTCGAGCCATGGTATTTTCAATAACCTCATATGCATGCAAAAGCTGGACAGTGAATAAGGAAGACCGTAAAAGAATTGATGCCTTTGAGTTATGGTGTTGGAAGAGAATACTAAAAATGTCATGGACTGCCAAAAGAACCAATAGATCCATTTTGGAAGAAGTGCAGACAGAGTGCTCCTTAGAGGCCAAGATGGCCAAATTTCATCTCTCATACTTTGAACATATTGTCAGAAGGGAACAGTCGCTGGAGAAGGATATCATGTTCGGTAAAAATGGAGGGTCAGAGAAAAAGAAGAAGACCCCCAATGAGATGATTGGCAAAGTGGCAGCATCGACGGACTCAAGCATGGCAACAGTAGTGAGGTTGATCCAGGATCGGACATTATTTCATTCTGCTGTGCATAAGGTCACTGTAAGTCGGTGCCAACTTGATGGCACCTAACAACAACAACAATTCATGGACTCCTGGCATGGTGCTATAGGATCAGCACTGAATCACAAGGTCAGCAGTTCAAATCTACCAGCTGCTCCTTGGAAACCCTATACAGGGTTGCTGTGAATCGGAACTGACTCAACAGCACTTAACAGCAGCAAATTCAGTATTTAATAATCATTATGTTATGTTCTTTGCCTCTTAGAATGGATTTTGACTTAAAGCCTATTTTGACAGATATTAATATTGCCACTCCTGATTCATTTTGGTTACTGTTTGGTTGGTGTATTTTTTTTCATTTTTACCATATTATGTCTTTGTGTCTAAGATGTGTCTCTTGTAGAAAACATATTGATGTGTTTTTTTATATATCCATCCTGGTACTCTCTGCTTCTTAGCTGGTACTTTGGCATCAATGTTGTTATCATTAGGTTTGTATTTTCTGCTGCCATTTTGTTTATGCTCTTTTTATACTGTTAACAGTTTCTTTCTATGTTAAATTCTTTTTGTACACAGAGTTTCCTTTCATTTGTTATTGTTTTGTTTTCCACTGAATAGTTTTGAATGTTTTCTTTGTTTTGTTGAGTAGAGTTATTATTTTTCTTTGTGTCTAACTTCAAGTTTCCATTTGTTTTCTTATATTTAAAAGTCTGTTACATATTAAGATTGCCTTGACTTCCTCTCTACAAGAAGGTCTATGATTACACCATTCACTTCCCTTTTGTTTTGGAGTTGTTACTGTTTGAATTTTTATATCCCTGACTACCTTTAATCAACTTTGTAGCTTTAGTTCACTTTTGTGAAGTCTTTATCATGTTTGGTACCTTGATATGCTGTCTTGTGCCTTTATCTTAGGAGATTGTTTGATGCCATAGGATTTCTATCCAAAGGACTGCCTTTAACATTTCCGACAGAGCTGTCTTGTAGGACTTGTAAGGACTGAGAAATCAGTGCTTAGGCATTTTGAGGTTGTTATGTGCTCGTCTGTCTCTGTCAGTTTGACGTACTCTGGTGGCTTGTGAGTTGCTGTGATACTGGAAACTATGCCACCGGTATTTTAAATACCAGAAGGGTCACCCATGGTGGACACGTTTCAGATGAGTTTCCAGTTGAAGATAGACTAGGAAGAAGGAGTGACAAACTACTTCTAAATATTTAGTCACTAAAAACCTTATGAATTAACAGAGAAACACTGTCAGATACAGTGCCGGAAAATGAGCACTTCAGGTTGGAAGGCACTCAAAATGTGACTGGGGAAGAGCTGCCTCCTCAAGGAAGGCTTGACCATGATGGCATGAATGAAATAAAGCCTGTGGGAGAAAAGCCTGCGGGACCTTCATTTGCTGATGGGGCACAACTCAAAATGAAGAGAAGCAACTGTAAACATCCATTAATAATTGGAACACGGAATGTACAAAGTATGAATCTAGGAAAATTAGATATTGTCAAAAATTAAATGGAACGCATAAACATCACTATCTTAGCCATTAGTGAGCTGAAATGGACTGCTATTGGCCATTTTGACTCTGACAACCACATGGTTTACTATACTGGAAATGACAAATTGAAGAGGAATGGTGTTGCATTCATTGTCAAAAAGAACATATCCAAATCAGTCATGAGATACAATGCTGTCTGTGATAGGATAATATCCATGTGCCTACAGGGAAGCCCAGTTGATACCACTGTTACTCAAATTTAGGCAACAACCACTAAAGCCAGTGAGGTTGAAATAGAAGAATTCTACCAACTGCTTCAATCTGAAATTGATCAAACATGCAGTCAAGATGTATTGATCATTACTGGTGATTGGCATGCAAAGGTTGGGAGCAAAGATGAAGGATCAATAGTTGAAAAACATGACCTTGATGATAAGAATGATGCTGGAGATCGCATGATAGAATTCTGCAAAACCAATGATTTGTTTATTTCAAATACCTTCTTTAGCCAGCATAAGAGATTACTATATACATAAACCTTACTAGATGGAATACATAGAAATCAAATTGACTACATCTGCGGAAAGAGACGATGGAAAAGCTCCATATCATCAGTCAAAACAAGGCCAGAGGCAGATTGTGGGAGAGATTATCAGTTGCTCATATGCAAATTCAAACTAAAGCTGAAAATGAAAACAAGTCCACGAGAGTCAAAATATAACCTTGAATATATCCTATCTGAATTTAGACATCTTCTGAAGAACAGATTTGATACATTAAACACTAAAGACCGAAGACCATGAAAGTTGTGAGATGACATCAAGAATATCATACATGAAGAAAGCAAAAAGTCATTAAGAAGACAAGAGAGAAAGAAAAGGTCAAAATGGATGTCAGAAGAGACACTGAAACTTGTTCTTAAGCATAGAGATGCTAAAGCAAAAGGAAGAAATGAGGAAGTCCAAGAGCTGGACAGAACATTTCAAAGGTCAGTTTGAGAAGACAAAGTCAAATATTACAATGAACTGTGCAAAGATCTGGAGTCAGAAAACGAAAAGGGAAGAATATGTTCAGCATTTCTCAAGCTGAAGGAACTGAAGAAAAAATTAAAGCATTGACTTTTGTTATTGAAACATTCTCTGGACAAATTATTGAATAATGCAGAAAGCATCAAAAGAAGATGGACGGACTACACAGAGTCACTATACCAAAAGGAAATAGTTGATGTTCAACCATTTCAAGAGGTAACATATGATTAAGAGCCAATGATATTGAAGCAGGAAGTCCAAGGTGCATTGAAGGAATTGGCAAATAACAAGGCACCAGAAATTGATGGAATAAAAATTGAAATCTTTCAAGAAAGTGAGGCGGCACAGGAGGCACTCATTTATCTCTACCAACTGATTGAAACTTATTGAAAGATATCCATATTTGTGCCCATTCCAAAGAGAGGTGACCCAACAGAATGTGAAAATCATGGGATAATATCTTTGATATCCCATTCAAGTAGTTTTACTAAAGGTAATATAGAAATGGCTGCAAGTATACATTGAGAGAGAACTTCCAGAGGTTCAAGCTGGATTCAGAAGAGGCCGTGGAACGAGGGATATCATTGCTGATGTCCGATGGATCTTAGCTGAAAGCAGAGAATATCAGAAA
>NW_006408902.1:1751455-1756375 GCF_000296735.1 Chrysochloris asiatica
AGTGCAGCCAGAGTGCTCCTTGGAGGCCAGGATGGCTAAACTTCATCTCTCATACTTCAGACCTATTGTCCGGAGGCACCAATCGCTGGAGAAGGATATCATGCTTGGTAAGGTGGAGGGTTAGAGAAAAAGAGGGAGACCCCCAGCGAGTTGGATTGGCAAAGTGGCAGCATCAATGGGCTCAAGCGTGACAACAATAGTGAGGTTGGCCCAGGATCGGGCAATATTTTGTTCTGCTGTGCATAAGATCACTACGAGTCAGTACCGACTTGATGGCATCTAACAACAACAACAAATGTAAGTGCACTCCTGGTGTGGCAGTATAGGAAGAGTATTGGACTGCAAACCACAAGGTCAGCAGTTCAAATCCACCAACTTCTTCTAAGAAACCCTGTACAGGGTTGCTATGAATTTGAACCAACTCAACGACACAAGAACAACAAATGCAAGTGATATTTCTAGCTTTTTTCTGAGCTGCTCTAAAAAATTTTTCATTGTATTTGGTTCTAGAAATTTCATTATACAATGTTATGATGAATGTCTTACAGGGGTCTGTCATGTATGGGTTTCATTGAACCTCTTGGGTGGAAACCTTGTCTTTCATGATACTTGGAAAGTTTTCTGCCATTATATCCTCAAAAATTCTCTTTGTACTATTTTTCCCTCTCTTTCCTTTCTGGTATTCTTCATATGCATGTTTTAACGCTCTTGATGATGTTCCATATAGCTCTTAAGTTAGCTTCCTTTTCCTTCAATGCTTTTTCTGCTTGTTTTTCAAAGAAATTCCTATCAAGAGATTTTTAATTAAATTGTTACCTCTTTGAGGTATAATCTTCATGTTCATCTTTCTACTCAGAAGTGGGTTTAGCCATTCTTGCTAGAATCTGTGTTAGCTACAGGGTAATTTTAGCATTATTATTGACCCAGTATGTTCTGAGCTTTTCTAGATTCATGGCAAGTCTAGAATTTAGAATTCATGACTTTAAAAGAGGAAAATAAAGGTCTTGTTTTTGCTTTAGAACACAACTCTGGATACAGCATATCATTTCATTCGTAATATCTTATAGAAAGATTGGCATGTTCAATATGTTTGTGAAATGTTATTATTATTCAATATTTAAGGCTATCATTCCCCATGGAAACACAGCTGCACAATTGGTGGTGGTTTCAGTTCTTTTTGTCTAACTTCATGAGTGGTAAGAAAGAAAATCACTATCAGTATCACCCTAAAGCTGATTCCTGTGAAGTGGAGATCACATGCTCTCCAGTGTTTTCCCCAATTCTGACATCCCTGCATTATCTACTTCTCTTCTGGGTTCAATAATTCATTACAGTGATCACACAAAACTCACAGATCATAATCATGATTATGTTGTTTGTTACGGAAGCAAGAGACTATATTTCAGGCTCAATATCAACTTGGAAATGACAGGAACTACTCAGGAGTCTTGTTGTGGCACTGCAGGATAATGCACTGGACCAAAAGATCGGCGATGCTCGTCAGAAACCCGACACAGGATCACTATGCCTTGGAATCTACTCAGTTAACACTTAGCAACAACAACAACTCAGGATATAGTTCTTCAATCAGGAAACCTTTTCTTGCTCTCAGCCCTTGGCCCTTGCTCTTGACCTGTACTTTGCCCTGCTCAGGCAAGTGTTACGAAGTCCTTTGTTCCACCAATAAGCACTCAGAGACACCTCACTTTAGCAGGAAGCTTCCTGTCCAAAGGTGTTCAACACTCTTGCTCCTTGGGTCAGTGAGCCTTGTCTGCCACTGCTGCCGTCTCATGCTGTCATCAGTGTTACATTTTTCTGTATCTTGAGTCTAGGAACTTCTCAGCACAGGGTTGGACTTTGAGTGTAAAATATGTGCTCCATTTCTGGCTCGTCTTCTTTTTAAAATAACCATAACTGAAACTTATTAAGGGCTTCTCATCTGTAAATGCCATACTGTGTTTGCTAGGCCTTTCCCCCAGCCCCTTTAATTTTTTGTTGTGAATTATGTGAAGGTTGACAGACAAGATCAATACACTTTGTTTTACTTCAATGACTGCAATCCTCTCCATGGAACAATAGGCATTCCACCTCCTCCATGTGGCTCCTATCTCCATTCCACCCATTTCCCCCTCCCTTCTCAGTTTTGTCCTTAGGTACATGTTGCCCTTTTGATTTTGAATGATTGACCATTACATCATTCATAGTGAGTATACCTTACTAGTGTTGTTGTTCCCCTTATATACCTAGCTACTGTTTGGCTGAACGTTGGGTCATAAGGGTGAACTCCTTTCCAGACGGAAAGGGTCTGGAGCTTCTTCTTGATGGTAGCAAGGTCCTGCAACCTGTAAGATTGGTTCCTTTTAAGTCAAGCTGCATGGCAAAACAATCCTTACATGTGTTCCATGCACTTTATTTGCGTGGTTTCACCCAATCATTTTGTGGAAGTTACAAGACCATGGTTAGAAGGTATATGTAATTGCAGTTAACTGCACCACAATGGTAGTGCCTAGGAGCTGCCTCACTATTGCTTGCATAGTTTTTAATGCAACTGGCCAGGCACTAACAACTGTACACACATCGTGCGAGCATCTGCCAACGACTCCAGCAAATGGTTCTTGAGTTCTTGCTTTGCAGAGATTTCATTGCATAGTGCTTGGGGTCTTAAAAGCTTGCAAGTGGCTGTCCAAGATACAATAATTAGTCTCTATTTGTCTGGAGCAACAAAGGAAGAAGGAAAATCAGTAATAGGAGGAGGAAATGGGATATGTGGCTAATTGTCTCAGTGAACAATGGTCCCTCTGGCCCTGAGACCAGAAGAACTGGATGATGCCTGGCTATCATTATTGAAAATTTGATCAAAGATTCTAGAGATGAGCCCAGATCAAAGGGGTGAATGCAAAACAGAATTTTAAATTCTTATGGAATCCAGATTTTTTGGATTCAGGGAGGGTAGATGAATCCCCACAACTATTGTCTTAAAGTAATCTTTAAATTTTAAATAAAAAAATCCCTGAAATCTTGCCGGGGTCTGACCCCGACATAGTTGTCACGAGTTTTTGGTTCACGATGAGGGGAGATCCAGCGGCGATAGGGATAGCGAAAGAATACACAGACAAACAGAAGAAGGGAGACAATGAGGCACCCCAAAGCCAGGGTGGATACATCACTGGTGGGCAGGCTTGGGACTACAGGCATCATGGCCTCTGCAGGCAGCGACTCACTGCCCTGCAATCTTTAATGGATGCCTTCCAACCCGTAACGCACCGCAATCTTTACTCCATGCCTTCCAACCAGTAATGCACAGATCTTTACTCCATGCCTGCCAACCAGTAATGCACAGATCTTTACTCCATGCCTGCCAACCAGTAATGCACAGATCTTTACTCCATGCCTGCCAACCAGTAATGCACACCTGGGGAGGCCCGGGCCTCTGCTTTATTTAGGGGAGGAGTTTCACACCAAGCTGGGAGGGACTAAAACAGGATACAGCTAACATCAGTAATTTTCCAGACATTCAGGTAATTTTACATTGTACTTCACTGGTTCGAATCCCAGGCCAGCAACTTGAATTCTCAGGCCCAATTAACATATCTATAGCCCCTGAGGTCAGTTGGGGGAAGTTGAGAGTTCTGCAGGAGATGCCCAGGTGAATGGGCTGCACCTGGAAAAGGGATTAGGGAGGATGGGTTCTTTGTCTATAGAACAAAGAACCGAGAAGTAGCTAAGATATTTTTAGTTAATCCTTTGGAGAAAGGTTTAACCTTGCAACCTTTAGTCTTGGCTTTAGGAAAATATCACATTTATCTGTGGATTGTCAAAGGCTCCAAGTGTATTAATTTAATATATATACCTGAATATTAATATGAAAGCAATTTGCCATTAACTGCCAGTGGCCTCATTTGTTACACTCGGCCCTAGTGGGCCTCGAACCTCTGATTAGTCTTACATGGTCTGCAACAAAATCTTCTTAAACCAAACAATAATTTAGCTTAGCTAATAAGTAATATCTACTTCAAGCATTGTGCTCTTTTAAGGTTTTGTCTTTATAGTATCAAATTGACAATAACAACTCAAAACGTTAGCTAGGTAGCTTAGGGGGCAGTGAGTTGATGTTTTTGAGGGAAGAGTGTGTGAATGGTTTCACAATTTGAACAATGTAATCAATGTCATGGAATGCAATAATTTTTGAATTGGTATATGTTCTCCTGTGTATATTCTTGACAATAACAATAACAACAACAACAACAAAGAATAAATCACTTAAAGTATTTTCAGGATGAGTTCTTGAGGTGACAGTGTATATTTTGAATTTTCTTAAGTTATCCAATATGTGAGTAAATGGTCAGAACAACTAGATAGTAAAACCCTTTGTTGGGTGTCAAGTGAAGTGCTGGCGAGTCAACCTTGGAAAACACTGATACAGATGGGACATCATTTCCTCACAAATCCAGACGTACGGATGTTGAAGACAAACAGTTCCATGATTGGCACAAGAGAAAGCACAAGTTAGTTAAGGGTGTCGGAGAAGCTTGAGGGCATAAGAATTTCAAAATAGCCACCAGGGCCTCCTAGGAGACTGCAGAGGTTCCATTTGAGAAAAATAGCTGACTCTGGGAAGGCCTTGTGTACACCCTCATTTGAGGATGGCTGCAGGGGCCACATCATATTCTGAAGGGATTTGAACCCTCTAAAAACCCCAAGCCAGTTGTTGTCTAGTTAACTCTGACTCATAGTGCCGCTGTTTGTGTTAGAGTGGAACTGGGCTCCACATGGTTGTCAATGACTGAGTTTTGGAGACTAGATCACCAGGCATATGTTTTCCCTGAATTTTCTTTAGGTAGAATCCAACCTCCAACATTTCTGTGTATTGTAAGTGTTATGCCCAGAATTCAGGGTCCCCAAAGACCACCCAGGAGCCGT
>NW_006408902.1:1756685-1765626 GCF_000296735.1 Chrysochloris asiatica
CTTTATGCATATATCATATTCTTGGAACTAGAGTACGTGTTCAGGCTAATGTACAGAATGGAGATTGACCTTGCCTCTGAAGGGAACTAATAACTGAGGCCTTGTCTATTTAAAATGCTTTCCTGAGCCTGACTAGAGTTTAGTCAAGCAGTTTCTAGGTAGGCAAAATCAGTTTGGTCCTTACAGTAAGCATAGTAACGGTTTACGATACCCAGGGACAGCTTGAACTTTATTGATGGTATGAATTCATGACAGCAATCAGCTGCTACTGTCTTCCGGCAAACTTCAAAGCTGATAGTAACTGCCTCATTGATCAGAACAGGGACAATGGCAGGAAAGAGAGGAGAGGTCTAGGCACAAAACATGGAAAATCATCATGGAGCCAGAAGAACCGAGCCGTCGGCTGTGTTTTTATTGTTTCATGAAAACAGCTGATGAGGGAGTTCTGAAAAGCTCTCCTGGTATGTTTCTCCTTCCTGAATGCTTAGTAAACCAATTTCATATTAAACAGGAAAACATCATGGTCAGATCCTATGCATAGTTATCATAAGAAAAAAGAAGGAGCAGAATAATGTCCCACAAACATGAACATATTTCAGAAAGGTATGTCCAGAAAACAGATGCAAACCAGGCCCCAGTATTGTATAAATCAGAGGAAAGCCTGACTGTGCAGGCATGGGTAATGGTTAAGATTGAGTTTAGAGGTTCAATACACTGTTCTACTTTCATATTTGCTAAAAATCTTAATAGTCAACCATTAATAAAAAAGGGATCAAGTAAAGAACTGATATCATCTCATATGGTGGAGTGCCAGCAACAATGAAAACTAACAATGACTAGAAAAACTAAAACAATATTTAATGAAATATGATGAGGTTCCTGGGTATTTTTGTTTCCTTTTTTGTGCTTTTTCCTTCCATATTTTCCATACTGATTATATATTAATTACCTTTGTAATCAGAAAAAATTAATTTGAATGAAGAAAGTGGGTCATTAAATATTTCCTTTTAGAGTTATGCTGACTATGTCTAGTAATTTGCTTTGCAGAGAAATCATTTTCTTTTCCCCCATGCTTCCACTGTGGACCTGGGTCCACCTTGAGGGACACATTGCCTGCCTCTTGCTTCAGGTCTGGAGCCCGGATCTGTGGTCATCACCCGACAAGCAGTGGATGCCCACTTTCGGCCTGAGTTTGAGCAGATTATACTGGGGAAGCGGGTCATTCGGAGCACACACCTTGACGACCAGCTGCTACAGGAATTGATGCAGTGTTCCAAAGAGCTGGAAGAGTTCCCTGTAGTTGTGGGAAACACATTGTGCACCTTGGATTTCTATGAAGGTGAGGTGGATGGAGAGGTGTGTGAGAAGGTTCTACTTACCCAGGATGCCTCCACCAATCCTTCCGATTGCGAGTCGGGACTCCTTTTGTTCTCCTCATTCAGTCATGATAGTTCATTCGCTTCATAATGGTCTGTTCATGCATGACGGTCACTGGATGAACTCAGCTGCGTCTGTCCAGTGTGTAGCACAAGGTAGGCATTCATGTCATGTGTGTGTTCAAGATGCCTGGGTCACAAGCTCTGTGTCTTCATGTGCCCTGCAGGACAAGGCCGCCTGGACGGTGCTCTCTGCTCATACACGGAAAAGGACAAGCAGGAGTACTTGAAAGCAGCCTACACCAGTGGCATCCGGAACATTGAAATGGAATCCTCAGTCTTTGCGGCTCTGTGTGGTGCTTGTGGCCTCCGAGGTAGGCATGTGTTTTCTTGGCCTCAAAGTTCCATCCTTTTTGTCTCCACTGGGCTGAGTCTAGTCTGGGTGTTCTTTGCCAGTATGATAGCCAGGGGCCACATTTACTTTCTGACATGTGCCCAACCCCTCAGGAGACTGTTGTTGTTGTTAAGTGCCTTTTCAAGTTGGTTTCAACTCATAGTGACCCTATATAAAGTTTTTGAGGAGCGGCTGGTGAATTTGAACCTCCAACCTTGCAGTTCAGTTCAAGCTGACTTTGTGGTCCAGTGCGTTATCCCTCAGCACAATACCAGGACTCCGTTAGGTGGTGGTGGTGTGCCGTGGAGTCGGTTCCAACTCATAGTGACCCTGTCTAGGGTTTCTGAGGCTGTAAATCTTTCGTAGAACGGCTGGTAGTTTCGAACTGCTGACTGACTCGTCAATTCAAGGCATCAGCTCTCAGGAAAGGCTCTCTCTTTGTCGTGTCTGAAGGACAATCTCTTTTTATTTATATAGATCCGGCATTCCTTAATGCCTCTGTGTGGCGTGTTTCTTCTTTTCTGTTCTTGCCTGCTTCTTTGAGCCTAATCGACTCTTTTTTAGATCTCAGAAGTGAGTAGGATTAAAACATACCCAGCACTGATAAGAACCCACTAACATAACATAGAAATCCTTACTCTCAAATGGAATTTTCTGAGGAATGGCTAGTGGGTTAGAATCATTGACCTTGTTGTTAGCAGTCTAGTGCTTATCTTACAGCACCACATCCATTGGAGCTCTGGTAGTGTAGTGGTTACAAATTGGGCTGCTAATCTCACAGTCAGCAGTTCAAAACTACCAGCAGTTCTGCAAGAGAAAGATGAGGCTTTTTGCTCCTGTAAAGATTTATAGCCTTGGAAACCCTATATAGGGTCGCTCTGAGCTGGAACCAACTCCATGGCATCTAACTCTCGTAATGTAGTGGTTACAAATCGGGCTGCTAATCTCACGGTCAGCAGTTCAAATCTACCAGCTGTTCCATGGGAGAAAGATGAGGCTTTCTGCTCCCATAAAGATTTACAGTCTTAGAAACCCTATGTAGGGTTGCTACGAGTTGGACCCTACTCCATGGCACATAGCACCAACAACCATTATTGTTAAATGCCATCTAGTTGGTTCCAACTCGTAGCAACCCTGTAGAGGATTTCCAAGGAGCATCTAGTGGGTTTGAACTTCCAACCTTGTGGTTTGAAGGCTAGCGCTGATCCTACAGTGCCACATAGGAGTTAGGATTCCACCACATGTTTTCGAGGACATGATTCAATCTATACCATCGTGTTTCTGAAAAAGGTGGGGTTACCATATCCCTGTGCTCAAGCATCCTGTATTTACTGTGAAATGATAAAATGCAAGATTCCCTACATCTCTGCAGTGGCTCTCTGTGTTACTAAGTAAGACAAGGAAAGATTTTAGAAAAGCCCACTTCAGCTCGGATCAGACTGTCCTGCCAAATGAGATTGCTACCCTTCAACAAGCTTGGTTTTCTAATTTTTAAAATTTATTTCTAAATTGTGGGTATTTGCACTTCAAGTTCCCATTGTTAAGTGTCATCGAGTCAGTTCCGACTTACAGTGACCCTGTACAGGGTTTCTGAGACTGTAAATCTTTGCGGGAGCAGAAAGCCTCATCTTTTTTCCAGTGGAGCAGCTGGTGAGCTCCAACTGCCAACCTTATGGTTAGCAGTCCTGTGTTATCCTTCAGAGCCACAGAACTCTCCTCTAAGTAGTCCTCGATTAAGGTCAAAGTCTTCCTTCTATTACATAAACCTCGGACAAAATTTGCCTTTCTTGAGTTGGAGAGGGTAACTCTGAGCTGCTCCTGGAATGTTCATGGTAATTTCATTTGGAAACAAAGGAAAGGTGAGAATAACCGTATGATAGAAGAGAGGAAATAGACTTCAAAATGCCTTCCCTTATTCTTTATCTTGAGACATTCAGTCTACCTTTTATTGTCTGATGTTGGACTACTGAGGGAATAAATGCACTGCTCCCCATTGTTAGCTATTCCCTGGTTCCCTCTCATTGAGATAAATTAGAAATCCACATGGCCTTTTCTTCTAATACAGCAGCTGTAGTGTGCGTCACCCTCCTCAACCGTCTGGATGGAGACCAGATCAATAGCACACATGAGGTGCTTGTGGAGTACCAGCAGCGACCCCAGAGACTGGTGAGCCATTTCATAAAGAAATGCCTCAGGAAAATCTGATGCCTTCCCCCACCTCATTCTCTGAAGACTAGCTACTGTGCAAATAAAAGAATTGTCCAGAACCTCCTATTGTAGGACTTCGAGTGTATTTCATGTATAAGAATTTGATTGGACTTCAGAGGCAAAGAATTATGGATTAACTACAGTTAAGCATCATTAGAGTGTTTTCAATCATATTAGTCTGATCTGGGTTTTCTTTAAGAGCATTCCTCTGAATAGTTGAATTCATCTTAGGGAAAATTTTTAGATCTTGAAATTCTTACACTTGTCAGATTTAATGTCACAAAACAAGAGACTGATAAGAGTGTCAGAAAATGTATTTCCTGAACAAAATACATACTTTAATAAAAAATTCTATATACTACTTGTAATAATGAGACACTGCAAAAACCCAAAGGAGCAGATATCAGAAGTTTGAAAAATAAATGCACACATAAATATGAATAAATCATTAAAAATGTTCAGTTAGTTAAATTTGCAGAAACTTCTGCATCACTATTACTGTATGATAACTATCTGGTTTGTTCTCCATACTGCTAGTACTAGAATCGGCTAGATCATGTTCCCATAGACTGGATGACACAAATCTGGATTCAGTGTAGGCAGCCCCTTGCTGCTGGCCTCTGAGCCACTCCTGGCCCTTGCAGACTGCTGGTTACACTCCACAGTTTCTATCTGCCTTTGCTTCCATTTGGGGTTAGCCATTAGGCGCCTCGGCCTGGGAGGAAGGGAGAATCTAGGTGTTCCAGTTCTTGGTTTTGGCAATTTCTTTGGTACCAGTTAATTTTTGTGGAATGGCATGGGCATCTCCAGCCCTTGCTGCATTAATTTGCTCTTCTGGTCTAGTGTGGTGAGCCACTGGCACCCCACCTGACCTCAACATTTCTACCTCTATGTGTCTGGTGCTCTGTGTGAAATATTCCAAATGAGGTTTGTTTTCTGAATACATAGTTACATATGCACCCACACTGTTCAGATGCTCTGTGTCATGGATTGATTGTGTCCCCCCAAAATATGTGTCAGCTTGGCTGGACAGTGATGCTCAGTGGTTTGGCAGTCATGTGATGATCCTCCATGATGTGATCTGATGTGATAAACCAATAAGAATATTAAGGGTGGAATTTGTTGTTGTTATGTGCCGTGGAGTAGGTTCCAACTCATAGCGACCCTGTACAGGGTTTCTGAGGCTGTAAATCTTTATGGGAGCAGAAAGCCTCCTCTTTCTCTTGTGGAACAGCTGGTAGTTTCGAACTACTGACCCTGTGGTTTGCAGCCTGATTCGTAACCACTATGCTACCAGAGCTCCCACCTTTAATCCTACCATGACCCTGATCCAATGTACTGGAAAGTCCAAAAGATGTGGCATGCAGCAAGCTTTATCTTGCTAGAGATAAAAGGAGAGAAACATGAGTGAAGAAAGAGGGGCCCACTGCCACCAAGACAGAAGAAACAGGAGCTGAAGGTGTCCTTTGGACCTGGGGTCCGTGCACTACCAAGCTCTAGATCCAGGGAATGATTGATGGCAAGACACATGGCGATCCCCAAGGAATTCTGGGCCTACAGATGCTGAAAGAAGACGAGGACATTTCCCCAGGGCAAATACTCTGAATTCACTCATTTTCCGGCACTATATCTGGCAACATGCTGATGCCTTTCATCATGTTTTATTCTTCAGTATTCTGGTGCTGACAGTGTTCCACTACTAAATATTTGGATATACTCCTTCTTTCCTTCTTCCTAATCAGTCTTAGTCTGGAAAGTCATCTGACCCTTCTAGTATTTAAAATACCAGTGGTACAGCTTCCAGAATCACAGCAACACACAAGCCACCACAATACAGCAACAGTGGTCTCACACAATGTGTTTTTCTGTGATTAACTAATTTCACTCAACATAATGCTCTCCAGCTTTATCCATATTATGAAATATTTCACAGATACATCACTTTCTTCAACGTTGCATAGTGTTCCATTGTATGTATGTACCAAAATTTGTTAGCTATTAATAATTGATGGACATTTAGGCTATATCTATCTGTTTGCTATTATGAATAATGCTTCAGTGAGCATTGTTGTTGTTAGGTGCCATCGAGTTGGCACTGACTCATAACGACCCTATTCACAATAGAACGAAACTCTGCCTGGTCCTGCACCAACCTAACATCACTACTGCCACTGTGCCAATCTATATCTCTGAGTGTTCATCCTCATTTTCTCCAAATCTTCACTTTGCCAAACATGATACCATTCTTCAGGGACTAGTCCCTCCTGATAATATGCCTGAAGTATGAGAAAAAAATCTGGCCATCCTGGCTACCACGGAGCACTCTGGCTGTACTTCTTTCAACACAGATATGTTTGTTCTTTTGACTGTCATGATACTTATATTCTCCTCCAACATGGGTGTGTGTATATATCCATTCATGTCAGAGAAATTGCTGGACCATGCGATATTTCTATTTACAACTTATACCATTTTCCACAGTGGTTGCACCATTTTGCAGTGTCGGAGGATCCTAGTTTCTCCACACCTTCATCAGCATTTATGGTTTAAACTTTGTTACAAATGCTGGAGTAAAATGATATCGCATTGTTTTTATTAACATCTCTTTACTAATGATTGCAAGCATTTCTTCATACACTTGTTTGCCACCTGAATGTTTTCTTCAGTGAGGTGTCTTTTCATGTCCTTTACCCATTTTTCAATTGGATTATTTGTCTACTTCTTATAAAGGTTTTGAAATGTTCTATAATTTTTAGAGAATAGTCCCTTATCTGTTATATCATTGTGATTTTTCCCCCCAATCTATGACGCAGAATTTATTTTTTAAGTAGCAGCTTTGCTCCTGTGGCTGATTCACCTCAACCTATTCTTGCAATCTCTTTGCCATTCAATAATAATGCTGCCTTTGACCAGAAACAAAAATTATTATAAAAACTGTATAATGAACTTAACATTCCCCAGTTATGATTAAACTCTAGTCAGGCTTCTGATCTAGAGGGAGGCCCCTTACCTCCTTCTTTCCCTGACTCTTTCTGAATCCAGTTGGAACAAGTTCCATTTACCCTTTACAGTAACCTCAGGAGATGACTTCTTATGCTTAACAGCCCACAAGGACCTTTCCTACCACTACAACCCATAGCCATGAAGTCAATTCCAACTCATAGCAAACCAGTAGGACAGAGCAAAACTGTCCCATTGAAGTGTACAAGGCTGTAATATTTATGGAAGCAGACTGCCACATGTTTCTTTCAAGGAGTCACTTTATGGATTCAAACCAGCAACCTTGTAGATAGTAACCAAGTGCTTAACCATCAGGTTTTCTTAAGGACCTTTTGTACATTGAAAACCCTTCCTGTCTTCCTACTGTGATCATCTATTATTGCAATGTTCCTTCCTTTACCTCTCTTTCAATATTATTCCACCCTCCCCCTGTTTTTAAAGAATATTTTAAATTCAGAATAAAGTCATCCTTTCCTGTTTAAACATTGTGTGGTCCAATGTTTTCTTTTACAATGATTTGCTTTAATAAATAACAATAAATCAAACCAAACTCACTGTCATCATCAAATCTCTTCTAACTCATCATGACTGTCTTAGGTTATGTTCTCTGGAGAATCAAAACCAGGGAGGCAGGCAAGTTCCATGTCTGTGGAACAGATATCAGATTGCAGGATTCTTTTGATTCACGCAACTGCAGGGACTGTTGACTCTAAGATTGGCAGGCTACAGAGCTTCTGGATACAGAGGTGAATGAATTGAAGGTAAGCAAGAAAGATGCTAGGTTCCCGATGACTCCCAGGATCAACAGGCAATATGGCAGTTCGCTGTCAGGTCAAAGGAACCAAAGGGTAAATAAGAAGCTGGATGCAGGGTCCAGAGTCAGTAGAAAGAAAGTAAACTTTCTTTCTATATATTTCAATATATATTTCCAGTATATTGGAAATAGGCCACACCCCAGAGGAAACTTCCTTTCATTTTATTGGCTGCTCATAGAAGATCCCATCAAGGGGATTACTGGGTCTTAACTGCCAAACCACTGAGAATCCTGGTGAAGTCAAATCAACACAAAACCTTAACTATCACAGAGACCATATAGGATAGAGCAGATGTGCTCCATAAGGTTTCTGGGGCTGTAAATGTTTAGAGATGTGGACTGTCTCATCTTTCTCCCATAGAGTAGTTGGTGGGTTCAAACCACTGACCTTGTGGTTAGCAGCCCAACACTAACCCACTGTGCTACCAGGGCTCCTTAATGAATACGAATAGGCATGATAAAAGATTTTAGATATTGAATACATTTTTCTCATACCTTTCTCATTTATTCTAGCATGTAACACATGTTCAGAGCTACGTATCCATAGCCAAGGACCTAATCATTTGATCCATGTTCATAGCCCCAGAAGACATGACCAAGAGTATTCATAGTAGAAATGAACTTCACAGCACAAGAATAGAGTCCTCCAATATCCACCTACAAGAGAATGAGTAACGAAAGTTGGATGTACTCACAGTGAAAATAAATACATTATAGCCTCACCTATCAGTGCAGAAGGAGCTTATAGATAAAATTTCAAGTGAAAAATGCAAATTTTAGAATAACAAAAACATCTTAAATCCATTTATATAAAGGCCCCAAACAGACAACACAGAATAAAACCTTATTTAGGAATACATACCATTATGTGGTAGCCAACTGTAACCAGTTACCACCGAGTTCATTCTGGCTCACGGTAACCCCATCTGTATCCGAATAGAATTGGCTCCAGAGAAGTGTCAATGAGTGATTGTTCTGAAGTAGATGTATAGACTTTTATTCCGAAGTGCTCCAGGTATACTTGAACAAGCAATCTTTTGGTGGTTGTTGCTGTTAAGTGCCGTCAAGTTGGTTCTGACCCATAGCCACCCTGTATAGGGTTTCCAAGGAGTAGCTGGTGAGCTTGAACCGCCAACCTTGCAGTTCAAA
>NW_006408902.1:1765726-1776430 GCF_000296735.1 Chrysochloris asiatica
GGGGAGGGGGGGGAAGCAAACCAAAGAATGAGAAACCACAAATTTGGAGCACTAGGTGGAAGTGGGGAGTGAGGGCACAGCATCATGCATTTAGGAATAGCATACAGGGCCTCAAAAGCATGAGTAACATTCTATGCTAAAGCTGGAATTGTTAGCCTTCTTATTCCACACACATATTACTACTAAGCTGTCAATGTTCTTTGGTGCATACTTAATAAGATATAATTTAAATTAAAAATGTATATCCTCTTATCACTCCTGACACAGAATTTAAGGTATACTCAGAGTAAGGAAACAGTGCTTACTAGATGCATTGTTGTTACTCAGTGCCGTCGAGTCAGTTCTGACCCATAGCAACCCTCTACAGGGTTTACGAGGAGCAACTGGTGAGGTTGAACCACCAACCTTGTGGTTCAAACTGCTTTGCAGTTCAGCATATTCACCCACACACCACACCAGGATTCATAGGTATGGATTCATATACAGGCTGCATAATTAGATGCATTGTTGTTGTTGTTATGTGCCATTGAGTCTGTTCCAACCCATAGCAACCCTGTAGAGGGTTTCCAAGGCTGTAAATCTTTACAGGAGCAGAAATCCTCATCTTTCTCCCACAGAGCGGCTGGTAGTTTCAAACTGCTGACCTTAAGGTTCGCAGCCCGATTCGTAACCACTACGCTACCAGAGCTAGGTGTGCTATAATTGCCCCTATCTCTCTAGCTGCCAATGGACATAATAGCTACAAATGGACATGACCACTATTTGTCTCTCGGATTGTTCTACTGTGGTGGCTTGTGTGTTACTGTGATGTTGAAAGCTATGCCACCTGTATTTTAAATACCAACAGGGCCACCCATGGTGAGCAGGTTCAGCAGAATTTATAAACTAAGACAGACTAGGAAGGAGTGGAAAACCACTTCTGAAAGTTTAGCCATAGAAAACTTTATGAATAACATCAAAGCATCGTCTGATATATTGCCAGAATATGAGCCTTTCAGGTTGTAAGGCACTCAAAATATGACAGGGAAATTGAGAAGAGTTGCTTCCTCGGATTAAAGTTGATCTTTATGACATGAAAGGAGCAAAGCTTTTGGGACCTTCATTTGTTAATAGAATACAAAAAGAGAAGAAACAGCTGCAAACAGCCATTAGTAATCAAAATGTGTAATGTACAAATTATGAATCTAGGAAAATTGGAAGTAAAAAATGAAATGGAATACATAAAGCTTAATATCCTAGGCATTAGTGAACTTAAAGGGACTGGTATTGATCATTTTTAACCCAACAGTCATGGTTTGCTATGCAAGAAATGACAAATTGAAAAGGAATAGTGTCACATTCATCATTTTAAAAAGTATTTTGAGCTCTATCTTGAAGTACATTGCTGTCTGTGATAGGATAATAGCCATATGCGTATAAGGAAGACCAATTTACACCATTATGATTAAAATTTATGCACCAACCACTAAAGTCAGTGATGATGAAATTGAAGAATTGTACCAAATTCTTCAGTCTGAAATTGATCAAACATGCAATCAGGATGCATTGATAATTACTGGTAATTGGACAAAAAGGAAGGACTGATAGTTGGAAAGTGTAGTCTTGGTGATAGAAACTGGTGATACCATGCTAGAAATCAAATGATAGAAGTTTACAAGACTAATGACTTACTCATTACAAATACCTTTTTGTTTTGTTTTGTTCAGCAACATATGAGGTGACTATACATGTTATGATAGTTTCAGTAACCTCATATGTATATAAAAGTTGGACAATGAATAAGGAAGACCTTAGAATAATCGATGCATTTGAGTTATGGAGTTGGAGAAGAATATTAAAAGTACCATAAAATGCAGGAGAACAAGCAAATCCGTTTTGGAAGACGTATAATCAGAATGCTCCTTAGAAACCAGGCTGGCCAGACTTCATCTCTCATAATTCATACATATTTTCAGTCCCTGGAGAAGAACATCATGCTTGGTAAGGTGGAGAGTCAGCACAGAAAGACAGAGACCCCTAACAAGATGGATTGGCATAGTGGCAGCAGCAATGGGCTCAAGTGTAACAATGAGGAGGCAGGGCTTGATGGCAGACTGGGCAGAAAGTCTGTGCAGATGTCGGCACACAGAATATTGGAAGAAACAAGTTCAGAGGACAGTCCTGGAACTCTGAACTTCAGATAAAGGGACAAATAATGGGATCGTGTGTTACCATAAGTAACATTTAAAGCAGAAACAAGAAAGGAGGTGGCTTTTGATTTGTGGTGGCCAGTGAGTCCCAACACAACCATTTTGAATAGAAGTGAGCAGATAGAGGGTGAAGAGAGCATTCCTGCCGCAGAGGTCTGACGAATCAGCAGAGATAAAGCTATGAGCATTCTATTTTCATTCTTTTCTTTTGCTCTGTATACCCACCTCCACTCTGGGGACCAGAGGGGATACCTAAAGAAGTAGCTACCCTAGAGAAGGTTCTGCTACACATGTGGAAGTATCCACAAAGCAAGTATATGGGTACAGAATCAAAGAAGGAGGAGGAGTCAACTGGAATGTCTTCCAAAGCGGGTCTGGCCAGCCCTGGACTGGTTCTCATTGGTAGAAACAACAGAATGGTCTTGAGGGTGGAGCAGGGGAGGAGGCTTGGAAGGAAAGAGGCCATGAAGGGATGCTAAAGTCTTATTCATATTTTGCCACCATCTTTCATTTTTACTTTTTGGCAATTTTTGACTTTAGTATCTAGTCTGTTTGCTCAGTTCGCCTTTTATCTTGGAGTCGGGAGCTCTTTCTCTTCTAACCTTACCTGACAAGAGACAATAATTGCTATGATCACACCCTATAAACAACCACCATCTGGGCAAGAGCCAATACCAGCTGCTATACACCAGAGCAGCAGTGACTAACAACACCTGCTAAAAATACCTGAATTGAGCTGTGGTAGTGGTGGTGGTGGTGTGCTGTGGAGTTGGTTCTAACCCTGTGTAGGTTTTCTGAGGCTATGGGTCTTTGAGGGAGCAGGAAGTCACATCTTTCACCTGAAGAGAGGCTGGTAGTTTTGAACTACTGACCTTGAAGTTGGCAGCCTGACTCGTGGCCACTATACTACTAGAGTTCCTTGAATTCAGCTGGTAGAGCAGTAAAAAGAGAAGTGCATCTCTTGATCACATATACCAGGAGGAAATTGGAACGAGCTTAAGAATAAATCAACATACATTTATCTAATTATTCCAAATATAACAATACCAAAATGTCTAAAAAGCAACAGTAAATTTCTGCTAATGTGCAGAAACAAAAGAGTGTAATCCAAATAAGCAAGAGGAAGAGCTAGAATTTGCACTGGAAGGAGTGCAGACTTTGGAACTGCCCAATAAGGAATTCAAGAGAATGATATTGAGGCACATGCAAATGTTCCACAGAAAATCAGAGGAAAATAAGGAAAAAGCCAGAAAATCAAATAAAAGAGATATTGCTTTAGATATAACACAAAACTTTCCAAAAGAGGTCCAGATGATCAATACTAAAATATCAGAAATGGAAAATGCACTGAAAGGGCAAGGGAGTAGAATTGAAGAGAAGAGAGCCAGAATCAGCAAACTTGAAGACAAATTTCTCAATATTGTTAAGGTAGAAAAACAAGCAGAAAAAAAGAATGAAAAAATCTGAAGAAAGCCTAAGATTCATGTGGGAAAACATGAAGAGGAATAACCTATGCTTGATTGGCATTCCAGATAGGAAGAATCAAAGAAAAGCATAGAAGAGATTGTTGAAGAGCAGCTGGAAGAAAATTTCCCTACCATCCTGAAAGATGAGAAGATAAGCATTCAAGAAGCTGAATGAACCAGAGGCAGGACAGACTCCAAAAGAAAATCACCAAGACATATCATAATCAAACTCTTCAAAATCAAAGACAAGGAAAAAATCCTAAAAGCAGCTTGGGAAAAAAGCAATGTTGCTTACAAAGGGAAGCCATTGAGATTAAGTTCTGATCTCTCAGTAGAAACCATGCAGACAAGAAGGTAATGGGGAGACATATACAAAACTTTGAAAGAAAAAAACCCCTGCTAAACAAGAATCATATACTCAGCAAAGTTGTCAATCAAAAACAACAATGAAATCAGAACATTCTAGAATAAACAGAAATTAAGGGATTTTGTAAAAGTCAAGTCAATGCTTCAAATCATACTAAAAGGAGTTCTGTGGACTGAGAACCACCAAGAGCAGACAACAACCAGAGATTGATATTTGTGGTAAAACCATCCAGAACTTAGTTCAGAGATAGAGGAGTCCAGAGCAGAAAAGCTACAGGAATGAAATCAGGGGATCTGGGTGGTCAGTCTATGATCAAAACAACTACAATGCAAAAGAGGGAAAAGTATAGGGACAGAAATTCAGGTGGCGAGAAAGGCAGGTAGATTTCAGGATAAAACAGACTCTTTTTAAAGGAGGAAGAAATTAATAGAATGTAAGGTAATCTCAAGGAAACTTAATACTTCACAACATATCAAGAAAAGGAAAATCCAATAAGAACATGGAAACATTAAAACTACAAAGAAATTGGTATGAAAAAGCACAAACGTGATTTCAGTACAGGAAGGCATGCAGAACAAAAAAATCAGCAGCACCACACACACACAAAAACATGACAGCAATTCATTCACATCTATCGATAATTACATTGAATGTCAATGTATTAAACACACCAGTCAACAGACATAGAGTGACAGAATAGATACGAAAACAGGTTTCTTCAATATGTGGTCTACAAGAGACATGCCTTATACACAAAGACAAAAATATACCAAGCAAATTGCAATAAAAAATGAGAAGGAGTGACAATACTAATCTCTGATAAAACTAACTTTAAGGCAAAACCAACATAAGAGACAAAGAAGGACATTATCTTATGATTAAAGAGTCACACTATTCACAATATCAAAAAGATGGAGACAACCTAAGTGCCTATCAAAAGAAGAATGGCTAAATAAACTGTGGTACATACACACAATGGAATACTATGCTACCTTGAAGAACAACAAAGAAACTGCCAAACACCTCATAACATGGATGAACCTTGAGGATATAATGCTGAGTGAGATTTGTCAGTCACAAAGAACAAGTATTGCATACGATTGTTATTGTAAAAGCTTAAGAAAATATTTCCATTCTTTCTTTGGAAAAATTTTTTGATGGTTACCAGGGGTGAGTGTGGGGGGAACAGTAAGGCATAGGTTAGGGGATAGACATATGATAATTTGGGTGATGGGGAGGACATTATACAAGAATGGAAGAGGGTGTATGAACAAGGAAGATATCTGAAGACCTTGGGCGGTATGAATGGGCTAAATGAGATAGAGGTAAATATTGATGTATAGTCAACCTTGGCACAACAGGGCTCTGTGATACAGGGATAGATAAACAGAGGGACAATACTGTTAATGTGATTGACTTGTGGATATTGGTTTACCCTGCCTACTAGAGAGAAAGGACTAATGAGAAACATGATTACAGAAAGCTTCTAAGCCCGTCTTCAGCATACAACTGATTGGATTAGCTAAAAGAGGTACTAGAATGTGTCCAAGGAAAGAGGGCTCTTTTTAAGCCTTTGTGGAGTATGGTGCCTTAGGTGGAATTGTGAGTCCCACCCAGAACTTTCTGAGTTAGGGAATTCCAACTTGAAAGGACATGCAGACCAACCTAGAGTGACCAGACATTTCTTGAAGGAAAAAGGCAGGGGCAGGGGGCGAGAAGCAGACTGTTTGGCTGTTACAAAAACAAGCAAGCTGTTTTCCTTGGAGCCATCATGGCAAGAAAAGTCAGCCCACCATTGTAAAACCCCTTCCAAGACTGAAACTCAAAGGGAAATATGAGCAATTTTATGAATGTGCTGATGACTGCCCTGATCCACTTGTGAGGGGAAGTGGGAGAAGGCAGCAATGGAAACATGGGCTGAGTCCAATCATGTTCCATAGACAACTGCGACCTTGAGATGAGAGACAAAGAGGAAGGACTGGCTGGTCTGAAGTTGAGGGAACTTAGAAACTCATGAGCCCATGGACACTGACATAACTACTGAGGACTAGAGCCAAGAGTGATGCAGTCCTCTCTCTGGTCTAAGCGGGGGGAGGCATGCAAGAATGGGCAAACTTGCAGATAGTACTCTCATTTGATGTAGCTTAGATGGCTTGCTGATCAAAACTTGATTAGAGGAAGATAAAGAAGTTTGATACAGGAAGCAAGTGTAAATTGCTACAATTTGATGAACTGGACCTTTGCTTATGAATGTGTTGTTATTGTTGTTTGTTAGGTGCCATTGAGTCGGTACCAACTCAGTGACCTTATGCACGGAAGAACAAAACACTACCCGATCCTGAGCCAACCTCACTATTGTTGCCACGCTTGAGTCCATTGATGCTGCCACTTTGCCAATCCATCTCGCTGGGGTCTTTCTCTTTTTCTCTGGCCCTCCACCTTACCAAACACGATATCCCTCTCCAGCAACTGGTCCCTCCTGACAATATTTCCAAAGTATGAATGTAGTTGCTCAAAATTCCAACTGAAAGTGAAGGATTCTTCGTGTCAAGGATCAATCCTGTCCCCTCAGTACACTGGGTTGATAAGGACGGGCAACTTATGCATTGGCTACCAAAAAGGGGGCTATGGTAGTGTAGTGGTTAAGAATCTGGCTGCTAACCTTAAGGTTAGCAGTTTGAAACTACCAGCCTTTCTGCAAGAGAAAGATAAGGTTTTCTTCTCCTATAAATATTTACAGCCTTGGAGATCATATGCAGGGTTACTATCAGTTGGAACCGACTCCACGACACACCACCACCATAAAGGCATGAAGTTTCTGGCTTGCAAGCTTTCAAGAGCATGCTTAGTCTCAGAATGAGTGGATAAGGTAGAATCCCCACTGAGCAGATTTCTTCTTGCCCAGAAAGTCTGGTGAAAGGGCATGGGAGAGAATGGGGATAGGATTCTTTTGATTCAAAAGTGAATACCTGGCACTCTCATGACTAATTGAGAGTGTCACAACTGTAAACGTAGAAGATGTGAAACAAAAAAGGTGGGAAGTAGTTCATCTTTCATTCCAGGAACAGTGGACCCTAAGACTATCAAGAGGGAAAAGCATGAGTGGAGAGTGAGATCCTAATCAGAAGAGTGGCGACAACAGAGATGGAAGCAGAGGCGATAGCATAGACAGAGCAAATAAGAACTCTAGACCCATGGAATGAGAAAGGCTGTGTGCTGGTGGACAGGAGGCTGACTTGCAAAATGCATCCTTTAGTTATTTAAATGAATATATATTTTCTGTGTGTTTTGTGTACATAAAAAAGAAAAGAAAAGAAAAATAAAAGGGGGTATAGAGGTAAATACTGTTAACCTATGGTACATATAAGGGACTGTGACCATTGCAACAAAACAAAATATGATTGACTGAATTTCAAACTGATGAACTGCCCTGTAAACTATCACCCAATTAACAATAAAAGCTTTAAAAAAAAAAATCAAGATATCATCACAACATTTCCAACAATTAGAAAAAAGCCAAACAAAGTAAGCTTACAAAAATAATAAATATTAGAAATACTAAAGATTAGAGCAGAATAAATAAATTAGAAAACAGAAAGAATAAAAAAGACAAGAAGTTAGTTCTCAAAAGGATTAATAAAATTGACAAAACATTGGCAAATGTAATGAAAGAAAAGGTGGAGAAGATGCACATAATGAAAATATATGGGTACCATCACAGCAGAACCAATGGAAATAAAAAGGATAATAACAGAGTACTATGAAGAATTGTACTCCAAGAAATGTGAAAATCTAGTAGGAATTGATGCATTTTTAGAAAACCATGACTTACCCAAACTAACACAGAATGAAGTAGAACATTTGAACAGACCTGTACCAGAAGAAGAAATTGCTAAAAGACTCCCAACCAAAAATAGTTCAGGCCCAGATGGCTAGATATCTATACAAGAAAAAGACAAATAACTCTATTTAAAAATGGGCACTATTCAGGACATGAATAGACACTTTTCCATTGAAGAAATTTAGGCAGCCAACATACATCTGAAGAAATGTTCATTTTGTTAAGTGACACCGAGCCAGTTCCTACCCATAGGACCCTGTATAGGGTGTCTGAGGAGCGACTGGTGAGCTTGAACCGCCAACCTTGCAGTTCAAACTGACTTTGCAGTCCAGCATATTAACCCACAATGCCACATCAGGAGATATGTAAATCAAAACAATAATGAGGAATCACCTCACATAAGCATTAATACCAAAGTTCCAAATAACAGAGAATAACAAACATTAGCCAGGATGTGGAGAGCCTGGCACCTTCTACATTGCTGGTAGGATGTAAAATGTTATGCTGAGCATCTTTACAGCTTCTTTTGTTATGAGAGAGGGCAGAACAGAGCTGGGGGCTCTTCTACTACCCCTTCTGAGGAGCTGGTTTCTTTTGGCATCAAACCTACCTTTCATAGCACCCCACCCCCAAATACAATAGTAAAGATACACGCTAACTTTTATAAATTGAGAAAATATCTATAAGTACCAAGATACTTCTACTACCCACTATTTGCATGTTTGCATATGTCCTTACAATCTTTTGTTTATAATATCATTATAAAACATAAACACACACACATAATTCTTCATTACCATTTTTCCTTCATTAACAATTTGAGAGGCTGTGCCGTATTTTATTCTGTTGCTGTGTTATAATTTGTTAGCATAGTCTCTTACGTTAACCCATTGCTCTTGAGTAAATTCTAGCTCATATTGATCCTACAAGACAGTAGAACTGCTCCACTTAGCGTTCCAAGCAGAAGCAGATTGCGTAACCTTTATTCCACGGAATGAGCGATTGGTGCTTTTAAATCACTGACCTTTTGGTTAGCAGTCAAGCGCTAACTAGTGCATTGCAGGGCTCCTTTCTTCTATATTGTCGTTGTTGACTGCCTTCAAGTCAGTTCCAACTCATAGTGACCCTATATAGGATTTCTGAGGCTATAAATCTTTGAGGGAACAGAAAGCTTTGTCTCCATCCTGCAGAGTAACTGGTAGGGTTCAACTGCACACCTTGTGTTTCAGTCCAGTGCTTATTATACAGAGCTACAACTCTCCCTTTCTTTTATTGTTGTTGTGTGCTGTCGAGTCAGTTCCAACTCGTAGCAACCCTATATAGGGTTTCCGAGAACCATTGGTGGGTTTGAACCACAGATCATGTGCTTATCCTACAGTACCATACCAAGACTCTATAGTGTTGTTGTTGTTGTTGTTGTTAAATGCTATTGAGTCAGTTCTGACTCCTAGCGGCCCAGTACAGGGTCTCCAAAGAGCAGCTGGTGTGAACTGCTGACATTGCAGTTCAGTCCAGGGTTTATCCTACAGCACCACACCAGGACTCCAGGGGCTATCTTATACTAGGCCATTGTTGTTGTTGTTGTTATGTGCCGTCGAGTCGGTTCCGACCCATAGCGACCCTATACAGGGTTTCCGAGGGTGTAAATCTTTATGGGAGTAGAAAGCCTCATCTTTCTCCCGCGGAGCAGCTGGTAGTTTCGAACCGCTGACCTTATGGTTCGCAGCCCGATTCGTAACCACTACGCTACCAGAGCTCCTTATAGGCCATTAGGCCAGCATAATTTCTTGTTTTGCCTTTGTGAGTATAATACACAGCATTATAGTGTTCCCCATCTGTCAGTATTGTACACAGTATTGTAATCAACACTGGCTGTTCACTAGTAGAATTCTCACCTTCCAGGAAGAGACTTGGTCTTGATTTCTGGTCAATCCATCTCAGGCATAACCACCACCTGTCTGTGTTAGTGAGGCTTGCATGCTGCTGTGAAGCTGAGCCAGTTTCAGCTGAGCTTCTATACTGAGCTAGGCTAGAGAGAAAGACCTGATAATCTTCCAGAAATCAACCAACGAAACCTTATTGATTAAACAGTTGGGCCCACAAATGATTATGGGAAAGGAACAGGCATAAGCAGCATGTTGTGTGTTGTGCATAGAGTTGCCAGGAATTGGGGGCTGATTTGGTGGTGCTCAATAATGCCAAATAACATGAAAAATGACTTAAGGTGGAAGGTCTTAGAAGTAGAATTGTACAGTCAAGTGCTTGTAGTATTATTATTATTATTGAGTGCCAATACATGTGACATAGACACTGTATGAATCTCTTCCAGACAGGTGGCCAGGTAACTGACTTCCCAATTTCTTGGCCTAGACTGATGAGCACCTCCAGTGCTCCATCATCAGTTTGTTGAAACATTTCAAGTGGTATTCCATCAATTCCTAGAACCTTGTTTTCACCATTGCCTTCACTACAGCTTGAACTTCTACCTTCAGTACCTCAGTTCTTCATCATGTGCTACCTCTTGAAATGAATGAAGATCAATCAATTCTTTCTTGTATAATGATTCTATGTATTCTTTCTACCTATTTTGATGCTCCCAGCACCATGCCCTTGGAATCCTTCAATATTTCAAGTTTGGGCATGAATTTTTTTCTTCAGTTCTTTGGGCTTGAGAAATGCTGAGTACGTTCTTTTCATTTTTCTTTTCAAACTCCAGATCTTTGCTCATGTCATTACAGTGCTTTATTTGAAATCCTTTGTACAGTTCTTTTACTCCATAATTTCTAATTTCTTCCATTTGCTTGAGCTGTTCTACATTTAAGAGCAAGTTTAAGTTTAAGA
>NW_006408902.1:1778343-1814004 GCF_000296735.1 Chrysochloris asiatica
GAATATTGAAATTGTCAAGGATTTAATTTTTTTTTAAAGATCATCAATGCCCATGAAAGCAGCAGGCAAGAATCTGCTACAAAAGATTTTTTTTTAATGATAAAAAGCAATGATGTCACTTTGAGGACTAAGTTGTGCCTGACATATACCACGATGTGTTAAATCACCTCATATGCATATGTACACAGAGCAACGATTAATGAAGACAGGAGAAGAATTGCTGACTTTGAGTTGGCAAAGAATAATGAAAATACCTTGGACTGCTAGAAGAACAAACGTATTTCTTGGAAGAAGTATAGCTAGAATGTTCCTTAGAAGTAAGGATGGAGAGACTGTGTCTCATGTACTTGGACATGTCACTAGAAGGTACCAGTCTCTGGAGAAGGAAATCATACTTGGTAGAGAATCAGTAAAAAAAAAGAAGAATCTAAATGAGATCTATTGACATGGTGACTGCAAAATAGGCCCACGTGTGGCAAAGGTTGAGAATGGCACAGACCTGGCAGTGTTTTGCCATCTTGTACACAGTGTCACTATGAGTTAGAACTGACTGGACAGCGCCTAGCAACAATAGGAGTTCTCAGATGTAATTCCAGAAAGTCACAGCCATTGGAAACCCTCTGCACAGTTCTACTCTGAAACACCAGTGTTGTCATGAGTCAGCAATGTTTTTAAGTAAAAAAAGACAAGTTCCATGAGGTCTGTAGTCACTAGTTTTTGTTTAAGAAATGTTAACATGTGAAATATGTACCATAAAGTTTGTTAATATATGCAAAACAAATTAATAATAGAAGCGGCTGCTCGTAAAAATGGTCAAAATTTGACCATTCCCTCTCTACAAAAAAGGTGCACCACAAAAGTACTTTCACTTCTGTAATTTGCAATCAACTGAAATCTCCAATTATCTACTTCCTGCATTTACTTACCTCATGTATCATTAAGAGACGTTATTATGAGTAATCTTATTAAATTTAAGATTGTCTCAGACAAAGAACCATCTTAACTGACAATTCCCCAAAACATACAGGGTCATGTGTTAAGTAAAAGAAAAAGTAAAAACTATTGAAAAGTTCTTTCTTCATTTTTCAAAAGTTGCAATAATGACAAAGAATATAGAAGGAGCTCCTTTGTCATGTTGTTGTGGTTGCTAAATGCCATTGAGTTGGTTCCGACCCATAGCGACCCTGTATAGGATTTCCAAGGAGCAGCTGGTGAGCTTGAACCTCGCAGTGCTAACTAACTTTACAGTCTAGTTGATTAACACACACCACCACACCAGAACTTCTCCTTTGTCATAATCACTGTTATTATAATGCCAGGTAATGCATGCAAATTTCAACAGTCATAGACTTGCAATGATGACATATTCAATATTCATAGACTGAAAACATGAGGAGTTAAGATGATATGAGGTCCCCAAATGTCTGACTACAAATTTGTGATGGTTTCTATCAATGCTCCAGAAGCAGGGAGGATGTTAAAAGTGCTTGTAAAGATTAAGGCTTTATCATTTCAAACAATATTCTTTGTATTGAAATAGCCCTTTCTAGTTTTTGGTTATTTTTCTTATAACATGATGGTGTTAGCTAAATCTTCTTCTTTTTGTGTTTAATGATTTACCCAGAAAAAACAGCAAGTTTCTGTGTAAACTTTCTGATTGATCATTTTATAAATTGCTCAAAATGGCAAAAAATATAGAAATCACTAGCCTACAGAAATGATAAAACAATGAGATGTGGCAATCAAAAAATTATATTTATTATATTACACAGGCAATAACCATATTTATGGCCAGATGCATCCTAACTGAAAGCAGGGAACACCAAAAAGATGTTTACTTGTGAATTATTGACTATGCAATTTAAAAATATATTTTTCTTATAATAGGATGGTGATAAAAAAAAAAAAATCTTTTTTCTTTTTGTGTTTAATACCCAGGAAAGCAGCAAGTTTATGTGTGACTTTCTGTTTGATCATTTTATAAATTGCTCACAATGCCAAAAATATAGAAATCGCAAGCCTACAGAAATGATAAAACAATGCGATGAGGCAATCAAAACTTCTATTCATTATGTTACACGGGTAACATATTTATGGCCAGATACACACAGGGAACACCAGAAAGATGCTTACTTGTGACTTATTGACTATGCAAAATCTTTTGACTTTGTGGATCATGAAAAACATTTAGTATCGCTCTGGTTAAGCCTTGGCCTGATAACCTTGAGGTCAGCAGTCTGGAGCGGTTCCACAGGAGGACGAAGATGAACAGCCTTGGAAACCCTACATAGCATAGCCGTGAGTCAGAACCTGTAGTTGTTGTTGTTAAGTGCCGTCGAGTCGGTTCCGACCCATAGCAACCCTGTACAGGGTTTCCGAGGGTGTAAATCTTTACGGGAGTAGAAAGCCTCATCTTTCTCCCGCGGAGCGGCTGGTAGTTTCGAACCGCTGACCTTAAGGTTCGCAGCCCGATTCGTAACCACTACGCTACCAGAGCTCCTTAGAGACTTCCCTAAAACCTAACACAAAACACACTGCAGTCCAGTGGATTCAGTTCCCACCCACATCAAGCACTATAAGACAGAGTAGAACTGCTCCATAGGCTTTCTAAGGCTGTAAATCTTTATGGAAGCAGAGACTGTATCTTTTTCCCATGGAACAGCTAGTGGATTTGAACCACCAACCTGTATGGTGAGTAGCTGAGCTCTTAACCACGGCACCACCACAACTCCTTTTTATTTATTGTTGTTGTTAAGTGCTATGGAGTCAGTTCCAACTCACAGTAATTCTGTATCGGGTTTCCAAGAAGTGACTGGTAGGTTTGAACTGCCAATCTTTCAATGAGCAGTGCAGTGGTTATCCTACAGCACCACACAAGCACAGCTTTCTCTATATATTGTTGTTGTTAAGTGCCTTAGAGTCAGTTCAGACCCATAACAACCCTGTATAGGATTTCAGAGGAACAGCTGGTGAGGTTGACATGCCCACCCTCCAGTTCAAACTGACTTTGCAATCTATCCTATTAACAACAGCACCACACAGGACTCCTTTCTCTCTATAAGCTTCAAGAACTACTTTACCACCACATAAGACAACAGCATTCAGAACTTCTGTCTCCAAACTCTCTCCTTTCTACACCTCTCCAAAACACAGTAAACAGGTGCTGAGGCAGGTAAGAGGAAGAAGAGACAAGGGAAGGAAGGAAAGAAAGTTCATGTTTTTACTATCCTTTAAAAACAAAACAAAACAAGGAAAGCCCTAAATTCTCAAAACCAGACGTTTTGATATAAAACTTGAAAAAGCCTTATGTGAAAATACTGTTTTACAATCAGGCTCAAATTTCTGAAATAATGATCTCTGCGTGTTTTGGGGAAGGATGTTGGTATTATGGTTACAAAGCTCTTAGCAGACATGTAAAATGGTCATTCTCTCATCTAACTCCCTTGTGCATTTCTACAAGTAGATGTACTGGGTTCAAGCAATCTTTATATCATATACTCAAAAACTCTAAGATGAGATATATTTGTCTGTACTTTTGTTAACCGGTATGTATGCTAGCAAGGAGCATGTCTTTTAAATCAAATTTGATGCTGTTTTTGGTACAGGACTTTCCATACAGATGCTCCATAAATAATTATTGCTGATTATTAAAAATAAATCAATGAAAAAAATTAGTTAAGCCTTATTGGGGGAGAGGTGGTAAGCAAGAAAATAGTAATCATTTTTAATTAATTGTCTATTAATTTTTTTCAATGATCACCAAAAATATGAGTTGAAACCCAAACATCAATACTTTACCTACAAGTATATCAATACCTTTAAAAAACAAACAACTCATTAAAACAATAATAGTAAAGACTATGTTGTTGTTGTTTTGTTAAGTGGGTTCTGACTAATAATGGCCCTGTATAGGGTTTTGGTGAGGCACTGTGAGCTAATGGGTCAGACTGCAAAGTCATTTCAACTGCAAGGTCAGTGGTTCAAGCTCACCAGCTGCTCCTTGGAAACCCTATACAGGGTTGCTATGGGTCGGAATCAACTCGATGGCACTTAACAACAACATAGGGTTTTGGAGGAGCAACTGGAGAACTTGAACCACCAACCTTGTAGTTCACACTGACACTGCAGTCTAGCATATTCACCCTCAGCACCACACCAAGTGTCCACCCTGAAAAAGTAAACATGATTATAGTGATTCTCTCAGCACCGCGACATGTTCTCAGAGATGGAAAGGAGAGAGCGCTTTCTATTTGATTTTTCAAGATTCTCTGATGATGGAAAGTATTGGCCTCTTTCCTTCAGCCCACCAGTGGCAACTACAATCGCTTTTGTACATGTGTGCATTACTTAGAGTTTAGGCTAAGTTCTTTTTGAAAAGAAACCTCAAAATACAGTGAGGTTTTTAAATAAAGAGAAGCTTTTTTCTTTTCTGTAATAGTCTAGAGATGAACAACCTAGTTATGGGATCATCAATTCACCACCCTGGAGCCAAATTTGGTCTGCCTAATGTTTCTGCTTCTGAAGTAAAATGGTTTTCAATCTTTAAATGGGTGGAAAAATCAGAAGAATAATATTCTGTGACTCGTGAAAATAACATAAAATTCAATCTTCAGTGCCCATAAAGCAAAGATTTGTTGGAATCTAGCAATAAGAATTCATAGCAAGTGTTGTCTACAGTGGCAGGGTTGAAGAATTGTAGTAGAGACCCTATGACTCTTAAAGTCTGAAATCATTTACCATCTGGTCCTTTATACAAAAAGGTTGCCAAGTCCAGGACTAGGTTGACAGGGTAGCTCTCATGCACTGTTTCCATCTTAGGTCGCGGGTTCTTCCTGTATTGTGTCCTGTTGTCCATTATATTGCTATCTGCTCAGTTGCTGCTGGGTCATCACAGCATCCATATCCCAGCTCTTAAAAGCATGGACGAGTTAAAGGGGAGGACAAGTCATTTCCTCTTAGGCATGCTAAGAATTAGCTGCACACATCACTTCTGCTCTAGGAGCTCAGGCTGCTAACCTCAAGGTCAGCAGTTTGAAACTATCAGCTGTTCCTCAGGAGAAAGATGAGGCTTTCTGCTCCGGTAAAGACTTGAAGCCTCAGAAACCCTGTGCAGCGTCACTATGAGTCGGAACCAACTCCATGGTACTTAACAACAACAACATCATTGCTCACATTGCTTTGGTGATTTTAGTTAAGTTTCCTACTCAGAAATGGAAAATGGGAGCAGGGAGGTTGGATTTGGAGGCCCAACCAAAGGCTTAATGGATTTTTAGGTGCAACGTAAGGTCAAATTCATTGCCATGGAGTCCATTCCAACTCATAGTATCCCATAGCAATCCAGGATCCCTGTTGGTATGTGGGTAAAATGCTTTGCAGCTAACTGAAGCCACAAGAGAAAGCTAAGGCAAGGTGCTTCTGTTAAGACTGACAAACTCAGAAACCTTCTGAAACAATTCACTCTTGGTTAGAATTGACTGGACTGCAGTGAATTTGATTTTGTTTTGTTCATAAGGTTTCAAATACAGATAGCTTCTAGTCAAAAATTTTTCTTTGTGTTAACAGATTTCACCACCCAAAGACTTCATAAATACTCATAGTTGTTGTTGTTGTTGTTAAGTGCCAATCGAGTCGGTTCCGACCCATAGAGACCCTGTATAGGGTTTCCAAGGAGCCGCTGGTGAGTTTGAACTGCCAACCTTGCACATTAACCCACAGCACCACACCAGGAATCCATAAAGCATACAGAGGAATGGTTAAATAGTGTGTACACTATGGTGCAGATCATTAACAGAAAGTTTGGCTGTTTGAATCCATCCAATGGAAGCCAGGGAAGAAAGGTCTGGCGATTCACTTTTTAAATGCAGCTATCGAAAACTCAATGGAACACGATTCTACTCTGAAACACATGAGTAGTCACCATTAGTCAGAATCCAGTTGACAGAAAAAGGTTATATAACAGTTAAAAAGAAGGGGTGACAGGTATATGAAAATTCTCTATGAAATTGTTGAGTGGAAAAAAAGCAAATTATAGCATAATTCATTCACATCATGTGATCCCATCAATTTAAAAAACATACTAAAAAAGAAAATGATAATTTTTTGTTTATATTCATGAATGTAAATGCCTAGAAAATTTTGAAAGAGCGCACATCAGACCAGCAATTCCTCCCTTTGGATGGGTTTCTCTGAGGAATGCAATTAGGCCAAGGTGATTGAAGGGAAACTTTCATGTGTACTCTTGTAAAAAGGAATTCTCTTGTTGCGAGTGAATTTATGGAAAAGACCCTCTCTGAGAGAAATTGTTGTTTATGCTGTTTTCTCAATTTAAATGCAATTCTTGACAGAGCCAAAATACTTTGGTGCCGAGGGTTCTACTAGTTTGCTCATGTTTCTATAAAGGTCTTTAACTACTACTACTATAGTATTGCAAGGAGCTCTGGTAGCGTAGTGGTTACGAATCGGGCTGTGAACCTCAAGGTCAGCGGTTCAAAACCATCAGCTGCTCTGCGGGAGAAAGATGAAGTTTTCTGCTCCAGTAAAGTTTTACAGCCTCGGAAACCCTGTGCAGGGTCGCTATGTGCAGGGTCGCTATGGGTCGGAACCGACTCGACGGCACTTAACCACAACAACAATGGAGGAGCTCTGGTAGCGTAGTGGTTATGAATTGGATTGCGAACCTTAAGGCCAGCAGTTCGAAACTACTAGCCGCTCCGTGGGAGAAAGATGAGGCTTTCTGCTCCCGTAAAGATTTACAGCCTCGGAAACCCTGTACAGGGTCGCTATGGGTCGGAAACGACTCAATGGCACTTAACAGCAACAACATGGTGTCCCTGCAAGTAACTCTAAAAACTCTAATCTATAAATCTACCATTCTAATGGAATAACAGTAGTGTGTACCTGCTACTTGCTTAAAAATCTTATTTTTTTTTATCATTTGGGAAGGAAGGGACAGTCATTCATGGCTTTGTAATTTATTTCATTGCCTATATAACTAAAAAAGGAAGTTGAAAAACACTCATTTTCAAAAGCTTTGATTATTATGCACTCTGAAAGGGTACATATTGCAACTTATCAAAATGCTGAAATGGTAACCCCCCCATTACATTTTTAATTAGAAAGTAAGCATTTCTTACGTTTAAAACTACATTAGAGTGCATTAAGATTTTGTCCAATGTTACTTAACATTGGAAAGGTTTCCTTTCCATGGTTCAAGGATGTGAATTCTGGGACTCCAGGAAGTTTGCTGACTGGACTGGGCAGTGAAGCACCGTGAGAAACCCTCTGTATCCCAGTTCTAAGGTTCCATGAACCTATCTGGAAACTAAGGGCAATGCCATGGCAATGACCACACAGCAGCCCACACAGAAAACATGTGGAGAGGATGGCAGTGCATTTAACCTGGACCTGGGACAGCTAGCCATCTAATCTTGGGGAGTTGGCCCAATTATAGGAAGAATCACTAACAACCTACATTATGCACATCATATAACTTTGCTTAATGGGATAAAGAGGACTTGAAATATCTACTGATGAATTTCAAAGACTACCATTTTAAGTATGGATTGCACCTCACTGGAAAAAAAAATCCTCAAATAAATAACATCACGATAAAGGGAGAAGAAGTTGAAGTTGTCAAAGACTTAATATTACTTGTTTTCAAAACCAGCGCTTCTGACATAGGGCCTTAGGCAAATTTGCTGTAAAAGACCACATTGAAAGATTAAAGAACAAAGTCATTCTGAGATGTGAAGAGTGTCTGGCTCAAGCCAAGGACTTTTCAATTGCTCATATGCATTTGAAAGCTCAACAGTGAATGGAGAAGACAGGAGACAACGGATGCATTTAAATCATGCTGTTGGCAAAGAATATTGAAAGTAGAACAATGTGTCTTGGAAGAAGTATTTTCAGAAGCAAAGATGGCAAGACTCCCTGTATCACATACTCTGGATGTTACAGAAGCACGAGTCAGAAAGTACTCAACTTGAAAATCTTAAAGTGCAAAGCTTAGTGACGGCGACTAAAGCCCAAATCACTCTGAAGCCAAAGTGAGCAGGAGAGCAGGGTTTTAAACAAGAAACACAGAGCAGTTAAAACAGACGTGTCTTGTCAGCTGGGGTGGTAAATTCCAACAGACCCTTATCCTGTAAGTGGGAGTAAACCCACCAAAAAACCCTTATCTTGTTTGTACAGATGGGCTAAGTTTGATTGTTTGTTCAGGGTCCTTGGGTTATTCTGACTTCCCGGTTTTTCTGTAAGTAAACAGGAAAAAGACGCTGCCCTCTCCAGCCTAGGAGGCAAGCTAAAATGCTAATCAGATCACCAAATGGGATCAATCCCCCTGGTTCCACACCCCCCCCCCCCCCCCTGAAACAGGTATGTAGCCTGGCACCTCCCTAGTCTCTGACCCCATATAGGCCCCTGTTGTCTTCCATTCCAGGCTCAGAATCTGAAGAAATTAGCTCCTCTGAGTCAGCTGGTTTAATAAAATCTGAAACTCTGCTTCACCTCTCCAAGTGGCCTCAGTTTCTTCGACCACGAATCTAAAACTGCTGTAACATTCGGTTCCCTGACCGGGAAACCGACTGCGCTGGCTCCTTGAGCCGGGAGTCGGGGAGTGACTAATAGCGGATGAGATGGTGCGTCACTGCCAGCCACCACCACATTTGATGGTCCCTCCTCCTCCTCCGAGTGGGGGCAGCCAGCCACCGCACCCACCTCTCCCAACCGGACTCTAAAGAAGACGTAGAACCAGAGAAACCAGCCAAGACTTCTGGAACAGATATGCCTTGGAGCATGGGTTAAACCCAGTCAGGTCTGTCCCAACGGACAGAAGTGAGAGGGTGATCCCCTTCCAAGGCTTCACCTAGAGGCTTCAGTCAGGGACGCCCCAAAACGCTGGGATGGAACTGCCATAAACTCTGTGTGATTGGTTGATTGTGAATGTGCATGTTACTAGCACAGCTTGTCACGCCTGGTCTGTACAGTTCCATGGCTCCGGCTAAGGGAATCTGAGTGGGTCCTAGGGCACTACAGACACTTAAGTACAATGGGATTTCTCATGGTGAGCCCGCAGCCTTGGGATGTATGCTGACGGATTTAAAAAGGGGGGGAGGGCGGGGATGGGAATTGTGATTATGGAAAGTTTGTAAACTGGCCTTTGGTCTATACTTGATTGGATTCTTTAGAACTTTGAGGTGGTATCTTGAGCCAGATCCTGAGTTGAGACATTTGCATTTGAAAAGATGCAGGCCCACCCAGAACTGGCCCAAGGTCATATGCATGTGAATGGGGATGTTGTTGTTGTTGTTATGTGCCATCGAGTCGGTTCCGACACATAGCGACCCTGTATAGGGTTTCCGAGGGTGTAAATCTTTATGGGAGTAGAAAGTCTCATCTTTCTCCCGCGGAGCAGCTGGTAGTTTCGAACCGCTGACCTTAAGGTTCACAGCCCGATTCGTAACCACTACGCTACCAGAGTGTTTGATTACCTTATGGATATTGGCTTTTACTTATTATTGTAAAATGTCTAATAGGAATATTGGGAATTAGGATTATGAAAAGTCCGTAAACTGCCCTTTGGCCTACACGTGATTGGATTCATTAGAACTTTGAGGTAGTATCTTGAGCCAGAACCTGAATTGAGATATTTGCATTTAAAGAGATATGCAAGCCCATCCAGAATGAAGCAGCAAAGTCTGGATCTGTCTGTTGAATCTTTTCTTGGGAGTCTTCAGCCCTGTTGTGTCTTCCTGCACTCACTTCCACCTTCACTTTGAGATTCCCTTTTGCTTTATTCTGGGAGCACACATCAGGGCATGGTTGTCATTGTTAGGTACCGTGGAGTCGGTTCCAACTCATGGTGACCCTGTGCAGGGTTTCCGAGGCTGCAGATCTTTGCAGGAGCAGAGGCCTCATCTTTCTCCTGTGGAAACAGCTGGTAGTTTTGAACAGCCAACCTTGAGGTTGGAGGCCCTATTCGTAACAACTATGCTATCAGGGCATGGTGTTGTTGTTAATTGCCTTTGAGTCAATTCTGACCCATGGCGACCCTGTGTAGGGTTTCCAAGGAACAGCTGGTGAGCTTGAACCACTGACCTTGTAGTTCAAAGGACTTTGCAGTCTGACGCATTAGCCCATGTCTGTTTCTGTTACAGCTAACCTCTGTATCTAAAATAAATATAGGCCTCAATCTGAAAGAAAAGCGCTGTGAAGCGTAATTCTAACTGGTTTCTATATGGGTTCCCTCCTATGACATCAAAGGGAATGGTGTTTTACTGTAATACAGCTTGGCCAATGTACGATCTTGATGATGAGAAAAATGACCTTTGAATGGATCCATAAAATGATTATACCATCTTACAGCTTGAATTATTAAACCACTGTCAGAGTGTCTATTTGTTTGCAAAATTACTGTTTTTGTCCTGTATTTATGTTTAAGGAGCTGAAAACAATGTGGAATTCCAAGAATCTGTCTCATCATGTGTATGTACCATAATGCACTGATACTGCTAATGTGAAAGCCAGGCATAGAAAAATGAATGCAGGTAAATATTAGGTAAAAAACAGTTCTAAGCAGACCTGAATGTGGATATACAAAGAGATAAAAATGGTGACTTGGTGTAAAATAGACCTTTTGATTGTAACCTTGTCTTATTACAACCTTTGATACCCCAGCAGCTGCCATTAGAGAAAATGATAACTTGACCTAATGAACCTGCCTGGCCATATTTAGCCACTGAGGAAAGCAGTTTGGAAGTGATTTCTCTGTACCATACCCTGCTAGGACCCATTTCGGTAGTGGGCTATCCGGAACAGAGGCAAGGCAATACCCATTCTGCAGATGCCCACAGAATTAAATACGAAAGGGCAAGACGCAGGTTATTACTGGGCACATATTTATTTCTCTGCCTTTGACTTGTTAAATAGGAAAGATTCAAATTCTTCTTACTGAGATGTTGTTCAGTGCTGCTGGGTCGGTTTTGACTCATGGTCACCCTGTGTGAGTTTTCTGAGAAGCGGCTGGTGGACTTGAAACCAATATCCTCTCAGAAAAGAGGCTGAAAAATTCCTTCTGGCCAGCTCGTCCCTGTCCCCATCAAGCCATCTCCCTGCTACTAAAGAAGGGAAGCCTATGGCTCACAAAAGGACCGATAGGCAATACCAGGTTATTTTACCGGACAATCTGAATATTACCCGATGAATTATGGGGCACTAAACCGGCCATACCCCCCTGATGTGGCAAATGGAAGGCTGAACCATGAGTGTATAGAAATCATTGACCAAGTATTTTCCAGCCAACCTGACCTGTTTAACTGTATCTGGTGGACTAGACGCTGTTTGTGAACAAATGTGGTTACATGGAAAAAGGGACTCCGAGAGCAGAGTGTGTAATAGTAATCTTACAAGCCTGGTGGGTGGGAGCAATAGCTCTCCTGCCAGGAATCTCAGCTCAAAAACAGCGGAACTGATTGCACTGACCAGGGCAGTAGAAATGTTGGCCAGAAAAACCGAATGTGTACCCAGAGGACTTTAGTAGAACTGAGGCAGAAGGATTGGAGAGAGGGGTTAAAGGAAGAAAAGTAGACGACATGGAATTGTTCTGGTTCGGAGAAGTTAAAAGCTAAAACGTAAATGGCTTTTTAAAAAAAATAGAATGGCTCTGATCCTGTGAAAACTAGCGTCTGCTCTTCTTAAATGAGTCCATGAGGTGACCCACTACAGGTAAAAGGCCCTGACTTGGTTCATTAGGCCCCGGCACTAGAACAAGACATTTTCCCCAAAAAAATCATTCAGGAGGTTACCTGCCTCAAGAACAATCCCCAAACAGGCTGTCCTGCACCAATACCAAGGCAAACAACCCCCTGAAAATTAACAGGTTGATTTCATGTAGATGCCCCAAGCTGGGAAATTAAATATTCTCTAGTTTTGTTTTTGTAGACACCTTTTCTGGTTGGGTAGAAGTTTTCCCCCACCAGAACTAAGAACTTCAGAAATAATGAAAGTCATCTTGAAGGAGATTACCTCCAAATTTGGACTTCCAGAGTGTCCAAAGTGACAACGGAGCAGCGAGCACCTACAGATTAAATGGAGACTGCATTCAACATGGAGGTTCAAGAAAATGAATCATACTCTAAAGAGAAGCATGACATAACTGTCAGGAAATCTATCTACATTGGGACCAGGTGTTGCCTTACCCCTGTTTCAAATAGTTCCCAGAAGCGGTCTTAAAGTGAGCCCTTATAAAGTTGTTTACAGTAAATTTTCCCAGGCAGCTTCGCGCAACCCTCTATTTGACCTCAGCCAAGGTTTAAAGGTGCAGTGTTTTGCACAACACCTTCACCACACACTTTCTATTATTTGTAAAATTGCTCTTCCCAGGTCTGCTTCCTTCCCTACAGGTAACCTGATCCCTTCCAATGTGAAAATCTGCTCAGAACTTGGAGAGACGAACCTGAAAACCAGTTAGAGAAAAAAGTGGACTGAACCCTGGGAAGTCCTTCTAGCTAGCCACCCGGTCAGATGTCAAGTTAGCCAGACTCAATGGGACTCTCATAAGACATTTATTCCTTTCAACAAGATGAAAAACATTTGGGCCTATTTAGCTCAGAGTATAAGAAATGTATCTGATTTCCTTTTGGGAGGGCATCGAGAAGCATCTACAAAGATTACTGAGGGCTGGAACAAGAAATTATCCCAAGCCCAGCAGCCAAAGTCAGAGTCCCCACCTGGAATCACCAAAGCTGACTGAAGAAAGCCTCATCTCCATGAGAAGCTGAAACTGACCCTACCAACCTTCATAAGGTCATATTGAGACGTACAACCCGCCCTGCTTCAATCACAAACCGGGAGCTGGCTGATCTATGTACAGCCGAAGCATGAGGATGTCCACTGTGGGACTCATTGTAATTAGACTTTGGGGTGTGGGAAAGGGAGAAATCTGTGTAATCTATACACCCACACCACCAAGGTGGGCCAAACAATAACCACGCTACTCTTCTATAGTTGCAATAAAAGAGAGGGGACCCTCCTAGGTAACTGAATCTACAACCAGTGGAACTGAGGCAGCCCTAATCCTTCTTGTGCATCAACAGACCCAGATACTAAATGCCATCTATCAAAATAGCTTAGCCCTAAACTACTTACTGGCTACGAGGGAGAAGGGGTATGTGAGAAGGTTCATTTTGCTAACTGCTGCATACAACTAGATGACCAGAATCTGGCAGTAAAAATGCAGAAAGTTGCCCATGTCCCTGTGCAAACCTGGAGTGGGTGGAACCCACAGAGCCTATGGGGAGGGTAGTTCTTCACCTTTACAGAGTTCAAGAACCTCATGGGTGGGGTCCTGTTTTATTTAGTTTGCTTAATCGGTCCATGCTTCCTCCCACTAGCAGTCAGGGCCATGGGAACTGCCATTAAAACGAATCAATTGAAAGGGGTACCAGCTATCCAAATCAATACCAAAATACTATCCCTCAGGCAACATTTAGATTATGCCCCTGAAAAAAAGGACATCAAAGGGGGGAAATGAACAGGAAAAGGTCACTGCCTTCTCCCACCCAGGAGGCAAGCTAAAATGCTAATCAGGTCACCAAACGGGACCATTCCTCCTGGTTTCCCCCTTGTCCTCAAACTGGTATGCAGCCTGGCCCCTCCCTGGTCTCTGGCCCCAAATAGACCCTTGTTGCCTTCCATTCCAGGCTCAGAATCTGGAGAAATTAGCTCCTCTGAGTCAGTCGGCTTAATAAAATCTGAAACTCTGCTTCACCTCTCCAAGTGGCCTCAGTTTCTTCGACCACGAATCTAAAACTGCTGTAAAATAAAAAGTTTATTATTTTTCCATAGGGTGATACGGGAGGGGGAGCAGGATGAGATGGGGCTGACAGGAATTAGCGGATACGTAATTCAAATGGGGGCTGTTAGTTATAACATGGACGTGTTGTCAGGAGGGTCCAGTCCCTGGAGAAGAACATCGGCCAAAAAGTAGAAGACTCTCTAAGAGAAGAATTGACAGTGTCGGTAGCACAGGACCCAAACATAAAGGAGCTCTGGTAGCGTAGTGGTTACGAATCGGGCTGCGAACCTTAAGGTCAGCGGTTCAAAACTTCCAGCTGCTCCGCAGGAGAAAGATGAGGCTTTCTGCTCCCATAAAGATTTATAGCCTCAGAAACCCTGTACAGGGTCGCTATGAGTCAGAACCGACTCATCGGCACACAACTGACCAAAAAATGTTCCCTTTTGTTGTGCTTAGGGTCACTATGAGTCAGAAGGAATTGGAAGGCACAACAACATGGCATACACATGACATACACATTTCATTCCCATGTAGGTCCTTTTCTGTATCTTTAAGCCAGGCCCCTCCCTGCCCTGCTCCCACCTCTCCTCAGAAGTCCACTGAGGGCACCACAGGTCTGGCTCCCAAGGTTGGCCTTAGGTCAGCTAGGAAGTCTGGGAGCCAACCATGTCACATCCACTTTGCTTTGAAATTATTATCAGGCTTTAAGAGTATGGGTTCCTCAGCAAGTGAGTTCTGAACGCACTTAGATTAGGTTCAGTAAGGGGGAGCAGCAAATCCAGAGAAGAGGCACTGGGGGCCACACTGACTCCCTCTGAGGCTTAGGATCCACAGCCTGCTGTGTGTCTGGGCTTTCAAACAATCCCCATGGACCCTGTGGGAAAGGTCTGAACTCTTGGAATTTCCTGCCTGCTTCTACTATGGTGCCTGCTCCCTGCACATCTGGTTCCCTGCAAATCAAGATCCTGTGGTTGAGGTCCATTTGCTTCTGTTAGGGTGGGATATGGGAAAGTTGACCACAGCTTCCCTAGAAAAACACGCCTTTCCATCTAGGAGGTCAGGGCTGTAGTTGGGCAGGTCATGGAGCTCCAGTTGAGTGTGTTTACAAATGTTGTTGGTGTTAAGTGTCACAGAGTCCATTCTGATCCATAGAGAGCCTGGAGCAACTGGTGAGTTTGAACCTCCTACCTTGCAGTTCAAAGGACTTTGCAGTGTGGCCCACAGCACCACACCAGGACTCGGTTGTACAAATAGAGCAGTGTAATGCAAATTGCTAAGTGCTCTGGTTTTACTGAAATGGCCTTTTACTCATTTTCATGGTATCCAGAGCATCCAGCACAATGCCTTTCACATTTTTGTTTTATAAATGTTTGTTAAATCAATGAGTCAGTGTTCTGATGATTCCAGCTGTCTGCCTTTTAAATCATAAAAGACATTTAAATACACATATGCATATATTGATATGATAACATGTGTGCATGTTAAGAGAAAGGAAAGGGTCCTAAATAAGTTTAAAAATTTTTTAAAGTTTTTTTTTTTAAAAAAGCAAAATTAAAGGGAAATGTAAGTCAACAAAATGAATCTTAAAACAATGAGATATTTAAGACAGTAAAAAAAAAACCTTGGAGTAGACAATGACACTGAACAGATTTTGAAGAAAAGGAGTGATTTTCAGGGAAATGCAAGGGTGATAAATGGAAAAGGTTAGCTACTTTAAAGAAAAGTGACAGCAGAATAAACAACATAGTGTTGTTGTTGTTGTTGTTAAGTGCTGTGGAGTCGGTTCCGACTCATAGCGACCCTGCACAGGGTTTCCGAGGCTGTAAATCTTTACGGGAGCAGAATGCCTCATCTTTCTCCCGTGGAACCGCTGGTAGTTTCGAACTGCTGACCTTGAGGTTCACAGCCCGATTCGTAACCACTACGCTACCAGAGCTCCTTAAACAGAATAGTAGATAGACAATTAAAACTAAATGGAGCTTTTGTTCGATGTAACCTCACTAAGTAATAGTATTTATTGTCTACATCTACTTAGTGCATAGCCTTTTAGGTGATAGTTAAGAAAGAAAACACACTGATTTAATCATAGGCTCTTCTGCTGAAGTTGGCCACATTCACTCTCAGGCTGAACAAGACAAGTTGTTAAGAATGGCTATGTTTAATTATGTAACAAAACTAGAGGAAGTCTGTGCAGGAATTTTACATTTTCACTCTCTATGTGTCAGAGTAAAGATCCCATATATTTTGTATTTTTATATTAAATGTATCAGTGTTTTCACGCAAAGATTTTTTTCATTCCCCGGGGCTTCTAAATTAGCCAGAAAATTCAAGCCAAACTCAAAAACTGGCATCAAAGGGTCTCATTCACATTCTTTTCTTTTCTTTGCCTATGTATAATTCCCAGTAATCCTAAATTCAGTTAAGTCTGTAAACTCTCTTTATATACTAACAAGACCAAGTGAGATCAATTGAAACCTCTCCCAGCCTAGGACTGAAAAGATGTTAAAAATGTTTTGCTGTCTGTGAAAATAACAAGATATTGTAGTTGATGCTAGTTAATGACTATGAAAGTAGTTTTTTTTTGGTTTAGTTGTAGTTAGCTTTCCAGCTTTGTTTCTAAAATTACACGTGTATTTTTCCCTGTCAAAATGTGTCCTGCTGACATTAAAAGATTTTTACTCAAGATAAATATGCATTTTCTATCAGTCTAGAATTTTTTTTCTTTGAAGTTTTGGAAACTTATATTTACCAGAAACTGTTTTCTGTTAGAAATCATATGCTGTATAATTATGACTTGTGAGAAAGCTCCCCAAATGATCATTTTGTTCATGTTGCCCAATTTCATTCACTGAATTATTTATTTACTTTCTTGGGTTCTAGTTTAAATATAGAATGGCATGTGTAAATAACAACTGTATGATAGCTCTTTTTTCTCTTTCCTCTTTGAGACTTTTGATACTGAGTTATTCTCATCTTGATTGCACTACAGGGTCAATTAGTTATGGTTTAGTATAAATCCAGGCGTGGATTTAAACGAATCCCCTAGAGTTCAGTCTCATATTTGACAGTTTAGGAAATTGCTGTAGACTTGACACTAAAAACTGAATTAAAAAAAAAAATTGTGTGTTCATCCATTGTTTGGAAATACGATTCTTAGATTTTTGTCTGTACAAGTCAAACTGCTCTTGGGGGTAATGGCAATTTCAGGCTCTTATTGATCTTTATTATTTTTAATATTTATCTCATATATTAAACTTTTGAGAACTTGTGGGAAGTGTTTTTGAATTTAAATTTTTGCTTATGATTGGTTTAGTACTTTGACACATACAGATATTTATCATTGCAGGTTGGAAGAGCTACATAATGCCTAAAGATCATCCTTTGCTTATTGTGGGAAATAGAAATGGTTTGCAGAAGATCCCTAAAGGTTAATTTGTTGTTGTTATTTGTTGCTGTGTAGTTGATTCTGGCTCTAGGTGACTTTAATGTGTGTCAGAGTAGAACTGCTCAGTAGGTGTTTCTTGGCTGTAGTCCTTTCAGAAGCAAAGTGCCTGGTCTAGTCTTTTGAGGTAAAACTAGGTATGTGTGAGGCATCAACTTTTACCATAGCAGTTAATCACTAATAGTGTACAACACGTGGTTGTTGTTGCCAGTGTCTTCAAGTTGGTTCTGACTCATAGCAACCCTATATAGGACTTCCAAGGAGCAGCTGGTGGGTTTAAACAGCTAACCCTGTGGTTCCCAGGTCAGTGCACAACCATTATTGTCGTTGTTGTTGTTAAGTGCTGTTGAGTCGGTTCTGATCCATAGTGACCCTGTATAGGATTTCAGCAGAGCGGCTGGTGAGCTTGAACCACCGACCTTGCCATTCAAACCGAATTTGCACTACTGCTCATTAACCCACAGCGCCAAGTACCATCAGGTAGATTTGGATTCCTAGTGACCATATGTTACATAGTAGAACTGCTTCATAGGGTTTCTTAGGTTCTACTCTTTATGTAGGATCAACCAGGTGGCATCATTGATGGCGTCAAGTGTGTGGTGGGGTTGGCCCAGGATCGGACATTGTTTCGTTCTGCTGTGCGTGGGGTCGCTATGAGTCGGTACCGGCTGGATGGCACCTGACAACAACAACTCTTTATAAATGAAATATTTTTTATAATTTGTATATTTTTCTTTAAAAATACTTGAAAAGGTTTAAGAATAGTAATCCGAAATATTTTCAGCTATCTTGAAAGTTGTTTGAGGACTATCAAGGTGACAATGATTTAATCTGTTCAGACCCTTATCAGTGGACCTTGTGGTTCAAATGAACTTTGCAGTCCCGCACATTAGCCCGTGGTGCCACATCAGGACTCTGATGACATTTGCTGTTGTTGTTATGTGCCGTGGAGTCCGTTCCAACTCATAGCGACCCTGTACAGGGTTTCTGAGGCTGTAAATCCGAGGCCTCATCTTTCTCCCGCGGAACAGCTGGTAGTTTCGAACTGCTGACCTTAAGGTTCGCAGCCCGATTCGTCGTAACCACTATGCTACCAGAGCTCCTTTATGAACCCCCAAATACCATTTCTAACCCTCACTTCCTCTAAGGCACACACTCCATGAGATGATAGCATGGAAGTAAGAGAAGTACCAGAGAGGCCTCATCTGTCTGACTCCATTTGACCGTCCCTGTTTCTCAGGTGCTTTGAGTAAAATGATGATCTAAAGGTCTGTGTTGGGGATTGGTTGAAGCAATATAAGTGTGTCTGTATTCTGGCTCTGGTTAAATTCTTACAGCTCGAAACTACCAGCTGCTCCGCGGGAGAAAGATAAGGCTTTCTACTCCCGTAAAGATTTACACCCTCGGAAACCCTGTTACAGGGTCGCTATGGGTCGGAACCGACTCGATGGCACGTAACAACAACAACAAAGGTCTGTGTTGGGGATTGGTTGAAGCAATATAAGTGTGTCTGTATTCTGGCTCTGGTTAAATTCTTACAGCTCCAACTGTGATTTAGGAAATGATTTTGCCTGGCTCAATTTTTTTCTCCAATCAGTTTTTTCACCTGGCCTGAAAGTACCCGCTTGTAGGTTAGATCAGAGTCAGTAATGATATGGAAGGAACACACAGATCGACCAATGCTGAAGAGATTAGGAGTTCTGCCTTCAGCCTTGTCTGCTAGTAATTTGCAATTCATTCAGAGCTGTGGCCTCAGACACGCCCACAGCCAGTGAGTTGTCGGGTGCTGGAGCAGGGCAGAAATGGCTATTGCTGTGAGAAAAGTTGTGCATACCAACAAACGCTCAGGTAATCCAATTTGTACGCATTGTAGTGAGAGTGAGGTGTTCTTTATTTGATTTTGCAAAATCGGGCAAAGGGACACAGGCAGACGCATTGCCTGGCCAGCCCACAGCCCTGTCTCAGAAAAGCCCCTCCTCCAGTTCCACAATCTACCCCAGTGTCCCCCTTGGTCTTAATGACTGTATTCTTATTTAAAGTGACGCTGTGGGTTAATGCACCAGACAGCAAAGCCCTTTGAACTGCAAGGATGGCGCCTCAAGCTCACCAGCTGCTCCTCCGAAACCCTATACAGGGTCCCTATAGGCCGGAATGGACTCGGCCGCACTTAACTAGTCTTAGAACACATTTCTTCCCCCTTATATTGCTGGGTGTGAATCATTAAACGTGTCTGGTCTAGTAATATTGTGTGCCCTTTATTCCTGAATAAGGACTTATCTTGAGAACTTCTCACATTGCCGCTTGTGCCTCCACTTGTGAGTAAGCACTGAGGTCATTTTCAAATAAGGGACAGAGATGCGGTGATTCAAGAAAGGTAAGGCTTGGGGAATTATCATTAAGTCCTCACTTAGTTCTTCATTCTTTCCCAGGTAATGGAAACTGGTGAGCTGCTTCTGGATCCTGATTGAGGAATTTTTTTTTTGTCTTGTAATTCTTTCCATGATGTTATGAAATGTTTCTTTCCTGTGTGCTTCATAGCAAGTTTGGATTTGTAATTTGGCTACCAGGAAACTGAAATGGGCATGTATTCCTTTCTGTTAGCAGACACTAGAGTCAAGGATCTGTAAGTACTCCCTGGGTCTTTCAGTTTTCCTCCTGCAGTGAAATCAGTTAAGTTGCTTCTGGAACGTTATTGGAAGTTTTTTTTATCTTAGAACGATTTCACTTTTGTTATCAAGTTTTTCTCTATTGTGTTCTTTCTAGCAAATCTGTATTTGCAACTTGGTTACTGAAAAGGAAAGCAGGCAGAAGCCATGCCATCCTTTTTCTTTCTCCTAGTAGTGTCAATGTTGTTGTTGTTATGTGCCGTGAAGTCGGGTCTGACTCATAGCGACCCTGCACAGGGTTTCTGAGGCTGTTAATCTTTATGGGAGCAGAACGCCTCATCTTTCTCCCACGGAGAAGCTGGTAGTTTCGAACTGCTGACCTTGCAGTTCACAGCCCGATTCGTAACCACTACACTGGTGAAATTTAAACTTCCTTTCAAGTCCTTTCATGGCAGCATGATGAGGCTACTGGAACAAAGCCCATGTTGTGCCAACTGTGCAAACTGACCAGTGTTAGGATAACATCGGGTTTCTTTTGTTACTTGGCATCATGCCTTTTGAGCTGTCAGTGCTAGAGTTGTTCCCACAATCATAGAAGGGAGTGGGGGAGGAATATTCCTTGTGCTCTGTTTCAACAAATTTAAATACCTTCACCTTCCATTCTGTTAAACATTTCTAGCAATCTCTAAAGTTTTGTCAGAATAATTTAACCATTCACTAAGACTGCCATGATTACTGGGACCATTAGACTCTGATGTAGTTGAGGTTCTCAATGCTTTGTTAACCACATCAGTTTTTCTCAAACAGAGAAACAGCCACAAAGAATGGGAGACTTGTGTGGAGAAGTGTTTTAAATGGATGAAAAAAAGAGTTCTAACGATGCTGTGAGCATGGGCAGGTATTTTGATTATCAACCAATGATTTTTAGGAAAGTTTTTCCTTCAGAGGACACCTTTAAAAAACAGTCCACTTCAATTGGTATTAAAATTATTAAAATGACAGTCTGTGTTTCTCTGAAGTCATGTGGACTGAAATCTATTAGCTTTTTGAAAAGGTTCATGGTGCAAAAACTCAAGAACATGTTCCCACATTTATAATTTGGACGGGAATCAATATCAGCCTGGGATTTAAAGAGTTAAGGTGTAATAGAATAAAACGATCTTCTCTGTACCTGACCCAAGCCATGGCATTTTCAATAACTTCATGAGCATGTATAAGTTGGACAATCAATAAAGAACAGTGTAGAAGAATGTATGCATTTGAGTTATGGTGTTGGATGAGAATAGCTAAAGTACCACGTACCACCAAAAAATAGACAAATCTCTATTGAAAGAAGTATAGCCAGAATGCTCCTTAGAAGTTAGGGTGGCCAGACTTCACCTTTCGTCTTTCAGACACGTTATTAGGAGGTAAGCCTCCATGTCAAAGGACATCATGCTTGGTAAAGTGGAGGGTCAGGGAAAAAGAGGAAAACTTCAGCATAATGAGTTGGCATGGTAGCAGTAGCAATGGGCTCGGGCATAGCAACAGTTGTGAGGTTGGCAGAGGTCCAGGCACTGTTATGTTCTGTTGTCCAGAGTGTCGATATGAGTTGGTATAATCTGGGTGCCACCTAGCATTGTGTCACTGTGAGTCGGTACCAACTGGATGCCGCCTACCTGACATTGGTCCCATATCAAGTTGGACTTTACTGCTCATCCAAGTCCTCTCCTTTTAACTTGCAGAGCTCCCTCCCAGGGGGGAAAGCAGTCTGTAAGTTGTTCATTTGCTGACTGTTCTTAATAATGCAAATCATGATTTTTTTCATTTTCTCAGGAAATCCGAAAATTGTACTAATGAGGGTGGAATTTGGTGAAGTGTGGCAGAGTAGAGACTAGAAATAAGGGTTACAATGTTGGCTTTTGTGAGCAAAATCTTTTTGCTGAATTTTGCCATTAATGACAAAGGCTCAGATCTAGATAAGGATGCAGATGTTGGGAAAAATTACAGCTGCTTCCATTCGATTAAAAGCAGTGGACAAATTGGATTCTCCCCACACCACTGTGTGAGCATGCATATTTGAGGTGCAGGTGTTAGAGTAAGTTTATTCCCAAGTATGCTGTTTTTGTTATAAAGTGCCTTTTAGTCAGTTCAGACCCATAGCAACACAGTATAGGGTTTCTGAGGAGCAACTGGTGAGTTTAAAATGCTGACCTTGTGGTTCTCAGTCCCGCGCTGATCCACAATGCCACAGCAGTATAGCTTTCCATTGAATTGGAAGAGGTTTTCTTCCTTTCGGTAATCTTCCAAATCTTTACTTTTCTCTCTGAGATGCACGTCCTAATTTGTTTTCTTCTGAGCATCTGATTTTTTACTTACATGACTTGTTTGGACCACCTCACTGGTGAAGTGTCTGGATGGGTGGTTTTTAATAAGAGGTATCATAGGTGTTCTCCATTGCAACTTCTTATTGGCAAAGTAGTTGGGAAATTGTAGAGATTTTTTTTTTTTTTTGGTAATAACACGGAAATGGATTTTCTACTTGAATACTTTCTAATTTTTGCTGAGATTTTGCTTTTGAGTTTCAGTAAGTAAATTAAGCTATTGTCTTAATGGTGATTCTGAAGTGGGTGTTGGACCTTAACATCATTTAATAAAACTTAACTTCAAACTTCAGTATGTTTACACAAAGCATTGCTTTTTGGAGGTGACTTGAAGGTCTTTTCAAGGCAAAATACTGTCTGTATGATTCTGCTTATTTAGTGAGATTTGCTTTGGAGGAGCCTTGGTGTAATAGAGCCCAGCGATGGGCATTAGACTTGAGATCTGCATTTGGTATCTCTGACTTCTTTTTGGCTTCTATGTTTCTTAAATGGTATATATTCCTTATTTTTATTATTTTTTAGAAAGGTTCTATTGTGAATTATGTAAAGGTTTACAGAATGCCGTATTGCATTCAAGAATTCCGACACACTTTGTGTCATCTCATTGATTGCAACTCCTCAATATAACATCACATATTAGGTTTCCTCTGTTTCTTTATCCATTCCTCCGTTTCTCCTAACCCCTTTGATCTTGCCATTGGGTAAATGCTGTTCTTGTGGTCTCAAATGATCATGTATTCTAAGGTTTGCCTTCCTCTCTATGCTGAAGTTCCCCTTCTGTAGCTGTTACAGTTTGGCTGACAGCCGAGTCAAGGGTAAGTTCATTTCTAGACCTAGAACGTGACTAACAGCCATAGTTTCGGGGGTTGCACAAGTCTCTATTTGACGGGTACACCTGATATTTTTCTATGATTTTTGTGTTTTGTTTCAAAATTTTCTGCCACTGTATTCAGGACCATCTATTGTGATTTCTTTCAGAACAGATGATCACGTTAGCTGTGTACCATCTTGTTTTGCTGGTTTGCATATGTGAAAACTAGTATTTGTATGCTCCATTAGTTCAGTGGACTTATTATGTCTGTGTGTCTTTGATTTGCTTCTTTGTGGGTGGAGAGAGGCCAATCATTGCATCTTATAGCAATGACCATCTTAAACAAAAGGATTAGCTACTGAGGCTGCCTGTGTACAACTCAACACTTCATGGGATTTGGTTCCTTTGTTTCGATTTGAGCTTATAATGTCATATCACATACCAGTAAATTATCTAAACAGCCTTCTTAGTGCTTTTTTTCGACTCCCTAGTTTGTTGTATAGTTCCTGGATTCTTAAAAGCTTACAATTTATTCATCCAATTGGTCTCTATTTATGTATAATAATAAAGGAGGGATGTGTGTCAGGAAGTGGAGAAGGATATCAACTGTGTGTCTAAATGGCTCTTTTACCATGAGACTCAAGAAACTGGCTAGTGCCCAGCTGCCAGAACTGAACATTTTGATCAAAGATTCCATAGAAGAATCCTGATCAAAAGAATTACAGATGAGAATTTCAGATCCTTAGGGACTCTAGATTTTTTAGAGCCATGGGAGTGGGTGAATGCCAGAAACCATTGCCATGAGAAAATCTTTAAACCTTAATCCCATAATATCCTGATGTCCTCTTTAAATGGAAGAGTAATTTAGCTTAACTTGTCAAAAAGATCTGCCATGAGCATTGTTGTTGTTGTTGTTAAGTGCCATCGAGTCGGTTCCGACCCATAGCGATCCAGTATAGGGTTTCCAAGGAGCAGCTGGTGAGCTTGAAGCCAGATATTAGTAGCCATAAATAAAATATCTGAGAGCAGCTGGTATGTGAGAACTGCTGAGCTTGCCATTAACAGTCCTGTGCTTATCTTACATCATCATACTTTATGCTACTTAGCCTTTGAGAATGGTTTTGACCACTTCATTGCTGTTTAGGAACCATGGTTTCACAGATGTAAAGGGTGCGTACAATACATAGAACACACCAGTGAAACCTAGAAGGCAATCCATGCTGAAACAGAGAGTGTTGGAGAGAGATGGAGTATCTGTGAAACCCTGGGGTGGTACTGTAAGATAAGCACTAGACTGCTAACCGCAAGGTCCGCTCCTCACAAAACACTCTACCGTATCGCTAGGATTCAGAATGACTGGATGGCACTTTTTGGAACTTACACAAAGGAGCCCTAATGGCATCAAAAGGAGTCCTGGTGGTGTGGTGGGTTAGTTACTTGGGCTGCCAACCACAATGTTAGGAATTCAAATCCACCAGCTGCTCTGTGGGAGAACAATGAGGCTTTCTGCTCCTGTGAAGATTTACTGCATCAGAAATCCTAGACAGGGTCACTATGAGTTGGAACTTGTGTACTTCTTCATCCAGCACAGAGTTGTCTGTTGTTTCTGCAGTCCATGGGACTTTTTATATTCTCCTTCCATGCCACAACTCAATTGCCTCAATTCTTTGAGAGTCTTCCTTACTGGCTGTTTGGAATTTCACATGTGTGTAAGGCTATTGAGAATTCCTGGACTTGGGCCAGGTCATCAAACTGACATCGTTCCTTTTGGGGACCTTAAAGAGGTCTTGTGTAGCAGTGTTGCCTAATGCAATATGGTTTCTTGACTGCTGCTTACATAAGTGTTGATGGTTGAACTGACCAAATGAGGTCCTTGACAACTTTAATCTTTTCTCCATTTATCATATTACTTATTTGTCCAGTGGTGAGGATTTTTGTTTTCTTTACATTGAGGTGCAACCCATATGGGAGGTTGTGGTCTTTGATCTTCATATGTAAGTATCTTAAGTCTTCTTTGCTTTCAGTAAGCAAGGTTGTATCATCTGAGTGTCATAGACTGTTACTCAGTGAGTCTTCCTCCAGTCCTGATGCCACTTTCTTCCTCATATAATACAGCTTCTTGGAGCATTTGCTCAGCATACAGATTGAATAAGCATGATGAAAGACTACAACCCTGAGGGAAACCCTTCCAAAATTTAAAACATTCAGTGTTCCTTTGTTCTCTTTGGAAAACGACTTCTTGGTCTTTCTACAGGTTCTCATGAGTAAAATTAAGTGTTCTGGAACACTCATTCTCCACAATGTTGTCCATAGCAGGTCATGCTCTACACAATCAAGTCTTTGTGTAGTCAGTAAAGTACAGGTAAATGTGTTTCTGGCATTTTCTGATCTCAGCCAAGATCCATCTGATGTCAGCAATGATATCCCTCATTCCATGTCCTTGTCTGAATTTTGCTTGAACATCTGGCAGTTGTATGTTAATGTGTGGTTGCAAACATTTTTAAAGTGTCTTTAGCAAATTTTTACTTTCAGGTGATATTAATGGTATCTGAAGATGTAAGCATTCCCTTGGGTCATCTGTGATTGGAATGGGCACACATAGAAATGTCTTCCAATCAGTTTGCCATGTAGCTGTCTTTCAATTTTCTTGGCATTATGAGTGAGTGCCTGCAATACAGTCTCACTTTGCTGAACAATTTCAATATTTATGCCATCAATTCCAAGAGCCTTGTTCTCTGCCAACGACTTCTAATGCAACTTGGATTTCTTCCTTCAGTATCATTGGATCTTGATAATATGCTGCCTCTTGAAATATTTGAGCATCTGCCATTTCTTTTTAGGACAGTGACTCTGTGTATTCTTTCCATCTTTGTCTGATGCTTTTTCTGCACAATTCAGTATTTTGTCCATCTAATCCACCAATACTGTAAGTTGTGGCTTGAATGTTTTCTTCAGCTTGAGAAAGGCTAAGCGTGTTTTTTTCTTTTAGTTTTTTAACTGCAGGTATTTGCACATTTCATTATAATATTTGACTTTGTCTTGAGCTGCCCTTTGAAATTTTCTGCTCATTACTTTTACCCCCTTACTTCTTCCATTTGTTTTAGTATTTCTTCACTGGTGAGCAAGTATAAGAGTCTCTGTTGATATGCATTTGGGTCTTTTCCTTCTTTCTTGTCTTATTAATGACCTTTTGCTTTCTGTCTGTATGATGATCTTGATGTCATTCCACAACTCTTTTGGTCTTCAGTTATTAGCATTTAATGCAACAAATCTGTTCATGAGATAATCTCTAAATACAGGTGGAATATGATCAAGGTCACATTTTGACTCTTGTGGACTTGTTTTCATTTTCTTCAGCTTCAGCCTGAACTTGCACACCATTAATTGATTTTCTGTTTCACAGTCCCTCTCTGGTCTTGTTCTGGCTGATGATAAGGAGCTTTTCTACTGCCTCTTTCAACAGATGTAGTCAATTTGATGTCTGTGTATTCTGTTGGGTGAAATCTATGTGTATATTTGTCTTTTACACTGTTTAAAAAATGTATTTACAATGAAGAAGTCATTGGTCTTGCACAACTGTATCATATGATCTCCAGCATCGTTTCTATCACCAAGGCAGTGTTTTCCAATAAGTGATCTTCCCTCTTTGTTTTCAATCTTTGCATTTAAATCACCAATAATTATCACTATATTATGATTGCATATTTATTCAATTTTCAGACTGAAGAAGTTATAGAATTCATCATCAGTGGCATTAGTCATTGGTGTATAAATTGAAATAATAGTTGTATTAACTAGTCTTCCTTGTAGGTGTAGGCATAATATTCTATCACAGAGAGCATTGTACTTCAAGAAAGATCTTGTAAAAAGGTAGTTCTCTGTGATGGTGGATGCAATGCCGTTCCTCTTGAACTTGCCATTCCCAGAATAATAAACAATGTGATTGTCTGTTTCAAAATGTCCAATACTTGTCTGCTTAGGCTCACTAATGACTAGGATATCGATGCTTATATGTTCCATTTTGTTCTTGATTAATTTCTATATCCATACTTCATACATTCCATGTTCTGAAAATTAAGGAATGTTTACAGCTTTTTGTCCTCATTTTGAGTTGTACCTCATCAACAACTGAAGGTCCCCAAAGTTTTACTCCATCCGCATCATCACCGTCCACTCAGCTTTGAGGAATTGGTGCTTCTCCGGTCCTAGTTTGAGTGTCTTGCATCCTGAAGGGCTCATCTTCCTGCAATAAACAAGGACTGTTTCCTTGTCCACTTCATCATGTTTAAGTATTCAAATAGCTTGTGCTAGCTGACAGCGTTCTACTGTTATTTATAGGGTTCTCAGTGACTGAGTATTTGGAAGGATTCTGTCTCTCCTTTACAATTCATAGCAGCCCTATCGGACAATGTAGAACTGCTCCACACGGTTCCCAAGATGGAATCTTGGTGGAAGCAGACTGTCTCATCTTGATCCTGGGCACTGGTTGCTAAGTTCATTCCCACCATGAACTAGAATCTAGGTGTTTCTCCAGATTAACCCAGCAGGAAATCCCTGTTTTTCTTTTCTGTATTTTTTTTTTTCAGACAGTTTACTGATTCCAGATACATACCATTATTCACTTGCTCTTCAGGCTGCCTGCAATTACAGAAATGAAAAAATACTATGCAAATTCAATCATGCTGTGAATTGTTTGCACAGTTCCTTCAAAAACCAGATATAAAACATTGGTGACATTCAACGACCCTAAAGCAAGCACCTGAGGAAAAGGCAGTTACAATTTGTCAGTCCAAGAGGAGAGTACTGGTGAGGAAAAGGCTCCATGCATTAGTTTGTATCCAGGTGGTATTATTTTTGTAAGGGTTCTTGAACCAGGTATCAGTTGGTAATAGTTTGCACTTGAGTTCCCAAAGATAAGATTATGTATCATCTATAAAGTTTGGTTTCTGACCAAAACCCAATCTGCTGCTGGGTCTATTCTGATCAGTAACAATCCTATAGGATAGGTTAGAACTACTCCTTAGGGTTTCTGAGACTGTAAATATTTATGGAAGCTGACTGGCTCATCTTTCTCCTCTATACAGGTTGGTGTGATCAAACCACCAATCATTCAGTTAGTAGCCCAGTGCTTACCTATGGTACCATCAGGACCTGAGGTTCTCATACTCAACTGAAAAAGAAATAAGTTAGAAAAAACAACACATCGCACACAGATTGGCAACCTTACCTTGAAATCCATTGGGGTTACATCTGTCCTCTGAGTAGGGAGTTCTTTTAATGTGCCACCCTGGGGAGCTAGAGCGACACAGAGCGACTGTCGGTACATTGATTGTGGTGTTGAAGAATTACTCAGAGAACACTGATTCTCTTGAAAATGAGACTAGAGTATATTGAAGTGTTTGGATTAAACAAAATAAAAATGGGCTGATGTGTACTTGGGCCATCTCCCTCGGTGATAGGATGGCCAATAAGAATAGGTGGACAGTAATGATTAACAGTGGTGCATTGGTATAAACACTGGATTGCTAACCACAAGGACTGCACTTTAAATCCACTAGCAAGTCCATGGGAGAATGATGAAGTTGTCTGCTCCCATAAAGATTTTGCAGAGTCAGAAACCTTATGGAATAGTTCTCTGTCCTATAAGTTTGCTATGATTTGAAATGGCCTCTATGACTGTGACATATTGCTTTGATTTTGTTGTGTTTCTAAGATAGCCTAGAATTTGAAGTCATCAATCTACAAATGGTACCAAAATATACATCAGGGAATTAATGATCGAATTCCATCCTCTTCTGACTTCATCTTCTAATATCGTATCAGCTCCCCAAAATGCTATATGTTGTAAGTGAATAATGATGGACAAGTGTCTGCATCTCTTACGGCTGATGGACTATATGATTGGAAGCATAGGATTTTGTACTTAATTTAAAGTAAACGTTTGCTGATGAACAATCCTATCACCAAGGATTTCTTGAATTGAGTTAAAGGCAAAGTATTTGGCTGCATTTATTTACTAATATTTTCTCATACGCCTGCTGCTGCTGCATGCGTCTAGTTGGATCCGACTCATAGTGACCGTTTATAGGGCTACTGAAGTTTCATGTCTTTGCAGGAGCCGAAATCCTCATCTCTCTCCCATTGAACAGATGGTGATTTTGAACCACTGCCTTTGTATTGATTATCTAAATGCCTAACCCACCATGCTGCCAGGGCTCCTTTGTTGTAAAGATAGTCAGCATAAAACATTTGAAAATATTTTTAAATTTCTTGTTGTATAGAGCTGTTGTTGAGATGGCCCCTAACTCTGGTTACTGCTTCATAAGGTTTGCCGGGCTAAGATCTTTTTGGAAGTAGATTGCTATATGTTTCTTCCCCAGAGCCAAAGGATGGGTTTCAACTGCCATTCTTTGGGTTAGTAGCTCACTCCAAACCACTTGTAAAGTCCATTCTCCTTTCCCCATATATAAATGTTGTTATTGCTATCATCTGAGGTGCCTCCGAACAGGTTTAACCAAATAACGTTTCTTTCTGCAGAGCTGAGTGCTTAACCATTTGTGCCAGCCCATGACTCCCAGTTCAAACCCCAAACCAAAGCTATCACTGTCAAGTCACTTGGCTTCATTGTATGGCTACAGGACAATGTAGAACTGGTTTCCTGGTATTTCCAGGGCTGGCAATATTAATGGAAGCAGACTGCCCCATTTTTCTTCCATGGAGTGGCTTCCGAGTTTGAACTGCTGGCCTTCAGGTTAACAGCATAGCCCACAGTGTCACCAGAGCGGATTCTTTTCAGAATCGCCTCCATTAATCATGGTCTTTTTAAATTCTAGTCTTGCCTTTCTATTATTCCATGTGTGTATATTCCTTGAGACATGTGACTGGCCATGCACACACTAGCTACCCATCTACAATGGTCACATTCATTGCACTGGGGAAGCATAGGTAGAGCCTTGACACCTACTAGACCAGTTGGAAAAGAGAGTAGCAACAAGGGCAAATGGGCACTGGCTAACAACCAAGGGTACTGTGAGTTCTCATTTATAGCTAGCCCCAGGGTGTGGAGCTCATAGGATCTGAGCATTTCAGGATCCATGGTGATAATGTCATCACACACACCAGTTTCCCTCCCTGATCTTTACCTGCTTTAGGCCAAGTGCTTGGAAGTCACTGTAGCATGAACAGGTTGAACTGTGTGTAATACATGGTACCTCAGCCCTTCCATAGTCTGTGAGTTGAGCAGAACCTATGGGTTTCCTATGTGCATTTCACTCTAATGTTGATGGGAAAATCTTCTTAAAGACACCTTAGCTACCTTGCTTTATGAAACCAGCACGACTACCTAATAATGATGCACACTGTTTGTGGTCTCTTTCAGCTCAGATATTTTCTTGTCCTGGTTAGGTGCTGTCAATTCCACTCAGATGCCTGGCAGCCCTAGTCACAAAAGAATGAAACACTGTCACATCTGGCAGCACCCTCACAATTGGTGTTACTTTGGGGCCCATTGCTGCTGCCACTGTCGACCCATCATGTTTGGGGCTATCTCTAGTTTGCTGATTCTCCACTTCACCAAGCCTGATGTTCTCCTCCAGAGAACGCTCCCTGCTGATAACCTAGCCAATGTAGGAGAACCAAAGTCTTACCATCCTGGCTTCTACTTCCAGGCATATGCAGAAATACCAGTTATCACTTCCACACTGACTAACGAATCCATGAACAGAAATGAGGACATCTAAGCTCTTCCACTTAGAAGCTTGATAGCTTTGGCAATTTACCTCTGCACCTCAATTTCTCTTTTTGAGAAGCAGGGATAGTAAGCAAACCTCCAGGTAGAACTGTTGTGAGGCTTAAATAAGTTACTGTATGCAAAATACAGTTGTTGTTTTGTTTTGTTTTTTTAACTTTATATCATGAACTGGGCGAAGGTTTACTGAGCAAGGCACTTTTCCATGAATCAATTCTGACATATTTTGCTTCCTGTCATTAGTTGCAATCCCTATAATATAGCATCACTTATCCTACTTCCTCCCTGTGCTTCCCAGATTGACACCTCCTGCTTTCCCAACCCTTCTGAACTTTGTCCTGGGATACATGCTGCCCTTTTCATCCCAAATGGTTGATGGTTCTAAGAGTGTATACTTTCCTAGTGTTATTGTTCCTCTTACAGACCTGCCTATGGTGTGGCTGAAACTTGAGACACAGGGTCAGTTCAGTTCTTGATATGAAGAAGGGCAGTAAAGGGCCACAATCCTAGGACTTCTACCAGCCTGCATCTGACCGGTAAGCCTGGTCTAAAATGCTCAATGTTGATGGCATTTTTTGGACCATTTACAACGTTAATTACACTGTGTAAGTTGGATATATTTCCTCATAGATCAAACTCACTCCCCCACACATAGTCACAATCTCACCAATAGACACTCACTCATGCCCAGGTACACAAATCTTTGCCATCTAAAGGCAACCCAGTGCCGTCCAAAGATGGTAGGTACAACATGGCCATAGTTTTCCCTCTGAAACATCAGTTTATTTTACCACATATCAGACCCTTATTCCTACAAGGAATTTGGAATCAAGATGACTCTGCAGACTGATGCCAAGAAGGAAACCCCATTTTCTTATTATCTAAATTATTCCACAGCAATCGACTTACTCTAGACTTCCTGGTATGGCATTGTGGGTTAATGCACTGTACTCCAAAATCATTTTGAACCACAAATTCAGTGGTTCAAGCTCACCAGTTGCTCCTAGGAAATCCTATGCAGGCTTGCTATGGGTCGGAACCGAGTCGATGGGCACTTAACAGCAACAGACTTCATACCAATTCTGAATGCTTTTCAGAACATATGCAATTACAGAGAAGAAAGCACAATAGGGTCAGGTTTTCTGAGGAACTGTTTCCATAGGTCTTTGAGATTCATGACTGAATGTCAAAGGGAACCCATGAGCAGTGTACTACGATCGCTAGTGACCACCTGAGTCTTAATAGAGAGTGGAAGAATGGGAAATGCATCAATGAAGACATGGCTTGAGTTTGGCCATGTTCCATTGACACCCATTGACTTTGAGATGAGAGAGAGAAGAGGAGGTTCTGGTTGGTTTGTAATTTATGAAAATGTGTGAACCCTCGAGCCCACAGACACTGATCTTGCTATTGGTAGTAGAGCTGGGAGTGAAGCGGCCAGCTGGTCTGAAGTGCAGGGAGGCGTATGTGAACCCCTGAACTTGCAGTTGGGACCCATTTGACCTAGCTTGGGTATCTAACTAACCAGAACTCAACCAGGTGAAAATAAAGATGCTTGATACTGTGAGCAAGCGTCAATTGCTACAATCTGATGAGGTGGACTTTTACTTATGGATGTAGTTGTTCAAAATTCTATCTGAACAGAAGGATTCTTCATTTCCAGGAACAAGCTTGTTTACTCATTGCACTGGGATGGGCAGTGTAGACATTGGCTAACAAAATAGGGGGACTCTAAAAGCATGAACTGGCTGCTTTACGAGCTTTCATGAGTGTAGAATCCACACTGAATAATTTTCCTCTTCTCCAGAGAGATTTGGTGGAAGAGGATGGAAAATAATGGTGATAGGATATTATGATTCAATGGTGACTAATTGTTATTGGAGTTAACTGTGATTTCCATAACCATAATTTTAGAAGATGTGTAACTAAAAATGAAGGATTAATCTTTCATTTCATGAACAGAAACCCCAGGGCCATCAAGAAGGAAGAGCGTGAGTGGAGTGTGAGATCACAACTAGAAAAGTGGTGGCAGAGGTGATGGCATGGAGAGAGAAAACAGCTGACGGCTCTAGGCCCGTGGACTGAGTGTGTGTCTGTAAGCAGGAGGCTACCTTGAAGAACATGCCCTTAGGGTATTTAATTGTATATATATTGTTGTTTGTTTGTATGTGTGTATTAAATATTTTGGCTTTGTTGATTTGTGAAATGTAAGATACCAAAGAGGGAAGGCACAGAGAGGACGTATGATAACTTACTTGTTACAGGGAGGGGATTGTTGCTACCAACCACTACAGTGGAGGGGGTGAGACCCCACGGGTGTCTTTGTTGGTGGGAAATAATTTGGCAAATGAATTCCCGGAGACTCTTTTTCCATTCAAAAATGTCTCCCTTTATTGCTCTAAGTTCACAGTTTTTATATCGTTTTACTACTTACATAAGTGTTTAATCAATGCTAGTTTCGGAAAATCAGGAATTATTTTCTTTACAACAATAGTCAGGGGATGTGTGTAATTACAGTTTCTTTGAAATACATCAGAAACTCTTAGTTCTATAGTTAAACATCTACATTTAATGATTCTTCTACCATATTCTGTTAAGACTACTTATGCTTCACTAGCTACAATAATTGCTTTATTGTGAGGGAAAGGAAAGGACGTAAGTGTGATCACAACATTCTTTTTATTATCTGATTTCAATATATACCATCATAATGTTTCAAGTTAATCATATGTTCCTATGTGATCTTGTCTTATATCCTGTTCTTCTAACTCCTAGTGTTCTAACTATTATCTTCAGCATTGTGTGTGATTTCAAACAGGTGAATGCATTGTGGCCAAAATGCTCTGTCAAACATTACCTAAATGTGAATTCTACACAGCTAATTGTAACCTCTATTCTTCTGCCAACTTCTCAGAGCACAATGACTTTATTAAAACAGGGGTCGGGTATGATTATTAAAACAACATCACTTAGGGGTCTGCTATGGAAGCACAAGAAAAACACACACATATATATTAAAGCAAGGAATTTAAAGTCTGACTATAAATCTAGCTGGAACAACTCCGAGGGACTTGCTCCCTTTGAAGCCAATGCCTCCAATCCGGCGACCTTTGTCACGCAGATTCCTTCGGAGTGGGCGTGACAAGCTACAGTGGTAAAGTTCTCATCTTCTGGTGCAGACCCCAGGATGGGTTCTCATCAGTGTACTCCCTGTGGGGTCACCACACCGCTCTGTCAGTGGAGGTTTGAGTTATGATGCTGTACAGGCTTCAGTGGAGCTTTTAGGCTAAGATGGAGTAAGAAGAAAGGCCTGGTGATCTACTAACAAAAATCAGCCACTGAAAAGGTGATAGGTCAATGTTTATTCTGTCTTCTTTTTTTACTGTCCAGTGCTAGCATGTATATGAAGAGATTAGGCATCAAAGTGACATCTTTACTTTTTAGAGGTCTTGTTTTTTTGTTATGTGCCGTGGAGTCAGTTCTGTACAGCGACCCTGTACAGGGTTTCCGAGGCTGTAAATCTTTACGGGAGCAGAAAGCCTCATCTTTCTCCCATGGAACAGCTGGTAGTTTTCAACTACTGACCTCGCGGTTCGCAGCCCGGTTTATAACCATTGTGCTAGGTCTTTGGAGCTGTTTAAAATGACCAATGCTTGAAATTTTGTAACATAAAGGGGGGAGTAGTTCATCTTACATCCCAGGAACAGAGGACCCTTGGACTATCAAAGGTGAAGAGCATGAACGGAACATGGGACTCTATCCAGAGAAGCAGTGACACCAGCGATGAGAGGCAGAGGTGATGACGTGGAGAGTTAGAGCAGCTGAGGACTCTAGACTCATGGAAAGAAAGGCTGAGTGCTGGTAGCCAGGTGGCAGGCTGGCAGAATGTGTCCCTTCGTTAGTTGTTTAAATGTTTATATATTCCTCAGTGATTTTGTGTACATCAAAAAACCCACAAAGGGAATAGAAGCAAATAATGTTAAATGATGATGCATGGAAGGGATTGTAATCATTGCAATGAAACAAAATACGATAGAATGATCGCAAAACTGATGTTCCCCCATGTAAATAAACTGTCAGTACATAATAAAAGCTTTTAAAAAAATTACCAATGCTTAGGCCTAACATGGTGGCATACTGGGTTACACATTGGATTTCTAACTGCAATGTCAGCAGTTCAAATCCACCAGGTGCTTTGAGGAAGAAAAACGAGGCTTTCTGCTCCTGTAAAGATTTAGTCTCAGAACCCCTATATAGGGTCACTATGAGTCAGAAACAATTCAGCAGTACAGAACAACCACCACCACAGGCCTTCCTGAGCCTCGGGTGCATTTTGCACCCACTGTGCTCTGTCTGGAGCCCTGGTGGGGCAGTGGGTTACACATTGGGCAGCTAACAAAGAAGGTCAGCAGTACAAGTCATTTGGAGAAAGATGAGGCTTTCTGTTCCCATAAAGTTTTACAGCATCCATGGTCACTATGATTTCGAACCACCCGCATGCTCTGCTTTCTCTCGGCCATTGACAGGGATGTAAACAAACAACAATGAAAACAAACCACTTACTAGAAAACCCAGCTCCCGTATTTCCTTGGAGGAGAATGGTCTTCTCCCCTTCTTCACAGGTGTGGGTGGGGCTGTAAATCCATTATTACCACCAACACCAAGCAACAGCAGCAAAAACCAAATCTATGCCATCAAGTTCATTCTAACCTACAGTTCAGAGCTGGCTGTGGCCATTTGGTTTTAATTGGAAACTGTCTCTTTAAATTTCAAGGAGATCTGTGTGCATGCGTAGTAGAACCCTCCGAGGGTGGGGCTGGGGTGCTCACTAGCTCAGGCACCCCTATAGTCACCCAAATGGAGGTGCGCAGACAGCAAGGGACCAATGAACAGCTACCAA
>NW_006408902.1:1815279-1824154 GCF_000296735.1 Chrysochloris asiatica
CATGGCTTGGGTCAGGTGCACCTTAGTTCTCAAGCTGACATCTTTGCTATTAGGAACAAGTTACAAAGCTCCCCCCTTTCAGATGAAAAAAGAGTTGTCACATGTCTCCAAGTCCCTACTCCCAGGACACTGGTTTTCCAAGTGTGTCCTGGTACTAGTAGGTACTGTTTTTGTTATTGTTAAGTACTGTTGAGTCGGTTCTGATTCATACCCAATATAGGGTTTCCAAGGAGCGGCTGGTGGGTTTGAGTTTCCAGCCTTGTGGTTTGAAGTCCAGTGTTGATCCGGCAGTGCCACACCACGAGCCCCTGGTATGGTTGTTGTCGTGCTGTTGAGTCGGTTCTGACTCATAGGGACCCTGTATAGGGTTTCTGAGGCTGTAAATCTTTACGGAAGCAGAAAACTATCGGGGTCTGAGACCCGCTCAGACCACTGCATGGGTTACTCAAAGGAGAGGGCTAGGATTAATTAATCAGATAAGGATCAACAGGCTGATGGCCAGTAATAAAGTTTATTGTAGCAACGTGGTTGCATTAGGTCATTGTTACTCTGCCTAGTTACAAGTTTTCCATAGTAACAAGGAATAAGGATACCAACCAGGATATGATCACATAAGTATAAGCATTGTTACAGCAACACAGAATCAGGCGATTTTAGCTCAATTTAAGTTCCCTTTTCCCAGGATTGTCCTAGTTACAATTAACAATAAGTCTCGATCACTGACATCACATTAACCAGGTGAAACTTGTCTTTAGGCCAATTATAAGAGTATGAGGGCCGACTCAGCTTTCACCACTAGATGGCACTAGAGCTGGCCTCCAACGGAAAACCTCATCCTTCTACAGAACCACTGGTGGTTTTGAACTGCTGACTGTGTGATTAGCAGCCCGACTTGTAACCACTACATTACCAGAGCTCCTGGTGTTGAATATTGAATAGGAGTGACCATAAAGGGCATCCTTATCTAATTTCTGCTCTCAAGGGAAAAGCTTTCAGTCTCCACTGAGACTAATGTTGGCTGTTAGTTTTGTATTGTTAAGTTGTTACGTGCCATAGAGTCAGTTCTGACTCATAGTGACCCTGTATAGCATTCGAAGGAGTGGCTGGTGTGTGTGAACTGCAGTTAGCAGCCTAGTGCTTATCCTACTCTTAATTATGTTGAGGAAGTCCCCTTCAATTCCTCTTTGCTGAGCAATTTTGTCAGGAAAAGGTATTGGATTGAGATGATCTTGTGGTTCTTTTCCTTTGTTTTATTCATGTGGTAGATTATGTTGATTGAATTTCAAATCCTCATCCATCCTTGCACACCTGGTGTGAACCCTACTTGGCCATGAGAGATTTTTTATTTTTTTGATATAGTGAATTCCATTGGCTAGAATTTGTGCATCTATATTCATGGGATATTGTCCTATCATTTTCTTTTGAGTAGTGTCTTTGCCTGGCTTTGGTGTCAGGTTTACACTTGATTCATGGAATGAATTTGAGTGTATTCCTTTCTTTCTGTGCTCTGGAATAGTTTGAGTAGAATTGGTGTCAGTTTTTCTCAGGATGTTTGGTAGAATTTTATATTGAAACCATCTGGGCCAAATTTTTTTCACCTTTTTTTTTTTTTTTTAAAAAAATGATCTTTTCAATTTATTCTTTTGTTGAGTCTGCTAAAATTTTCTCTCTCAGTCTTTGCTAGTAGGTAGTGTGTTTCTGGAATTTTGTGCATTTCTCCTAGTTTTTCAGATTTGTTGGCATACAATTCTTCATAGTATTCTTATCATTACCTTTTTTGTTTCCATTGGTTCTGTTGTGAAGTGACAACTTCATTTCTTTTTTGTGTCATTTGCATTTTCTCCTTCTTTCTCCTTGTTAGATTCATGCATTTATTTGAACTCTGCTCTTGCCCATGTCTATTTTATTAATCCTTTCAAAGAACCAACTTACAGTTGTGTTGATTCTATTATTTTTCTGTTTCATTTATTTCTGTTGTAATCTTTATTATTTCCTTTCTTGTGACCACCATGAACTTTTTTTTGGGATGCTCTTTTTCTTATTGTTGGAGTTATAATGCTAAGGTGCTCATTTTAGCTTTCTTCCCTTTATTATGTGTACATTTATTGCTATAAATTGACCTCTTAGAACTGCTTTTGCTGTTTCCCAAAGGTTTTGGTATATTGTGTTGCTATTACTGTTTGATATTAGTAATTTAAATTTTTCACTTTTTATTTCTTCTATAATGCAGTAGTTATTTATTTTCCATGTATTTGATTTATTCCCCTTCTGTCTGCTGTTGATCTCTGATTTCATAGTGCCGTGATCCGAGAAGATGCTTTCTATTATTTTCTTGTTCTTGAGTTTTTTGAGACTTGATTTGTGTCCTAACATAGGGCCTGTTCTGAAGAATGATCTATGTGTACTGAGCAAATGTTGGGTGGAGTGTTCCGTGAGGTCGACTATGTCTGTGAAACCAAGTTGATTGATTATGCTGTTGAGATCTTCTGTATCTTTGTTGAGGTTCTTTTTAGTTGTTCTGCCCTTAAAATTGATGTGATAAAGCCTCCTATTATTACTGTGGAGTTATCTATGTCTCATCAATTCTGTGAACATTTGTTTAATGTATTTTGGGGCTTTTTAACTGGATGCATAACTATTTGTTATGAATATGCCCTCTTGGTGGATCGACCCTTTAATTGTAATAGAATGCCCTTCCTTTAGTCTTTTGCTGGCTTTTGCCTTATAGTCTATGCTGTTGTTGTTACGTGCCATTGAGTGGTTCAGATTCATAGCGACCCTTGTCTAGGGTTTCCAAGGAGCAGCTGGTAAGCTTGAACTGCTGACCTTGTGGTTCTAACCGATCTTGCAATCCAGCGCATTAACCCACAGAGCCACATTAGTACTCCAAAATCTATGAGGGTAAGTAAAAAGGTATTGCTACAAAATCATAGAAACTTTACTAAACAAAAATATCAAAATGTGAAGCTATTGTTTTTTGACATATCCTCTACCTAGGTGTGTACACTTCTGAAGGTGGTGTTTCTACTTCTCTAACCTTTCCTTGGAGCCCTGGTGTGATGTGATAAGATCAGTACTAAACTGCTCACTGCAAGGTCTATAGTTCAAACCAACCAGCCACTTCTTGGAAACCCTAGACAGGGTTGCTGTGAGTCAGAACTGACTGGATGGTACTTAACAACAGTAACAACCCAAACCCTTCCCTGAAGAATTCTGTGCTCTTTGATTTATGCCAGAAAAATCAGTCTGAAGGGGCAAGATCAGGGCTCTAGGGTGGGTGGGGTCAGGTTTCCCAATGAAATTCCCCATATTACCTTGCTTCCCTTGAAGAATGAGCAGGCTCGTTGTAAGGACAAAACAAAATTTCTCAGCACAACTTTCCTGGTCTTTTCCTCATGGATGCAGCTTTCTGTTTTCTTAAAACATCTTCATAATAAGCTCTTGTGATTGTCCTGCATCCTTCAAGAGAATCTTTCAAGGTTACCTCTTTGAAAATCCCAGCAAACAGTTACCATAAAAGGTTCTGAGCTGACCATTCTGCCTTGATTTCATCTTTTGAGGTCTTCCTATCCTTCCTCAAAATACCTGATCCATTTAAAAACATTTCCTTCATTCCTGTTATTTTATGTGGGGCAGCATTCCTGTAAACTTGTTGCAAAGCTTCAGTGATTTGGGAAGATGTCCACTTTAATTTTGTTTATAATTTGATATGAGCCCTGACCTCGAAATAGTTTTCTCCACAGCACAAAAAGTATTCCTTATTTTTGAAGGCAGCTGAATGTAAGACAAGTGCATTACAGAGAGAAACCATATGCAGCCATCCGCTGACTGCAGAGACATGTCTAAACACGTTTTGTTTGTAGTAAACCTGTGTATGTATGAACTGGATCAACAATAGCAATGCTTTGGTTTACCCTCATACTTTGTCAGAGTAGCATTGCCTCTCCTGCTCTTTGCTGCTTGGATTCCCAGCCAGCATACCTCTTGTGCAGCTTCCACCCACACCTCTGTGGAAGTTTGCATTTGCTATGATGCTGAACATGCTGACCCACTTCACGAGGAGCTTCAAGACGAAGACAGAGTAGGAAGAAAGTCCTGAGGATCTGCTTCCCAAAAACAAGCCAGTGAAAGACCTCTGGATCACAAGGGGCTGCCCTGCTGTGCATAGGGTCAACACAAGTCAGGGGCCACCTTGACAGTAGCTAACAACAACAACAACAACATACCACAGGAGTCAGAAAATGGGAACCTCTACAAGAGCCAATGGATGTGCTTCTTTTTTAGAAAACTTTTATTGTGAATTATGTGATAGCTGACATGGGAGAACATTACCTTTACATTCATCTTATTGTATATGGTTTCATTCCCATGGTTACAATCCCCTACATGCATCATGAAACAACCAAAGGGTATATCTCAAAGGCCTGTCCCCTGGCCATCAGCACACAGCCCCTCTCCCTCTCTGGATCTAGAGTCTCCAGCTGCTCCATCTCTCCATGTCATCATCTCTGCTTCCATCTTTGGCATCACTGCTTCTCTGGATAGGGTTCTGCACTCTGCTCTTCTCCTTTGATGGTCCCAGGGACCTCTGCTCCTGGACTGCAAAGTCAACCACTCCCCTCCTTTGGCTACAAAACATCTACCTTTACATTTCCAACCCTCACAGTCAATCCTGGTAACAATTATTCACTATTGTATTACAAGAGACCTAGCACCATCTCCTTTCATCAGCCCCACCCAGACAGATTGGATACTACTCAGTGGAGTGGCTGTGCTTCTTGACTTTAAAAAAACACACACATTTTTTCAAAAAATGGCATGCATTGTCTGGGAATCCCACCCAGGTCTCTTGCACATAAGGCCAGAATTCTAACACTGAGCCCCTGTGATTGCATGTAAGCAATTATATGCAATTAAGGACCTGAGATGGATGTAAGAACCTCAGGCTCATCGAGTGTCTTAGAACTGGAGTGGAACTTAAATTTCATGTGTTGCTGCTTCCAATACTTTGCAGATGGGTGAGTGGGCCCAGGAGACAGAGGAACCCCTTGGAGCAAGGGAGCAGTGCAGTGAGTCTGTGAGCTCTGGTTTTCTCAGCCTGCTGGAGGAGAATTCCATCTGTATGTGTAGTGCCTCTTGTTTATGTTTCACTACGCTCTTGCCTTACAGATCTCTGAGCACACAGATAAACCAGAACTAAGTGGTTTGAGAGGCGCACATTACTTCCAACTGGCAGGGTAGGTCTTTCAAATATGGCTTTCAGAATTGATCCTTTGCTTATTTTCTGTTGGAGGAGGGCTTCTTCCCTGCCCTGAGACTGGTCTTGTTTGACTGCTTCCTTAATAACCTGGATGCTCACAGTCGCTCCCTCATCCAATCACTTCTTTTACTTCTGACCTTTCAGAGTGGCCCTCTTTTACCCACGACCCCATTCCCAGAATGCTGACCACCACCTGATTCCTAGCGACAGTTGTCCTCTAGAAGCATGGAAGACTGGAGCTCAGGGAACTGCATCCCATATTAGCTCGTATTGAGGGGTCTGGCTCTTTAGGGTCTGAGCACTCACTCAGGGATGCATTTCTGTTTGACAGAGATGCACTCAGCTCTTTGGAGTGCACCTTTGACACTCTAAGTCCCTATGACAACATCTGCCTTCTCCAACCTTCTTGTCTCAGTCTCAGGCAGAGAGTATCTGTCTCCTCCAAATCCTCTCAGGTCTCGAGGACAAGCTGAATATCTGCCAATCTGTTTGTCCTCCTGAAATGAGGCCATAACTCCTAAGGTCTAAGAAAAACCCTCTATCTCCTTCCCACTCTTGTAACCCATTGGCCATTTGGACCTCAGCAAACATCTCTACCTCCCTCAAGCTGCTCATCATTTGGAACTACTTGATGGTCTTGTCTCCAGCACACATACTACACGCCACTTGGGCCATATTGAAAGCCTCCACTCCCTATGTCCAGGTGGTCTCCAAGATCTTGACAACTAGGCACTGCACTACCACCAATCTCCAGGTCTATCTTGGTTGTCAGTTTTGCCAAAGGTGAGACCTGTACATCAACAAAATTGATTGAGGAGACAGAAAATGAATATTAAGATGCTTATGAAGAAGGTAATCAAGTGGTGAGACTAGGAGAGAGCGGAGAACAAAGCCTGGATCTTCCTGGTTGGCCTCCTGGAGAGCCAGTAAGGCGTGGTGCTAGCTAGGATGTCAGCCCTAGGGTCTGGGAGCCTAATTGCATGGTTACAGATTTTGTTGAAGGTGCCGACTCTGGCTGAGGCTTAGGAAGCACGCTGTAAAAGTCCCTATCGGACGGACAGCAAGTAGAGAAGTAGTCATTTTGGATGTGGTCCAGTATGGTGGATGAGGTGTAATATCCTTTGAAGAAACCCAGAAGTAGCAGGGAATAGATGAAGACCGTCTGTGAGACAAAGGGCGGTGGAGAATGTAGGAGTTATCCCTGCAGCCTAGAAGGCCATCAGGTACAGGAGTATTCACTGTAGCAGGGGTAAGGCCAGCTCTTCAGTACTGGCAGCATTTCTGTTTGACAGAGACAGTGTGATGGGCTCTTTGGAGCCCAGTTGCTCTGAGTGGACTGTAATCCCAGCTCAAGTTAACCTGATGGTGTGATCGTGGGGGCCTTGCAGGGTTTGCTGCCTGGATTCAGAACATCATGAAGATGCCACTGATCTTGAGGGAAAATGCCACAGACACTGGGACAGTGAGAGAGACTCTGAACTTTCCACAGTAGGTATTTCAGGGTCAACTTGCCTAACAGGAGCATTTAACCCAGAGAGTCAGCCCTGCAGAGGCAAATGCAAAGGAGGAACCTTTCTCTGCTCAGTCTCTCACTCTTTCCCACCTGTCTTCGTTTCTTACGGACAGTCTTCGATATCTCTCACCACCTTTGTATGCAACTAAGCCTTCTCTATACTTGGCCCTATCCAAGAACTTAGGGTTCCATGTCCCAGCCCGGCCTCCTCACTGTCATATCAGGCCCTGGTCCTGCTCCCGGCAGATTGGCACCTGATTCACAAAGCAGCTCCATTCCCTCATTGTCGCCCTGCCTCAGTTCCAGAATTGTCGATTTTTGACTTTGGATAGTCTTACATGATAAGAGAGAGATGACTACTGACGACGACAATAGCACCTAATATAATCCGGACATTTGGGTAACGAAAATGTGCTAGGAAAAAATGAGAAAAAGATCTCATCTCTTTAAGTAGTCTTACAAAAGAACCCATTGCAAATTGTATTCATGAAGTATTTTTTTTTTCACTGTGTGTATAGAAAAATGCAGAGTTTAGTTTCATTAACGTAGTTGTGGCTTCCCTAGAGGATTTGGACAGAAGAGTCAGGGGGACCAGTTTAACTGAGAGTGGTTGTGAATGTGTGGAATGAAGCAAGATTATGGTCAAGAACACACCATGGGACACCATTACCATGGGGCAAATCACTGGTAGATTAGGGAACCTTGGTGTCATCGTCTATGCCAGGTGATTTTGTTGGGCAATGAGGTCCTCTGCATTGAAAGATATAGATAAAAATGAGTGGTCTTAACTCCTGGTTTTCCCACGACAGGCTGTGTACAGGGTTTGAGCATTCCAAGCCTGGTACCTCCTGTGAGAACATGATGAAGGAACATCTGCCATTGGCAAGGAGTGCAGCAGAGTCTGGGGCAATGAGTGAGGCTGCTCAGGAATGACCTCCCACAGATGATGTTCCAGAGTCAGCCATCCTAACAGCAGCCCTTTCTGCTATGAGTCACCACTCAGAATTGATGGAGTGTCTGGTGGGGGATCCAAGTGAGGATGATAATACAGGCTGGAGTAGACAGTACTGATTCTTGAAGAGGGGAACACCTTCCATGCAAAACACAGAATTGGTAAGTGACAAGGGTCTATGACTCAAGCACATCCCCAAAGAAATCCAGTAGCCAGTAGTGGTGCTACTTTTAGAAGGGTCAACTAAAACCCAAATGCACAGACGAGAGGGGATAGGCAAGGATGTGGACCAAACCATGAACACATGGTGGGAAGGAGGCCCTGGTGGTTCTGGAGGGGGTATAACAAACAGCCCAGGTGCATCAAAGAAGAGACAATGGTGGTTCTGGTAGAGGGTCCAACCAGAACTCAATACCACATAAGGGAGGATACCATAGAGTGTAATCTAGGGTCTTAATGAGGTCATGGAATGTAGTCAGGAAGAGGAATGTTTACAATTTAAAGAGTTTAGAAGAGTGATTCAGCCTTGAATTACATAAGCTCACGTTTCTATCTCTAGGCCAGAACCTAACTTCGCTCACAAGAGCGCAAAGCTCCCCAATTCCCCCACGAAACTCATACTTGAATGCCCTCAGCAATGTTACTACATGGGCTGGTGTCAGAACAGTGCTTTGGTTCTAATACTGCAGAAAGTCTATTCTCAGTGGTCTCTGGTATCACAAGTCTCCTCATCTACATATGAGCAGAGCAGGGCAGAGAGCCGAGGTGGCGGAAGGAGCGGGGTTCGTCTGGACGGCTGGCGGCCAGGATCCTGGTACGCGCGGCAGCAGCGACGGGCCGGCGCGTTGCGCCCAGGGACCGGTCGGTGGACCGACTGAGAAAAAGGTCTCAGGCAGAGGACATCCGAGGCGACCCCGCCCGGCCCGAGGAGTACCCATCACAAGGCGCAGGAGCGTCCGTGGAGAACGTGTCGGCACTGGGAGATGAGCCCCCACCTCAGTAGGCAGCGCCACCAACGCTCAGTCAAGGAGACCGCCAGGCGTGGCTGCAGCCGACCACGGGGCGACCCGCCCATCTTACAGCACTCGCGCCGTGTGTGTTTGTGTGTGTGTTGTGTGCTGGGTATAGACCGCCGGGTGGTGAGAGTGCA
>NW_006408902.1:1824254-1825413 GCF_000296735.1 Chrysochloris asiatica
AAAGAGAAGAATGTCCACACCTTTATCTCAGTGGTTCTGCCAGGCATCTGTGGCCACTCCGATCTTTCCCCCACGTGGTCTCACCCAAGATGGCAGCTCTTGGAGCAGCTGAGTGTCTTCAATTAGAAAGCAATGGATTTCTTGCTTCTGCCACAAATTCCCCCAGCTGTAAGCCTTCGAACCTTTAAATATTCCTTTATATGTGCTTCAGAGTTCTGGGACCATCCCCTGAGCCTGCTTGGTTTGGTATTCTGTGTTGTTGCTGGCGGAGCTCCTTTACTGCACTTCCACCCGATCTGCCATCTTGTTTGTTCTTTCCCGACTCAGCGTCTTTGTATAATGTTTCTGAGGAGCAGCTGGTGAATTTGAACCTCCAACCTAGCGGTTCAAACCGCCCTTGAAAGCGCCACACTAGGACTCCCCAGTCATAATGTTCTATTCCCTTCACAATGGTGGTTGGTCCAGGGGTGGACATGTGACTAAGAAGAGACAATCCCTTGGAGTGAGCTGAGTAAACAGTTTCATTTTTGCTTTTCTTTTGGTTTGTTATCTTAACACAGGTAGTTCCATTCTGATGACTCCGTCATAAGCCATTCCTGAGGTAAGTTGAATACTTTGAGTTTTTAAAATTTTCATTATTGTCTTTTATCATCAGTAACTTTATAAATCATAACATTGAACATGTATAAGTGAACACCTGAGAATCGTAAAGTTACCTGAATGTCTGGAAAATTACTGATGTTAGCTGTACCTTGCCTAAGTCCCTCCCAGCTTGGTGTAAAGCTCCTCCCCTAAATAAAACAGAGGCCTGGGCCTCCCCAGGTGTGCATTACGGGTTGGAAGGCATGCAGTAAAGATTGAAGTGCATTACGGGTTGGAGGGCATGCAGTAGAGATTGCAGGGCAGTGAGTTGCTGCCTGCAGAGGCTATGATGCCTGTAGTCCCAAGCCTGCCCACCAGTGATGCATCCACCCTGGCTTTGGGGTGCCTCCTTGTCCCCCTTCTTCTGTCTGTCTGTGTATATCTCTACCGCCCCCAGGTATCTCCTCCTCATGAACCGAACCCCAATGTCGAGGCAGTCCCCGACACTGGCCTCCAAGGAGCACTTTGGATGCACTTCTTCCAACATAGATCTGTTGGTTCTCTTGGCAGCCCATGG
>NW_006408902.1:1828945-1831797 GCF_000296735.1 Chrysochloris asiatica
CAAGCCACAATATGCTACAATATGCCCACCACCTCCAGAGACTCCTCACTCACCGTGGCAAGCTCCCACTCAGCGGATCCACGCTGTGACTGGTCAAGGGCAAAGTCCCCAAGAGACAGCCCAGCAGGAGCCCGGATGCCCAGAGACACACCGCTGAAAACAGAGGGAACAAGTAGCCAAGGTCTCAGCCTCTCCCCTGCCTGAGCAGGATGCCCTGGAAACCCCATGCCTTTTAGATGCGCTCCTAGCAGAAGCGGACTTTCTGGAAGATCTGGTGCTTTTCTGAATCTACCTCGCAAACAACACCTGAAAGGGAACGCAGGCGAGGCACAGATGTAGAGGTGAAAACGCTAGGGAATGGGCCCATCTCCTACCGCTACCTGCAGCAGTGTTTCTGGCCCCTTGTTAGGGCACTGTAACTGCAAATGAACCCCCTTCATCTGGAGTGAACAGGCCACTCCACGCTGGTGGCCATTCCTAAGTAGACATTCTCAACCTGAGTCTTGGAGTGGTCTTTGATACAGGTTTTGCCAGCCCTCAGAAATTGCTCGTGGCAATTGTTCCTGCTGGCTCTCGGCATTCCTTGAGACCCCAGTTAGGGATTCGGAGTCAGACACGGAAGACGTTGACTTGTTGCGCGTTGATCATACAGTACCTGCCCAAAGACATAGGGAAAGAGGTTGCTAGGATGTTCTTTAAAGGAGAGTTGCTAGAATCAAAGCAGTCTTTGATAGAAGAGCCTGTGGTGGTGATGGTGCTGTCGGTGGTGGTGTTGCTGCTGGTGGTGGTAGCGGTGACGTTCCATTGAGTAGGATGTGAGTCAAAGGAACTCTGTATAGGATTCCCAAGGAGCATATGGTGGGTTTGAACTGCTGACCTTGTCTGCGCTGATCCTACACCATACCAAAAGTCCAAATCCCCAGTATGAATCCGTCTGCCTGCCTTTGTACACAGCCCGTCCCCCTCAGGCAGAGCATTGGCCCAGGTGAACTGCAAAGGCTCCAACCCTTCCGCTGATCACACTGACCCCACCGCATCATGAATATTTAATGAGGCATCAGTCCGTGGTGGGTCTGCTGGCTCCTCGTTTGAGCTTGCCAATTGGTCTCACCCAAGTTATTGGCTCTAGGCTGCTGAGCCTTGTTGCTTCAAAAGTACAAGATGTCTTTGCTTCTGCTACAAGTTGCACAGTAGCGCAAAATGGCTACAGCCAGCCCTGAATTGTTTATCACTAGGAAACAGGCCAGAACAGGGGTTGTGGAGAGGGAGAGACAGACTGAAAAAAAAGAAACAGGCTGAAAATTAAACGCTGAATTACATCATAACAACCAACAGTGGTATCTTGAAATTTCACAAGCAGCCTTGAAGGCAAGAAGCTGAAAGAGGATATTAAAGTCATACTCCTCTTAGGCTACAGAGGTGTTTTTTTTTTCCCTCTCTGTACTTATAGACTACAGTGTCCAATCTGGTTTTTTTTTCCTGTTGCTGTTTTGTTTTTTGGGCACCCTGTTTTACCTTTAGGGGGTTCTTTCTTTCCATTTATTACCCAAGAAAAGACAACAATTGTTGAAGTATACTCAACCTACAAACACAACCTATAAAACCCCACAATCCTGCAGGAACCAATACCAACTGCCATACACCAGGAAGGCACACAACACCTGAGACAGTTCCTCTGAGTTAAATAAGAAGAATGAAAAGAGATGCCTATCTCCTGATCACATCTACCTGGAGGCAATCAGAAAGCATAAAAGTACCAAAACACATACCCATTTAAGTATTAAGGCTGCAGCTAACCACTAAACATGCCCAAGAAGCAAAAACAGATGACCATATCAGCACATCTTCAGAAACAAAATAAAATGACTGAGACAAATGAGCTGGGGGATACCTATACTCCATACTGGACGGAGGGCAGGCCTTGGAAATGCCTGAGAAGGAATTCAGAAAAATGATTATAAAATGTATCAAAACACTTCACAATGGAGTTAAGAAAAATAACAAAGATGTCAGGAAACCACTACAGGAAAAATAAATTAAGATAGATACAGCACTGTAAGCAATTCAAAACCCAAAGAGAGGTTCCAGTTTTGGTGGGCAGCAGAGACAGCTACGTATGAAAGGCTCCATGGGTGAGGGATTGAAAACCCATAGAAGCTCCACTTATAGAACACCACCAGAGCTCTGGATCTAACATAAGATACAGGGTGTCAGTTTTTTTGCACGCTCAAGTGAAAAATTCTCCATATAAAAGAAATTACTGCAAGTTAGGAAAAGCTTGAGACAGGATTCCCTCTGTGGCCACCCCACCCAGGCAGAGTTCAGAGGGCGGGGCTACAGCCAGACAGGCACAGGGAACCAGTGCTAAAAGTGGCAGCAGTGACATTTGCAAAAGGAGGAGGAAGTGCAGGGGATTCTACACGTTTTTTCCTCCTCTTCCCTGCCGTGCCTTCTTTGCCCAGCCTGGACGCTTTCAGGTGGGTGGGTGCACACTGACACCCCCACCCCCTACAAAAAAAGCCAATGCTGAACCCATAGTTTTCTCATGACACAGAGAGGAAGAGCTTGGCGGCTGTTTATGACATCAGCCTGTGGGTCCCAACCCTAAAGTTAACTTGTGCGGGACCCTTTACTGGGGCCTATACAGCAAGAAAAAACTGGTCTGGCCTGACAGACAAACCATATGAATAATCTGTAAAACCCCAACATAAAAGGATGCAACTACCTTGAGAATTACGCCATGCACATGCAGATAATTGACCTCCAGAGACAACAATAGTAGATAATCTTTCTCCCATTAACTTCTCAAAATCTATTTGTGCACCTCTACAGTGGTGACTAGAGGAGAGGCC
>NW_006408902.1:1857463-1858793 GCF_000296735.1 Chrysochloris asiatica
TTGAGGTTGATATGGAAAACACCACCGCCACCATTGCTTTTTAGTTGATTCTGACATAAGAGGGTCCCATGTGTGTCAGAGTAGAGTTCTCTCCATAAAGACTTCAATGACTAATGTTTCAGAACTAAATCACCAAGGCTTTCTTCCTAAATTTGTCTGGTTGGACTTGAACCATCAACCTTTCAGTTAGCATCCTAGTGTGTTAACTGCAACATTCACGGACTCATAAATCCCCCTGCACCATGCTATATGCTAGGATAAGCAGAACTCTGGCCCCAGGACCCTTTCTCCCCGCGGTCACACCTGTGACTGGGTTATGATTTTCTTGTTGGATTCAGTGGAGTCAAGTCTAGTGTACAGCAACCCCAGTAGACCGAGGGGACCTGCCCAGATTGTTTTCTTGGCTGCGATATTTATGCGATATCATGGAGCAGTTAGGAAGATCTGAACCACCATCCTTTCAGTTAGCAGCCAAGCTCGTAACTACTATGCTACCAGGGTTATTTGAATACATTATGTTGTTGCTGTAGTTGTTGTTGTAAAGTGCACTTTACATACTTCTGACTCATAGTGACCCTGTCATTTCAAGGAGAAACTGGTGGGTTTGAATTGCCAAGCAATTAGTTAGTCCAATGGTTCACCTAGAGCTCCACACCAGGACTACTGAATATATTATTAGACATGGAAAAAGAAACTTTGCAGATGTAATTAAGATTACTCTTAGGCTGCTCTTAAAGTAGCAAGACTATCTTGAATCATCTGGGTGGGTCCAATGTAATCAGTTGAATCCGTTAGGGAAGAGGTGTCTCTTGGCAAGGGGGTAAGAGGATGTCAGAGAGGTTCAAAACTGCTTGCTGGTTTGCAGATGGAATGGTTTTGAGAGAAGGAAAGTGGGCAGCCCCCAGATGGTAAGAGACAAGGAAAAGGGGAGCTCAGTCCTACAAACACAAGGAACTGAATTACATCAACAATCTGAACATGCTTCATTGTGTATACGTCCCTAGGGCTACTAGTTTAGAGCCCAGTTTGACTGATACCTTGACTTGAGGTTTATGAGACTTTGAGCAGAGAACTCAGTCACCTGGTGCCAGACTTCTGCCACACAGAACTATGAGTTAATAAATGGGCATTGTTATATTGGGGGAAATTTGTTATACAGCAATAGGAAATGAATATATATGTATAAAACTGTCCTTTGATTTATAACCATCATCACCAATTTTGAACCTGTCATTGTTAATTAATCAGAAAAAAATACCACACCCCATTTCTGACTGCTGCATATGAGCTCACCTTACTGGAATTCTATGGCCTAAGAGCTCATGCTGGC
>NW_006408902.1:1859914-1860481 GCF_000296735.1 Chrysochloris asiatica
CAGTGAAAGACTCTGGAGAAATGGAAGGAGGATCTGAATGGGAGTGAATGGACTCGCCCACAATGTGCGATGCTGGTGCAGGTAAGGGAGAGCAGTGGAGGGGCTAGTGTCCCAGCATGGAATGAGGATGCTGGGGAACAGTGATGCTCTGGAACAGCAGCCAGCATGGCAGCAAGGAGGGGCAGCCCCAGGACTGAGGTGGGCCCAGCTGGGACTGAAGCAACCCTCCTGGCCAGGAGAGCCAAGGTGTGGCACCTGCAGGGAGCTGCTGGGCAGGACAGGTCACTCTGAAGCTTCTGAAGCTACAGTTACTCAGCGTCTGGAGCAGACAGCAATGGGGAGATGAGCTCTGAGGAGGACCTGTACTTCCAGCAGCCCTGGAAATGCAACCCTGGCCTTTGGGAATAATGAGTTGACAGAGGAAAGAGACAGAGTGAGTCAGAAGTCAGGTCTGTGACAGGACTTTGGCCCTAAACAAACAGTGCTGAAGAGGGGGTCCACTTCACTTTGGAACAAGAGCCTGTGCTTGCCTGTGCTTGCGTCCACACAATGAAGCTTGTTTAAACA
>NW_006408902.1:1862336-1864268 GCF_000296735.1 Chrysochloris asiatica
CACTGTAGGATAAGCACTAGACTGCAAGGTCAATGTAAACTGCAAGGTGGCAGTTCAGACCCACCAGCAGATCCTCAGAAACCGTATACAGGGTGTCTATGAACCTGAACCCACTGGAAGGCAATTAACAACAACAACCAACACAGGTTCAAGCTGTCAAAAATGTTCTTTAAACAGGAGATCAGCTTAAAGACGAGACCTAGCAAAGACCTCAAAGCTATTTAGGAATTGTCTGGTCACATTCCCTCATTTTACAGCTAAGGAAAGCAAAAACTAGTTGCCATTGGGTTGATTCTAACTCATGTCAACAACATATGTGTCAGAGTAGATTCCAACTCTTAGCAACCCCATATGTGTCAGAGGAGAACTGTGCTCCCTAGGACTTAAATGGCTAATTTTTCAGAAGTACATTGCCAGACATTTCTTCTCATATGTCTCTGGGTGAACTTGAACCTCTACCTTTCAGTTAGCTGCTGAACGTGTTAAATGTTTGCACAATCCAGGGGCTCCAAAGAAAGTATGACCTTGGTTTATAAAGTGACTTGCCTTAGGACACATTCCCAATTATTATTGGCTTTGGCTCAATGCAGAACCCCTCACTTCTGTAGTAGTGGGCTTTGTTCCTTCCATATCATAATTGCCTCTGGCCTAAGATGGTGATGGTGGTGGTGTGCGTGGAGTCGGTGCCAACTCATATTGACCCTGTGTAGGGTTTCCGAGACTGTAAATCTTTTTGGGAGCAGAAAGCCCCATCTGTCTTACATGGGACCACTGGTAGTTTCGAACTGCTGACCTTGAGGTTAGCAGCCTGACTCATAACCACGATGCTACCAGAGCTCCCCCTGATCTAAGATACACATGGTTAGTTTCAGGCCAGGTGAAAAAGCTGATTGGAGAGAAAATTTGGGCCAGGCGAAATCATTTTCTAAATCACATTTGGAGATGTAAAAATTTAATTAGGGCCAGAATATAGACCAAGCTTATATTGCTTCAACCAATCCCCAACACAGACCTTTCAACATCATTTTACTCAAAGTACGTGAGAAACAGGGTAGGTCAAATGCAGTAAGACAGATGAGGCCTCTGTTTGATACTTTTCTTATTTCATGTTATCATCCCACAGACTGTGTGCCTTAGAGTAAGTGGGGGTTAGGAATGATATTTGGGGTTTCATAGTGTTTCATGTGGATCCTTGCGTGGCACTGTGGGTTAATGCAGTGAACTGTAAAGTCAGTTTGAACTACAAGGTTGGCAGTTCAAGCTCACCCGCTGCTACTCAGAAACCCTATACATTGTCACTATGGATCAGAATCACTTCAATTGTGTTGTTGTTATTGTTAAGTGCCTTGGAGTCAGTTCTGACTCATAGTGACCCTGCATAGGATTTCTAAGGAGCGGCTGCTGAGTTTGAACCACCCACTTTGCAGTTCAAACTGACCTTGCAGTCCAGCACATTAACCACAGCACCACACCAGGACTCTGCTTCATTTGCAGTAACCCTGAAATAGTCCTTAAACAACTTACAAGACAGCTGAAAATTAATATCCTAAATTATTATTCTTATACATTTTCAAGTGTATTTTGATAAAAATATATAAATTAAAAATAAACTTGTAAAAGAAAAAAGTCTACTGATTAGATAAACTGGAGGTCCCATGACTTATAGGTTAATCAGAATCAGCACCCTATTTCTTTAAGGGCTATGAGAAAGAAACCTAAGAAGCCCACTCAAGGAAAATGAAATGAAGACCAATTGTAGTACTGACAATTTTGGGGGAAACTCTTTGGATCAGCTGAATGCATTTGGTAGCTTCAAACAGCATTTCAAAGAGCAGACATATTCTAAGAATAGAAGTACCCAGACAATCTGAAAGACAATACCAACAGCATTCAGCTTCAGCTGCAATAGTGAGGGCTGTGTGCTTTCTCAGG
>NW_006408902.1:1864567-1865347 GCF_000296735.1 Chrysochloris asiatica
GATGACAGTCTTGGGAGAGTAGAGCATTCTTACTTGAAATGCCTCTGCCATACTGACAGGTTTGCTCACTGGGCCCAGAGTCTGCCTCAGTGGAAAGGCCTATCGTTGTCCATTTTAAATTTAAACTTAAAGAGCAAACACTGCTTTTATTTGCAGGGAGGAGATGCAGTTTTATGAATGGTGGTCTCGGATCACTATTTAGTGTGTTTCAAGATGTCCTTTACATTGGAGTCAGATTCCTTTCCATTTTACTTTTTTATTACAGAAATAGTCTGCTCTGATTCACAATTTTTATTATGTTTTTCTTTAAATATATCAGTACAAATGGTGTGACACTCTAGGATAAGCACTGGACTACTAACCACAAGGGTGGCAGTTCAAACCCACCAACTTCTTCTTGGAAACCCTAGGCAGAGTCTACATGAGACCGCTTAACAACAAAACATCACAATCAAATGGAAAACTGATTTTGTGTGCAATGTATTCATAATTGTGATCCCCCAAAGAGAACACATTCTATCAAAGATGTAGGAGGGGTGCTTTAAAAAGCTCATGGAAATATGGAATGAAGAGATATGGAATTTTTTCCAGGAAATTTTAGAAGATCCCTTGTATATGTTTATCACTGTATCAAAGTTGCACCAAAGCAGAAAATTCAGAGGGGCAAGATGCAACATTCTCCTGGATCTGCAGTCCAGTTTTTCTGGACATCACAACTTGCACTCAAGAGCATCCTGGTCACACTGTCACCCTGAAGGCAAGTCTGTGACAAATGATGTC
>NW_006408902.1:1890094-1890581 GCF_000296735.1 Chrysochloris asiatica
TCAAAACTTCATGAGGTTTCTTTGCAAACATGAAAAAACATAAAAACAGTATTCAGACTTACAAGGAATTGAGAGGGACGCTAACCAAAATAGTTTTGAAGAAGAATAAAGCAGTAAGGTACATATATTTCCTGATTCTAAAGCATACCATAAACCCACAGATATTTGTTTGCTACTATAGTAATAAAAATAGACTAATGGAATAGAACTGAGAGTACAGAAATACATACACACAGCCCTATTGTGGTGTTGTTAGGTTCTGTTGAGTCATTTCCAACCCAGAGCAACCATATGCACACCAGAACAAAACATCACCTGGTCCTGAGCCGTACTCACAACTGCTGCTACGTTTGACCCATTGCTACTATCACTGTGCCAACCCATCTCATTGGGTGTCTCCCTGGTTTTCACTGACCCTCCACTTTACCAAACATGACATCCTTTTCCAGGGACGGGTCCTTCTTGATAATATCTCCAAAGTATGAGA
>NW_006408902.1:1894249-1894767 GCF_000296735.1 Chrysochloris asiatica
TTATCCTAAGGATTACATACTTACTATTGTTGTTAAGTGTCATTGAGTCATTCCTGACTCATAACAACACTCTGTAGGGTTTCTGAGTAGCTGCTGGTAAATTTGAACCACAGACCTCGTGCTACAAACTGACCTTATCCACAAGTGCTTATCCTACACTGCCACACCCAGACTCCTTTCTATAGTTTCTGTTGCTGTTGTTGTTAATTACCATCAAGTCAGTTTCAACCCCCAGTGACCCCGTATAGGGTTTCTGAGAAGCAGCTGAAGAGCCTGAACCAACGGCCAGCGCTTTAACCCACAGCACCACACCAGGACTTCCATAGTTACTATTGTTGTTGTTGTCAAGTGCTATCGAGTTGATTCTGATCCATAGCGACTCCGTATAGGGTTTCTGAGGAGCAGCTGGTGAGCTTGAACTGTCAACCTTGCTGTTCAAATGGCTTTGCAGTCTGGTGCATTAGCCCACAGCGCTTTTAGGGAGATGCAAATTCAAACCATACTGAGATACCACTAGG
>NW_006408902.1:1897532-1898159 GCF_000296735.1 Chrysochloris asiatica
ATTAATATGTATGATTTAGACCACTACTTTGAAAAGAATGATTAATAGATTGATGGTATAGAGTAGTATAAAAACTGTCTGAGAATCTGAAAAAAGGAAAAAGAGGGGAAATAAAATGTGAGAGAAGAAGATTCACCATTCATCAAGACCCATTGATTTTGTCATTTCTTCGCCAACACCATGCATCCCTCTAAGGACTCCCCAATAAGATTGTCGGGGCTGGTCCCCAACAGGAGCAGGACCTATATTGGATATGAAGTTCCATGTTGAGCCTCGTAAGCCATAGGTCACATGACCCAGGTTCCTTGGCTGCGGGGGCCTCATCCTTCTGAGGAAGAAATAGGAATAACCAAGGATCTCAATAGCCTTCCGCAACTCTGTTTTCTTCTAGAGATCAAAACAAGATTGAATGTTGTCTAATTAAAGTTCTGCTTTGCTACAGATTTAAGTGACTCCACAGTAACCACATGGGACACTATCCCAGTCTTTTCTGCTAATCTCTGAGGAATGTATTGCCAAAATAATCACTGATTTCTTTCCTAGGTGGTGCATAAAATGACAAAACTTCTAGTCCTTTGTTCTTTTCATTGACCATTTTTTACCTTCGGTTTTACTCATTTCACATAG
>NW_006408902.1:1899955-1901089 GCF_000296735.1 Chrysochloris asiatica
ACAAACAGAATTAATACCAACACAACAACACTACAGTGCCTAAAAAGCAGCAGGAAAGTTTTACTCATGTGCAGAAACAAGGCACAGCAGCTGAAACAAATGACCAAGAAGAGTTAGGAATGGCATTGGAGGGTGAAGAGCCTTTGGAATTTTCTGAAAGGGAATTTAGCAGAATAATATTGAGGTGCACCCAAATGTTCCACAGAAAGGTCAGGGAAAATAAGAAAAAAAGTCTAAACACATTACAGGAACAATCAAACAAAATAGATACAGCATTGGAAATAATACAAAATCTTCAAAAGAGGTGTAGATTATCAATATTAAAATATCAAAAATAGTAATACACCAAGAGGGCAAATGAGTAGAACTGAAGAGATGGAATCCAGAATCAGTAAACTTGAAGATAAAGCTCTCTATATTGTTAAGATAGAGGACAAGCCGAAAAAGAATGAAAAAAAGTCCAAAGAAAGCCTAAGATTCATGTGTGACAACATCAAGAGATATAACCAAAGGCTGTCTAGAATTACAGAGCAGGAAGAAACAAAGAAATCCCAGAAGAGATAGTCTAAGAGCTGCTGTTAGAAAATTTCCCTAACATCTTGAAGGATGAGAAGATAAACATTCAAGAAGCTGAATGAACCCAGGCAGGCTAGACCCCACAAGAAAATCGCCAATCACAATCAAACTCTCCAAAATCAAAGACAAGGTGAGAATCCTGAAAGCAGATAGGGATAAAAGAAGGGTTATCTACAAAGGAAAGCCAATCAGATGAAGCTCTGATTTCTCAGCAGAAACCATGCTAGCAAGAAGACAATGGGGAAACATATACAAAACTCTGAAATAAAAATCTGCCAAGTATGAATCATATGTCCAGCAAAGCTGGACATCAAATATGATGGTGAAATCTGAACATTTCAGTATACGCAGAAATTAAAGGATTTTGTAAAGGCCAAAGCCAGTGCTCCAAAACATAGTAAAGGGAGTTATTTGGACTGAGAACCAACACTATCAGACAACAACCAGAGATTGCCACGGAGAACTAACAGTCCAGAAATGGAAGAGTCAAGAGCAGAACAAACCTCCTTGAATGTAATTAGAGGACCTGGGAGGTCAGTCTATGATCAGGACAACTGC
>NW_006408902.1:1901988-1902716 GCF_000296735.1 Chrysochloris asiatica
GTATTCAACCCAATAACAGCACAATACAAATTCTTTTCCAGTGAACATGGCACATTCTCCAGAATAGACCATGTGTTAAACAGGCTGCAATGCAAGTCTCAACAAATTTTAAACCATCAAAATACTACAATGCATCTTCTCAGATCAAAATACTGCAAAATATGGAAACCAACAATGGGAAGATTAAGGAAACAAAATCATATACATGGAAAGTAAATAATACCCTGCTTGAAAGTACTGGGTGGTAAAGCAAATAAAAAGGGAAATTTAAAAATTTAGAATGAAACACACAACATATAAAAATCTTTGGAACACAGCAAAAGCAGTGCTGAGAAGACAATTTATAGCAATAAATACACATTTCAAAAAAGGAGAAAGACCCAAAATCCACACATTAACGCAATGTTTCTAACAATTAGAAACAGACCAGCAAAGTAAAGCTATAGCCACCAAAAGTAAAGAAATAGTAAAGAACTTCCGGTTGGGACTACAGCCACACGAAAACCAGATAGGGTATGCTCCGGTGAGAAGGGAAGGGGATCTCACAAAAGAAGAGCTCATAGAACAACTCCATAAGGTCCAGGACGTCAGTTTCCCACACGTGCAAGTGAAAAAAAAATCACGATATTAAGAAAAACATGGATGACTTAGGAATCTGGAGACTGGACTCCCTCAGCGGCTACCCCACCCTGACAGCTAAAGCCAGCCTGGCTCAGAAAGTGGCACTA
>NW_006408902.1:1914963-1916016 GCF_000296735.1 Chrysochloris asiatica
GACAAAGAACTTGGATTATACCGTACACTGCCTTGAATTCAGAAATCCGCCTTGGAAAAAGTGCCATCAGCATGTTCCTTAAAAGGAAGGATTGTGAGACTTTGTCTCTTGTACTTTGGACATCTTGTGAGGAGGACATCATGTTTTGTAAAGTAATGGCTCAGAGAAAAAGAGGAAGACTTGTAGGAGATGAATTGGCACATTGTCTGTAAAATGGGCTCCGGCAAAGCAAGTATGGTACAAGAATGGGTAATTCTATTGTACACAGAGTCACTACGACTTGGAACCAATTTGATAGCACCTATATAGGGTCGTTCTTGCTGAATCTTGATTCAGCGAGAGCTGGATTGAGATTCGCAGCTCCATCAACAACAACACAGAATAGGCCAAGAGGGCTCACGAGATGGTGTCGGAACTCTGAAACAAATATAAAGGTATGTTTGGAAGATCGGAGGATCAGAGGGTTTACAGCTGGGGAATTTGCAGGAGAATCCAGAAATCCATTTTTTTCTGGTTCAAGACATTCAGCTGTTCCCGGAGCCGCCATCTTGATTGTATCAGGATTGATATAGAAATTTAAAGTGAGAGTTTCAGCATAAAACCAAATGGCCACCAGTCGTCTGTCTTTTGTTCTGTGGTGGATTGAGTTGCTGTGATTCTCAGGGCTCTGCCACCGGTATTTTAAATAACCGGCAGGGCTAGGGCTAGGGCTAGGGCTGTTAAGGCTTTAGGACTAGGACTAGGGCTAGGTCTGTTAGGTCTTTAGGGCTAGGGTTGTTAGGGCATTAGGGCTAGGGCTGTTAGGGCTTTAGGGCTAGGGTTTGGGCTAGGGCTAGGGCTAGGACTATTAGGGCTTTAGGGCTAGGGCTAGGCCTAGGTCTGTTAGGTCTTTAGGGCTAGGGCTTTTAGGGCTTTTGGGCTAGGGCTAGGGCTAGGGCTAGGGCTGTTAGGGCTTTAAGGCTGGGGCTAGGGCTGATAGGGCTTTAGGGATAGGGCTAGGGCTGTTAGGGCTTTATTGCTTGGGCTGTTAGGGCTTTAGGGCTTTAGGGCTAG
>NW_006408902.1:1916285-1919392 GCF_000296735.1 Chrysochloris asiatica
TTAGGGCTTTAGGTCTAGGGCTAGGGTTAGGGCTATTAGGGCTTTATTGCTAGGGCTGTTAGGGCTTTAGGGCTAGGGCTAGGGCTAGGGCTAGGGCTAGGGCTTTAAGGCTAGAACTAGGGCTGTTAGGGCTTTAGGGCTACTGCTAGGGCTAGGGCTGTTAGAGCTTTAGGGCTTTAGGGCTAGGTCTAGGAATAGGGATAGGGATAGGACTTTAAGGCTAGGGATTGGGCTAGGTCTGTTAGGGCTTTAGGGCTAGGGCTAAGTCTTTTAGGGCTTTAGGGTTAGGGCTAGGGCTGTTAGGGCTTTAGGGCTAGGGCTAGGTCTGTTAGGGCTTTAGGGCTAGGCCTAGGGCTCATAGGGCTTCAGGGCTAGGGCTAGGGCTGTTCAAGGGTTAGGGTTAGGGTTAGGGCTAGGGCTAGGGTTAGGTTTAGGGCGAGGGTTAGGGCTAGGGCTAGGGCTAGGGTTAGGGCTAGGGTTTAGGGTTAGGGATTAGGGGTTAGGGTTAGGATTACGGGTTAGGGGTTATGGTTAGGGTTTAGGGTTAAGGGTTAAGGGGTTAGGGTTTAGGGTTTAGGTTTTAGGGGTTTGGGGTTTAGGGTTTAGGGTTAGGGTTTAGGGTTGGGATTGGGGGTTTGGGGATTGGGGTTGGGGTTAGTGTTAGGGTTAGGATTAGGAAGAGGGGGTTCATCGTCCGCCTTGTCTATCTCTCTAGAGAGATAGATAAGGGGGAACGTTGCCCCCTCTTAGGAAGAGGGGTTTCAGCGTCCCCCCGGTCTATCTCTCTATAGAGTGATAGATAAGGCGGAACGCTGTGCCCCCCTCTTAGGAAGAGGGGGGCTCAGCGTTCCCCCCGGTCTATCTCTCTATAGAGATCTCGATAAGGGGGAACGTTGCCCACCTCTTAGGAGGAGGGGGTTCAGCGTCCCCCCTGTCTATCTCTCTATAGAGAGCTCGATAAGGGGGAACGTTGCCCCCCTCTTAGGAGGAGGGGGTTCAGCGTCCCCCTGTCTATTTCTCTATAGAGAGCTCGATAAGGGGGAACGTTGCCCCCCTCTTTGGAGGAGGGGGTTCAGTGTCCCACCTGTCTATCTCTCTATAGAGAGATAGGTAAGGGGGAACGTTGCCCCCCTCTTAGGAAGAGGGGTTTCAGCGTCCCCCCTGTCTATCTCTCTATAGAGAGATAGATAAGGGGGAACGCTGTGCGCCCCTCTTAGTAAGGGGGGTTCAGCGTCCCCCCCTCCATCTCTCTATAGAGAGATAGAAAGGGGGAACGTTGCCCCCTCTTAGAAAGAGGGGGTTCAGCGTCCCCCCTATCTCTCTCTCTCTCTAAAGAGAGATAAAAAGGGTTTATGTTGCCACCCTCTTAGAATCTCTTTAGAGAGATAGATAGATAGGGGTAATGCCGCACCCTCTCTATGAAAGAGTGGGGCAAAGTCGACCCTTTCTATTCCTTTTCTAGGAAGAGGGTGTGCAGTGTTTCCCCTTCCAACTCTCTAAGGAGGGATAGAAAGGGGCAATGTTGCCCCCTCCCTTTTTAGAGAGATAGGTAGGGGGAACGCTGCACCCCCGCTAGCAAAGAGGGGGCAATGATGCCCCTTTCTATCCCTCTTTAAAGATATAAAAAGGAAGTATGGTCAATGGATATAGTGGGGCAACATTGCCCCTTTCTATCCCTCTTTAGAGAGATAGATAGGGGGAACTGTATACCGATCAATTACCCAGAATTGCCACTTGGGCCTTGGAACCTCGTCCCCAACAAAGGGAGAAGAAGTACAGAAATCAGTTGGACTCTGGGCTTCACCTTCTATTCCTTTCCAATTTGGATAGTCTCTCTGTGTAAGAACGTGTATATATATATATATATATATATATATATATTTTTTTTTTTTTTTTCCGTTTACTTAAGTCTCTAGTCTTTCTAACTTCTTTTGTGTGGCATTGTACCATTCCCAGTTCTTTGGAAGTACGGTGCCACCGTACCAGGGACAACATTCCAACCATGACACAGTTTTCTGCGCTGGAGATGATCCCTTTGGAAATTTTGTGGGGCAGTTTTTGTGTCCTATTTGAGTAGGTGTCAATGTTTTTTAAAAATGTTTTAGTCTTTTTTGAGATCTGGTTCTCAATTCTTTATTCCCATGAGTGGTTGGTGGATTCCAGAAGCCCAATTTTAGGTTTTCATCTAAGCACTTAACCAGTGCACCACCAGTTATTCATACACGTGGATCTTCTCCTGGCCCTTCCCACCTGCTCACCCCCATACCTGTAGGTTCTCCTTTCTCTTAGACTTCTCCCTCATCTCTTGTTGCCTAATTCCACCCAGACTGCCCTCACCTGGGCTGCTGGGCGAGGCTGAGAGCTCTGTTTCTGGTGGGGGCCAGCTAAGCGTGGGGAAGCGCCTACATTGAGCGTCACAGGCACCGACCCAGAGACCCAGCGGCACGGTGTGGAAGGCTGTTGGTGTTCTGCTGATCCACTTGCTGTGCTTTCTGCAAGGTACTATATGCGGGAACCCTGGTGGGGGTATCCTCTCCCAGGCTGAATAAGCTCGTCCCCACTGAGAAGTTGTGTGGAGCTTGGCTGGGAGGGCGGTGTCCCAGTCCCTGCAAACTCCTGGGATGGGAGCATCCAGAGGATTCTCCAAGCTACCACTCGCTGCTACAACCCTCCCTGCTGTTCCCGCATCCCTTCGCGCGCCCCTCTGGGCTTCAAAGTCTATGCATCCCTTCCGAAGTATGGGAAAGGTCGGAGCAGCAGCAGCAGCTCCACCGCACCCTCCTGTGGCTCCAGGCGGGTAATGCGCACCATGGCGCTCGAGGTTTGGGAACATGGGTGGGCTTGGGTGGGTGACACTGTTCTCCCAGTAGGATCTGGCACGGTACACACCAGGCAGCAGGGTAGGTTTTTACTACCCCCGCGGGTGGGGGCCTGTAGATCTGGCTGTGGAAAGGTGCCAAAGACCCCCTGCAGCCGCGAGTTGAGGCTACAACAGAGGGATCACTCTGGATCTATTTGGTCTTTTGGCACTCCGTGGTACTTTCAGTATTCTCCTCCAACACCACAAATCACATGCATCAATTCTTTTACGGTCTTCCTTATTCACT
>NW_006408902.1:1920685-1922450 GCF_000296735.1 Chrysochloris asiatica
TATATTGAAGAAGTGAGGAGGTACAAGAGATGAACAGACAATTTCAAGGGTCAGCTTGAGAAGACAAAGCCAAATATTATAATGAAATGTGAAAAGACCTGGAGTTAGAAAACAAAAAGTGCAGCACACACTCAGCATTTTTCAAGATGAGGGAACTGAAGAAAAACAAAATGCTTTTGGTTGTGTACCACATTCATTAAAATGACATCTTGGCTTTTTAAAGATTTTAAAGAGGTCTTTTGCAGTAGATTTGTTTACTGTCTTGATTGTTTCCACAGTTGTTTATTTTTGCCCAACATAGGAGGAAATCTTTGGTAAAATTCCATTTTTCTTACTGGGGGTCAAAAGTCAGGGGTCAAAGGTCAGTGGCTCAAGGGTTGCGGTCTGGTGTCAGGGTCTAGGGTCTAAGGTCAGGGTTTAGGGTAAGGGTCAGGGTTCAGGTTCATGTTCAGGGTCTAGGGTCTAGAATCTAGAGTTTAGGGTTTAGGGATTAGGGCTTAAGGACTAGTGGCTAGTGGCTGGTGGTTAGGGTTTAGGGACTAGGGATTAGGGCTGGTGTTTAGGGCTTCTGGGGTTTGGGTTTAGGATTTAGGGTTAAGGGTTAGGGCTTTGGGCTTCAGGTTCAGGTTTTAGAGTTCGAGTTTGGGTTTGGATTCAGGTTCAGGCTAGGGCTTTTGGCCTGGGGCCTGTATGCTGGGATCTGGGGCTGGGGTTAGGGGTTAGGGTCTAGTGTCTAGGAGCTAGGGGCTAGGGGCTAGGGTTAGGGTTTAGGGTTTAGGGTTTGGGTTTTAGGGTTTAGGGGTGAGCGTGAGGGTTAGGGGTTGAAGGCTGAAGGGCTGGGGTTAAGGTTCAGGGTTTGGGGTTTGGATTACAGTTAGGATTTGGGCTGGGGTTTCGGTTGGTGGGTGAGGGGTATGGTTTAGGGTTTAGGGTTTGGGGTTAGGGGTTAGTGTTAGGGTTTAGATTTAGGGGTGAGAGTTCAGGATTAGGGTTGGGGTTGGAGTGGGGTTGGGGTGGAGGTGAGGGGTAGTGTTAAAGGTTAGGGTTAGGGGTTAGGGTTTCAGGTTTTGGGGTTTTGGGTTAGGGTTTAGGGTTTATGTTTAGGGTTAGGGTCAGGGTCAGGATCAGAGTTTAGGGTCAGGGTCATGGTCAGAGTTGGGGTTTAGGGTTTAGGGTTAGGGTCAGAGTTTAGGGGTTAGGGTTAGGGTTAGCGTCAGGGTCAGAGTTTAGGGTCAGGGTCATGGTCAGATTTTGGGGTTTAGGGTTTAGGGTCAGTGTCAGAGTTTAGGGGTTAGGGTTAGGGTTAGGGTTAGCGTCAGGGTCAGAGTTTAGGGTCAGGGTCATGGTCAGAGTTTGGTGTTTAGGGTTTAGGGTCAGGGTCAGAGTTTAGGGTTTAGGGTTAGGTTTAGGATTACGGTTGGGGTTAAGGTTAGGGTCAGGGTCAGAGTTTAGGGTAAGAGTCATGGTCAGGGTTTAGGGTTTAAGGTCAGGGTTTAGAGTTTACGGTTTAGGGTTAGGGCTGGGGCTTAGGGCTAGGGTTTAGGGTTTAGGATTTAGTGCCAGGTTCAGGATCAGTGTCAGGGTTTAGGGTCGGGGTTAGGGTCAGGTCACATTCTGCAAGCCAGTTCCTGGCCACCAGCACACAACCATTTTCTTTTCATGAGTCTAGCGTCCTCAGTTTTTCATTCTCTCCATGCCTTCACCTCTGCCTCCATGTCTGGTGTCCCTGCTTCTTCTGTTAGGGTCCCATGTTCAACTCATACTC
>NW_006408902.1:1922720-1928296 GCF_000296735.1 Chrysochloris asiatica
CCCCCCCCCCTTTTTTTAAACATGTATCCAACCTTTAGAGTTGTGACTATCACAATTAGGTATGAAGACAATTATTCAATATTGCCTACTGAATAGTTTTCCACTCCTTTAGATGGGTCTGGTGAAAGGAGATAGGGTTTAAGGATTAGGGGTTTGGATTTAGGAGTTACTTTTTCGGGCTTAGAGGTTAGGGCTTAGGGTTTCGGGGTTTGGAGTAGTGTTTAGAGACAAGGATTAGGGGCCAGGGCTAGGGTTTTTGGTCAGTTTAGAGCCAGGGTTTATGACCAGGGATTAGGCTCAGGGATTAGGGTCAAGGTTTAGAGTCATGGTTTAGGGTCAGTGTCAGAGCCATGGGCCAGTGTCCAAGGGTTTGGTTCGGGGGCGTTGGGATCAGAAGTTGAGGGGGCAGGTTTAGGTTAGGATTAAGGTTTAGAGTTTAAATTATATGGTTTATGGTTAGGATTTAGGTTTTAGGGTTTAGGGTTAGGGATTAGGGTTTAGGAACTAGGGTCGGGGTCGGTGTCTAGGGTCACGGGTCTAGGGTCTAGAGCTTGGCTCTAGGGTCTAGGGTCTAGGTTCAGGGATAGGGTCTAGGGTTAGGGTTAATGTTAGGATTAGGGTCAGTGTAAGGATTAGGATTAGGATCAGGGTCAGGGTCAAGAACAGGGTTTAAAGTTTAGGGATAGGGTGAGGGTTTAAGGTTTAAGATTTAGGGGTTAGGATTAGGGTTAGGGTTAGGTTTTAAGGGTTAGGGTCCGGGTCCATGTCAGGTTCAAGGTCAGGGTCAGGGTCACATTCTGCAAGCCAGTCTCCTGCCAACCAGCACACAACCGTTTTCTTTTCATGAGTCTAATATCCTCAGTTCAATCTCTACATGCCATCACCTCTGCCTCCATCTCTGGTGTCCCTGCTTCTCTGGTTAGGATACCGTGTTCAACTCATACTCTTTGCTCTTGATGGTCCTAGGGTCCTCTGTTCCTGGAATGTAAGATTAACTACTCCCCCCTTTTTGTTACATGTATTCTACCTTTAGAGTTGTGACTATCACAATTAGGTATGAAGACAATTACTCACTATTGTCTACTGAATAGTTTTCCTCTCCTCTAGATGGGTCTGGTGAAAGGAGATAGGGTTTAGGGATTAGGAGTTAGGTCTTAGGGGTTAGGTTTTGGACTTAGAAGTTCGAGGTTTGGAGTTGGGTTTGGGGTCAAGATTAGGGACCAGGGCCAGGGTTTAGGGTCAGAGTTTAGGGTTAGGGTTTAGGCCCATGGTTCAGTGCCAGGAATTAGGCTCAGGGATTAGGGTCAGGATTTAGAGTCAGGATTTAGGGTCAGAGTCAGGGTCAGAGCCATGGGCCAGGGTCCAAGGCTTTGGTTCGGGGTTGTTGGGGTCAGAAGTTGAGGGGGTAGGGTTAGGTTGGGTTCGGGTTAAGATTTAGGGTTTGGTTTTAGAGTTTAGGGTTAGGATTTAGGATTTAGGATTTAGGATCGGGATCGGGGTCTAGGGTCTAGGGTTTGGGGTCTTGGGTGTAGGGTCAGGGTTAGGATCTAGGGTAAGGGTTAGGGTCAGGGTCAGGGTCAGAATCTGGGCCAGGAACTGGGCTAGGACCAGGGTTTAGAGTGAGGGTAAGGGTGAGGGTTTAGGGTCAGGGTTAGATTTTGGTTTGTGTTTATGTTTTGGTTTCGGTTAAGGTTTGGGTTTAGGGCTTAGGGTTTATGGTTTATGGTTACGGTTAAGGTTAAGGCTAGGGCTAGGGCTAAGGCTTACGACTAAGGGTTTAGGTTTAGGTTGAGGGTTTGGGTTTAAGTCAGGGTTAGGGAGAGGGTGAGGGTCAGGGTTTAGGGTCAGGTTCAGGGTTAGAGTCAGGGTCACATTCTGCAAGCCAGTCTCCTGCCTACCAGCACACAACCTTTTTCTTTTCATGAGTCTAGTATCCTCAGTTCAATCTCTACATGCCATCACCTCTGCCTCCATCTCTGGTGTCCCTGCTTCTCTGGTTAGGGTCCCATATTCAACTCATGCTCTTTGCTCTTAATAGTCCTAGGGTCCTCTGTTCTTGGAATGTAAGATTAATTACTCCCCCCTTTTTGTTACATATATTCTACCTTTAGAGTTGTGTTTTTCACAATTATGTATGAAGACAATTACTCACTATTGCCTACTGAAAATTTTTCCTCTCTTCTAGACAGGTCCTGTGAAAGGAGATAGGGTTTAAGGATTATGGATTAGGTTTTAGGGGTTAGGTTTTAGGGCTTAGGTGTTCGGTTTTCTGACTCGGGCTTGGTGTCAAGGAATAAGGACCAGAGCCAGGGTTTAGGGTCAGAGTTTAGGGTCTGGGTTCAAGGCCAGGGATTCGGGTCAGGGTTTAGAGTCAGAGCTTAGGGTCAGAGTCAGGGCCAGAGCCATGGGAAAGTCTCCAAGGGTTGTTGCGGTCAGAAGTTGATGGGATAGGGCTAGGTTAGGGTTCAGGTTAGGGTTTAGGGTTTAGGATTTGAGGTCTAGGGCCGGGATCGGGGTCTAGGATCTAGGGTCATGGTTAAGGTCTAGGGTGGGGTTAGGTTTAGGGTCATGATCAGGTCAGGGTCATGGTCATGGTCAGAGTTTAGGGCCAGGGTTTAGGGTCATGGGTCAGTGCCAAGATTAGTTTCAGGGACTAAGGTCATGGTTTAGAGTCAGGGTTTAGGGTCAGAGTCAGGGTGAGAGCCATGGGCCGGGGTCCAAGGGTTTGGTTCAGGGTTGTTGCAGTCAGAAGTTGAGGGGGTAGGCTTAGGTTAGGGTTCAGGTTAGGATTTAGGGTTTAGGGTTTAGTGTTTAGGGTTAGGGTTTCAGGTTCTGTGTTTAGGGTCTAGGGTCTGGGTCGGGGTCTAGGGTCTAGGGTCAGGTGTAGGGTCTAAGGTTAGGGTTAGGTTTAGGGTCATGATCAGGGTCTAGGGTAAGTGTTAGGGTCTAGGGTGTGGGTTAATGTTAATGTTAGGGTCAGTGTCAGGGTTAGAATCCGGGTCAGGGTTTAGGGTTAGGGTTTAGGGTGTAGGTTTTAGGGTTCGGGTTTGGCTTTGGATTAGGGTCTAAGGGTTAGGGTCCGGGTCAGGGTCAAGGTCATGGTCAGGGTCACATTCTACAAGCCAGTCTCCTGGCTACCAGCACACAACTTTTTTCTTTTCATGAGTCTAGATTCCTCAGTTGTTCAATCTCTTCATGCCATCACCGCTGCCTCCATCTCTGGTGTCCCTGCTTCTCTGGTTAGGGCCCCATGTTCAACTCATGCTCTTTGCTTTTGATGGTCCTAGGGTCCTCTGTTCTTGGGATGTAAGATTAACTACTTCCCCCTTTGTGTTACGTATACGCTACCTTTAGAGTTGTGATGATCACAATTAGGTATGAAGACAATTACTCTCTATTGCCTACTGAGTAGTTTTCCTCTCTTCTAGATTGATCTGGTGAAAGCAGATAGGGTTTAGGGATTAGGTGTTAGGTTTTAGGGGTAGGTCTTAGTGCTTAGGGCTTAGGGGTTCAGGGTTAGGAGTCAGGTTTCGGATCAAGGATTAGGGGCCAGGGCCATGGTTTAAGGTCAGAGTTTAAGGCCACGATTTAGGGCCAGGGATTAGGGTCAGGGATTAGAGTCAGGGTTTAGGGTCAGAGTCAGGGTCAGAGCCTTGGGCCAGGGTCCAAGGGTTTCTTTTGGGGTTTGGGGGTCAGAAGTTGTGGGGGTAGGGTTAGGCTAGAATTAGGGTTAGGGGTTAGGGTTTAAAGTTTTGGGTCTAGGGTCAGGGTCGGTGTCAAGGGTCTATGGTCTAGGGTCTAGGGCCTGGGGTCTAGTGTCAAGGTTAGGGGCTATGGTTAGGGTTAAGTTTAGTGTAATGGTCAGGGCCAGGGCCTGGGTCAGGGTTTAGTGTCAGGGTCAGGATCAGGGTCAGGGTCAGAGTTTAGGTTTGGGTTAGGGTTAGGATTTAGGGTTTAGGGTTAGGGTTAGGTTAGGGTTACGGCTAGGGCTAGGGCTAGCCAAGGGCTAGGGTTTAGGCCTTCGGGTTTAGGCTTTAGGGTTTAGAGTTCAGGTTTTGAGGTTTAGCGTTTAGGGTTTGGGTTAGGGTTAGGGTTTAGGGTTTAGGGATTAGGTTTTATGGTTAAGAGTTGGGGTTTAGGGATTAGGGTCTAGGGTCATTGTAGTGGCTGGTGTTGGGGGGGGTCGGGGTCTAGAGTCTAAGTTCTATGGTTTGGCTCTAGGGTCTAGGATCAGAGTCAGGATCATGGTAAGGGTTAATGTTAGGGTCAGGGTCAGATTCAGGATCACTGTAAAGGTTAATGTTAGGGTCAGGGTCAGAGTTTAGTGTTTAAGGTTAGGGTTAGGGTTTGGGTTAGGGTTAGGGTTAAGGTCAGGATCTGGGTCAGTGTCAATGTCATTGTCAGGGTTATATTCTGCAAGCCAGTCTCCTGCCTACCATCACACAACCTTTTTCTTTTCATGAGTCTAGAATCCTCAGTTGTTCAATCTCTCCATGCCATCACCCCTACTTCCATATCTGGTGTCCCGGGTTCTCTGGTTAGGGTCCCATGTTTAATTCATGCTCTTTGCTGTTTTTTGTTTTTTTTTAATGTTTATTGTGAATTATGTGATAGTTTATATGGGAGAACATTAGTTCTACATTCATCCTATCATATATCATTTCATTGCCATGGTTACAATCCCCTCCATGCATCATCAACCAGCCAAAGGGTATACACTGCAAACCTGTCCCCTCATCTTCAGCACACAGTCCCTCTCCCTCTCTGTGTCTAAAGTCCCCAATTGCTCCATCTTTCCACATCATCGTCTCTGCCTCCATCTCAGGCATCACTGCTGTTCTGGGTAGGGTCCCGCTCTCTGCTCTTTCCCCTTGATGGCCCCAGGGACTTCTGCTGCAAGACCGAGAAGTTAATGACTCCCCTCCTTGCTACATTCCCAACCCTCACAATCAGTCCTGATAACAATGAATCACTACTGTATCACAAGAGACATATCGCATTTCATTCATCAGTTCTGCCTAGACAGATTGGATACTACTCAGTGGAGATTCTACCTTCCTCCACACCCTCTTGAAAGCTTGTAAGCCAGTCACATCTTGCCTTTGTAGCACCCTCCCTCTCCCCCCGCCCCCCAATTTTGGGTAGCCAAAGTCCAACTTGCCCATCCCTGTCCTCTCCATGTGTGGAGGGGGTTGGAATGATCCTTACTGTAAAGATTTGTTCGCTCTCTTGAGCTACTGCATCCATAGGTGTAGGTCAAGTTCATCAAACTGTATCATATTACTCTTTTTTTTACCTCTTCTTTCTTCTTCTAGTTGAGCTCTGATCATCCAGTGATTGAAGCCAGGTCAAGTAGATATTATCTGCAAGGGTGGGTGTTCTTGTGCATATGCCCTCTCTTCTTATCAGCTGGATGCTTAATTCTCCACTCTAGTCCTCTGTGGCTATGTTACTGACTCTGGGCCAAAGAGTCCCTAGGTCTTACTTTCACGGCTGGCCAACCAGGTCTCCACCCTGGTTCACAGGAGTCTGTTGAACGTTGTAGGGCTTAGCTTGCAACTTCATTGCTGTTTTTC
>NW_006408902.1:1931197-1934462 GCF_000296735.1 Chrysochloris asiatica
TTTAGGGTTTAGGGCTTAGGTGTTCAGAATTTGGAATTGGGTTTGTGGTCAAGGTTTAGGGGCCAGGGTGAGAGTTTAGGGTCTATGGTTTAGGGTTTTAGGCTTTAGGGTTAGGGTTAGGGGTTAGGGGTTCGGGGTTAGAGGTTAGTGTTCGGGATTAGGGTTAGGGTTTAGGGATTAAGGTTTAGAGTTTAGGGTTAGGGTTAGAGTTTAGGGTTAGGGATTAGGGTTAGGATTTAAGGATAGGGTTAGGGTGAGGGTTAGGAGTAAGGGGCTAGGGGCTAGAGGTTAGGGTTAGGGTTTGCGTTAGGGTTTAGGATTTAGGGTATAGTGTTAGGGTTTGGGTTAAGGGTTAGCGTTTAGGGTTTAGGAATTGGGTTTGGGTTAGGGTTTAGGGTTTAGGATTAGGGTTAGGGTTAGGGTTTTTTATTTAAGGTTAGTGTTTAGCATTTAGGGTTCAGGATTTAGGTTTTAGGGTTTAGGATTTAGGGGTAGGGTTAGGGTTTAGTGTTTAGGGTTTCGGGTTTAGAGTTAGGGTTAGGATTAGGGTATAGGGTTAGGGTTGTGGTTAGGGGTTATGGTTTAGAGTTAGGTTTAGAGTTTTGGGTTAGGGATAGGGTTTAGGTTTTAGGGTTAGGGTTGGGATTAGTATTAAGGGTTAAAGGTTATGGTTAGAGGTTAAGGCTTGGGGTTGGGGTCGGATTTAGCCTTTAGGGTTAAGGGTTTGGGGGTTAGGGTCAGGGGTTAGGGTGATTAGTGTTGGGATCATTAGGTTTAGGGTTGTTAGGGTTAGGGTGGTTAGGGTTAGGGTGATTAGGTGTAGGGTTAGCATTAGGGTTAGAGTGAGGGTTGTTGGGGTTAGGGTTGGGGTGGTTAGGGTTAAGGTTGTTAGGGTTACGGTTGTTAAGGGTAGGGTTGTTGGGCTTAGGTTTAGGGTTGTTAGGGTTGTTAGGCTTAGGGTTAATTTTGTTAGGGTTAGGGTTGTTAGGTTTAGGGTTAGGGTTGTTGTTGATATGTTCCTTGGAGTCAGTTCAGGGTTTGGGTTAGGGTAAGAGTTAGAGTTAATGTTAGAGTCCAGGTTATTGTTGTTAGGGTTAGGGCTAGGGTTAAGGTAGTGAAGGTTAGGGTTTTTAGAGTTATTGTTAGCTTAGTGTTAGTGTTTTAGGGATTAGGGTTAGGGTTTAGAGTTAGGGTTCTGGGTTAGGGTTTATGGTTAGGGACAGAGTTAGGATTAGTGGTTAAGGTTTAGGATTATCGTTTAGGGTTAGGGTTTAGGGTTACTGTTAGTATTTGGGGATTAGGGTTAGGGATAGGGTTAGAGCTAGGGTTTAGAGTTTAGTGTTAGGGATAGGGTTAGGGTTAGTTTTAGGGTTTGGTTAGTGATTAGGAGTTAGATTTAGGGGTTAGGGTTAGTGGTTAAGGTTCGTTGTTAGGGTTAGGGCTTTGGGGATAGGGATAAGGCTTAGGGTTTACGGTTCGGGTTATGTTTAGAGTTTCAAGTTTAGGATTTAGGGTTAGGGTTTAGGGTTAGACATTAGGGTTAGGATTTAGGGTTAGTGTTTCGGTAAAAGTTTAGGGTTAGCGTTATGGTTAGAGATATGTGTTTAGAGTTTAGGATTAAGGTTTGGGGTTTGGGGATTGAGGTTTGTGTTTATGGGTTATGGGTTAGTGTTAGTGTTAGGGTTTAGGGTTTGTATTTAGGGTGGTTACGGTTTAGGGTGGTTAGGGTTTGGGGTTAGGGTGGTGAGTGTTGAGGTTTAGGGTTTGTGTTAGGGTTAGGGTGGTTAGGATTAGGTAGGTAAGGGTTAGGGTTTAGTGTTTAGGTTATCTACCATGTAGATAAATTTCGCAAATTGTCCATGTTGGATTTATCTTCCATGTAGCTAGCTCTCTGTATATGGACCTGTTGGGCTCATATGCCATGTAGCTAGTTCTCTATATATGGACATGTTTGACTTATCTGCAATATAGCTACCTCTCTGTATATGGACATGTTGGACTTATCTGACATGTATCTAGCTTTCTATATATGGACATGTTGGACTACTCTGCCAGGTATCTAGCTCTCTGTATATGGATAGCATGGACTTATCTGCCATGAAGCTATCTCTTGCTATATGGACATGTTGAGCTTATCTGCCATTAGGCTTGCTCTCTGTATATGGATAGGTTGGACTTATCTGCCATGTAGCTAGCTGTCTGTATATGGACATGATGGACTTATCTTTCATGTTGCTACCTCTCTGTATATGGACAGGTTGGACTTATCTGCCACGTAGCTTGCTGTTTTTATATGAACATCTTGGACGTATCAGCCATGTAGCTAGCTCTGTGTATTTGTACATGTTGGACTTATCTGCCATGTAGCTAGCTCTCTGTATATGGACATGTTGAACTTATCTTCCCTGTATCTAGCTCTCTGTTCAAGGATATGTTGGACTTATCTGCCATAGAGTTAAATTACAATATATGGACATGTTGGACATATATGCCATGTGCTTAACTATATATGGACATGTTGGACTTAGGTGCCATGTAGCTAGTCTCTGTATATGGACATGATGAACTTATCTGTCATGTTGCTTGTTCTCTGTATATGGACAGGTTAGACTTATCTGCCATGTTGTTAGCTCTCTTCATATGGACATGTTAGACTTATCTGCCATGTAGCTAGCTCTCTGCATTTGTATATGTTCGACTTATCTGCCATGTAGACTGAGGTCTATTTTGTACCTGTTGGACTTATCTGCCAATGTAACTTGATCCCTGTAGCTGGACATGTTGGACATATCTGCCATGTAGCTAACTCTCTGTAGCTGGACAATTTGGACTTTTCTTCCCTGTAGCTAGCTTTCTGTATATGGACATGCTGGACTTCTCTGACAAGTAGCTATCTCTCTGTATATGGACACATTGGACTTACCAGCCTTTTAGCTAGTTCTCTGCATGTGGGTATGTTGGGCTTCTCTGCCAGGTAGCTAGCTCTCTGTATATGGATACATTGGACTTATCTACCTGGTAGCTAGCTTGCTCTATATGTACATGTTGGACATATCTGCCATATAGCTAGCCCTCTGTATAAGGGCATGTTGGAGTTATCTGCCAGGTAACTAGGTCTCTGTATTAGGACCTGTTGGACTTATCTGCCAATGTTAATTAGCTCTCTGTAGATGGACATGTTGGACATATCTGCCATGTAGCTAACTCTCTGTAGATGGACAATTTGGACTTTTCTTCCGTGTAGCTAGCTCTCTGTATATGGACA
>NW_006408902.1:1934562-1937743 GCF_000296735.1 Chrysochloris asiatica
TAGCTAGCTTGCTCTATATGTACACATTGGACATATCTGCCATGTAGCAAGCGCTCTGTATAAGGGCATGTTGGAGTTATCTGCCATGTATCTAGTTCTCTGTTTATGGATATGTTCGACTTATCTGCCAGATAACTAGGTCTCTTTATTAGGACATGTTGGATTTATCTGCCAATGTTAATTATCTTTCTGTGGATGGACATGATTGACATATCTGCCATGTAGCTAAGATAACTCTCTGTAGATGGACAATTTGGACTTTTCTTCCCTGTAGCTAGCTTTCTGTATATGGACATGTTGGACCTATCCGCCATGTAACTAACTTTCTGCATCTGGCTATGTTGGACTTATCTGTCATGTAGCTACCTTTCTGTATATGGAGATTTTGGATTTATCTGTCATGTAGGTAGCTCTCTGTATATGGATATTTCGGACTTACCTACCCGGTAATTTGCTCTCTGTATATGGACATGTTGGTCATAACTGCCATGTAACTAGCTCTATGTATATGGACATTTTTGAAATATCTGCCATGTAGCTAGCTCTCTGTATATGGAAATGTTGGACTTCTCTGCCATGTAGTTAGCTCTCTGTATGTAAACATGTTGGACTTATTAGCAATGGAGCCAGCTCGCTGTATATGGTAATGGTGGACTTAATCTACGATGTTGCTCACTCTCTCTATGTGAACATGTTGGAACATATCTTTCATGTAGCTGCTCTCTGGAAATAGACATGTTGGGCTCCTCAGCCATGTAGATAGCTTTCTGCATATGGATCTGTTGAGCTTCTCTGACAAGTAGCTATCTCTCTGTATATGGACACGTTGAACTTACCTGCCTTTTAGCTAGTTCTCTGCATGTGGGTATGTTGAGCTTCTCTGCCAGGAAGCTAGCTCTCTGTATATGGATATAATGGACTTATCTACCTGCTAGCTAGCTTGCTCTATATGTACACGTTAGACATATGTGCCATATAGCTAGCCCTCTGTATAAGGGCATGTTGGAGTTATCTGCCATGTATCTAGTTCTCTGTATACGGATATGTTCAACTTATCTGCCAGGTAACTAGGTCTCTTTATTATGACCTGTTGGACTTATCTGCCAATGTTAATTAGCTCTCTGTAAATGGACATGTTGGACATATCTGCCTTGTAGCTAACTCTCTGTAGATGGACAATTTGGACTTTTCTTCCATGTAGCTAGCTTTCTGTATATGGACATGTTGGATTTATCCGCCATGTAACTAACTTTCTGCATATGGATATGATGGACTTATCTGTCATGTAGCTAAATGTCTGTATATGGAGATTTTCTATTTATCTGCCATGTAGGTAGCTCTCTGTATATGGATATTTTGGAATTACCTACATGGTAACTTGCTCTCTGTATATGGACATGTTGGTCAGATCTGCCATGTAGCTAGCTCTATGTATATGGACATTTTTGAAATATCTGCCATGTAGCTAGCTCTCTGTATATGGAAATGTTGGACTTATCTGCCATGTAGCTAGCTCTCTGTATGTAAACATGTTGAACTTATTAGCAATGGAGCCAGCTCGCTGCATATGGTAATGGTGGACTTAATGTACTATGTAGCTCACTCTCTCTATGTGAACATGTTGGAACATATCTTCCATGTAGCTACTCTCTGGAAATTGACATGTTGGGCTTCTCAGCCATGTAGATAGCTCTCTGCATATGGATATGTTGGACTTCTCTGACAAGTGGCTATCTGTCTGTATATGGACACGTTGGACTTACCTGCCTTTTAGCTAGTTCTCTGCATGTGTGTATGTTGGGCTTCTCTGCCAGGTTGCTAGGTCTCTGTCTATGGACATGTTGCACTTATCTGCCATGTATCTAGCTCTGTGTCTATGGACATGTTGGACTTATTTACCCTATAGCTAGCTCTCTTATTTGAACATTTTGGGCTTATGTACCATGTAGTTAGCTCTCTGTATATGGCCATGTTGGCTTATCTACCAAGGAGTTAGCTCACTTTATATGGACATGTTTCACTGGTCTGGAGGTATCTGTTTCTCTGTATATGGACATGATGGAGTTATTTGCCCTGTAGCTAGCTCTCTGTATATGGATATGTTGGACTTCTCTACCAGGCAGCTATCTCTCTGTATATGGACATGTTGGACTTATCTGCCATGTAGCTAGCTCTCTGTAATATGGATATGTTGGACTTATCTACCAGGCAGCTAGCACTCTGTATATGGACATGTTGGACTTATCTATCATGTAACTTGCTCACTGTATATTAACATGATGGCTATATCTGCCATGTACCTAGCTCTCTGTATATTAACATGTTGGCTATATCTGCCATGTATCTAGCTTTCTGTATATGGATATGTTAGCTGTATTTGCCATGTAGCCAGCTCTCTCTCTATGGACATGTTTTACATATCTTCCATGTATTAAGCTCCTTGAATATGGATATGTTAGACTTACCTGCTAGATATCTAGCTCTCTGTATATGGACATGTTTAACTTATCTGCTAGGTATCCGTCTCTCTGTATATGGATATGATGGAGTTATTTGCCATGCAGCTAGCTCTTGTATATGGACATGTTGGACTTAGGTGTGATGTAGCTTGCTCGGTGTATTTGGACATGTTGGACCTATTTCCCATGGAGCTAGCTCTCCGTATATGAACATGTTGGAATTATCTGCCATGGCACTAGCTCTCTCTATATGGACATGTTGGACTTATCTGACTTGTTGCTATCTCTCTTCATATGGACATGTTGTACTTATCTGCCATGTAGCTTCCTGTCTTTATATGGACATGTTGGACTTATCTGCCATGTAGGTAGCTCTCTTTATATGGCCATGTTAGACTTATCTGAATTATTGCTAGCTCTCTTCATATGGACATGATGGATTTATGTGCCATGGAAGTATCTTTCTAAACATGGACATGTTGGACTTACTTGCAATGGAGCTAGTTGTCCGTATATATAGTTTTTGAACTTATCTGCCATGTATCTAGCTCTCTGTCTATGGATATGTTGGACTTATTTACCCTATAGCTATCTGTCTTATTTGAACATTTTGGGCTTATCTGCAATGTAGTTGTTGTTGTTGTTGTTAAGTGCCGTCGAGTCGGTTCCGACCCATAGCGACCCTGTACAGGGTTTCCAAGGGTGTAAATCTTTACGGGAGT
>NW_006408902.1:1938268-1943345 GCF_000296735.1 Chrysochloris asiatica
CCAGCTCTCTGTATATGGACATGTTTGACTTATCTGCTAGGTATCTGTCTCTCTGTATATGGATATAATGGAGTTATTTGCCATGCAGCTAGCTCTTGTATATGGACATGTTGGACTTATCTGTGATGTAACTTGCTTGGTGTATTTGGACATGTTGGACCTATTTCCCATGGAGCTATCTCTCCATATATGAACATGTTGGAATTATCTGCCATGTAACTAGCTCTCTCTATATGGACATGTTTGACTTATCTGACTTGTTACTAGCTCTCTTCACATGGACATGTTGTACTTTTCTGCCATGTAGCTACCTCTCTTTATATGGACATGTTGGACTTAATCTGCAATGTAGTTAGCTCTTTGCATTCGGACATGTTCGATTTGTCTGCCATGTAGTCAGAGATTTATATTTGGACTTGTTGGACTTATCTGCTAACGTAACTTGATCTCTGTAGCTGGACATGTTGGACATATCTGCCATGTAGATAACTCTCTATATGGACATTTTGGTCTTATCTTACATGTAGCTAGCTTTCTGTATATGGATATGTTGGACTTATCCGCCATGTAACTAACTTTCTGCATATAGACATGTTGAACTTATCTGTCATGTAGCTAAATGTCTGTATATGGAGATTTTGGATTTATCTGCCATGTAGGTAGCTCTCTGTGTATGAATATTTTGGACTTACCTACCTGGTAACTTGCTCTCTGTATATCATCATGTTGGTCATATCTGCCATGTAGCTAGCAATATGTATATGGACATTGTTGAAATATCTGCCATGTAGCTAGCTCTCTGTATATGGAAATGTTGGACTTACCTGCCATGTAGCTAGCTCTCTGATATGGACATTTTGGGATTATCTTCCAAATAGCTAGCTCTCTGTATATGGAAATGTTGGACTTATCTGCCAGGTAGCTAGCTCTCTGCATTTGGACATGTTTGACTTCTCTATCATGTTGCTTGCTCTGTCTATATGGACATGTTTAGTTTATCTGCAGTTCATCTGTCTGTCTTTATATGGACATGTTGGAAATCTTTGCCATGTCTTCATATGGACGTGTTGGACTTATTTGCCATGTAGATATCTCTCTGTGTATGGACATGTTGGATTTATCTGCCATGTACTTAGCTCTCTGTATCTGGACATGTTAATATTATCTACCATGTTGCTACCTCTCTGTATGTGGACATGGTGGACTCGTAAGTCATGTAGCTACCTCTCTGTATATGGACATGTTGGACTTAACTGCCATGTAGCTAGCTCTCTATATATAGACATGTTGGATTTTTCTGCCAAGTAGCTATCTCTCTGTATATCAACATGTTGGACTTAATGTGACTTGTCGATTGCTCTCTGTATGTGGACATTTTGGACTTATCTGCCATATAGCTAGCTCTCTGTATATAGACATGCTGTACTTATCCACCATGTAGATAGCAGTCTGTACATGGACATGTGTGATGAATCTGCCATGTAATTAGCTCTCAGTATATGGACATGTTGGACTTCTCTGCCAGATAGCTAGCTCTCTGTATATAGACATGTTGAAATTATCAGCCATTTACCTAACTCTCTGTATATGGACATGTTGGATTTATGTGCCATGTTGCTAGCTCTCTGTATATGGACAGATTGAAAATATCTGCCATAGAACTTGCTCTCTGTATATGGACATGCTGGAGTTCTCTTCCATATAGCTAGCTCTCTGAATATGGATATATTGGACTTATCTACCTGCTAGCTAGCTTGCTCTATATGTACACATTGGACATATCTGCCATGTAGCAAGCGCTCTGTATAAGGGCATGTTGGAGTTATCTGCCATGTATCTAGTTCTCTGTTTATGGATATGTTCGACTTATCTGCCAGATAACTAGGTCTCTTTATTAGGACATGTTGGATTTATCTGCCAATGTTAATTATCTTTCTGTGGATGGACATGATTGACATATCTGCCATGTAGCTAAGATAACTCTCTGTAGATGGACAATTTGGACTTTTCTTCCCTGTAGCTAGCTTTCTGTATATGGACATGTTGGACCTATCCGCCATGTAACTAACTTTCTGCATCTGGCTATGTTGGACTTATCTGTCATGTAGCTACCTTTCTGTATATGGAGATTTTGGATTTATCTGTCATGTAGGTAGCTCTCTGTATATGGATATTTCGGACTTACCTACCCGGTAATTTGCTCTCTGTATATGGACATGTTGGTCATAACTGCCATGTAACTAGCTCTATGTATATGGACATTTTTGAAATATCTGCCATGTAGCTAGCTCTCTGTATATGGAAATGTTGGACTTCTCTGCCATGTAGTTAGCTCTCTGTATGTAAACATGTTGGACTTATTAGCAATGGAGCCAGCTCGCTGTATATGGTAATGGTGGACTTAATCTACGATGTTGCTCACTCTCTCTATGTGAACATGTTGGAACATATCTTTCATGTAGCTGCTCTCTGGAAATAGACATGTTGGGCTCCTCAGCCATGTAGATAGCTTTCTGCATATGGATCTGTTGAGCTTCTCTGACAAGTAGCTATCTCTCTGTATATGGACACGTTGAACTTACCTGCCTTTTAGCTAGTTCTCTGCATGTGGGTATGTTGAGCTTCTCTGCCAGGAAGCTAGCTCTCTGTATATGGATATAATGGACTTATCTACCTGCTAGCTAGCTTGCTCTATATGTACACGTTAGACATATGTGCCATATAGCTAGCCCTCTGTATAAGGGCATGTTGGAGTTATCTGCCATGTATCTAGTTCTCTGTATACGGATATGTTCAACTTATCTGCCAGGTAACTAGGTCTCTTTATTATGACCTGTTGGACTTATCTGCCAATGTTAATTAGCTCTCTGTAAATGGACATGTTGGACATATCTGCCTTGTAGCTAACTCTCTGTAGATGGACAATTTGGACTTTTCTTCCATGTAGCTAGCTTTCTGTATATGGACATGTTGGATTTATCCGCCATGTAACTAACTTTCTGCATATGGATATGATGGACTTATCTGTCATGTAGCTAAATGTCTGTATATGGAGATTTTCTATTTATCTGCCATGTAGGTAGCTCTCTGTATATGGATATTTTGGAATTACCTACATGGTAACTTGCTCTCTGTATATGGACATGTTGGTCAGATCTGCCATGTAGCTAGCTCTATGTATATGGACATTTTTGAAATATCTGCCATGTAGCTAGCTCTCTGTATATGGAAATGTTGGACTTATCTGCCATGTAGCTAGCTCTCTGTATGTAAGCATGTTGGACTTATTAGTAATGTAGCCAGCTCGCTGTATATGCTAATGTTGGACTTAATCTACGATGTAGCTCACTCTCTATATATGAACATTTTGGAACATATCTTCCATGTAGCTGCTCTCTGGAAATGGACATTTAGGGCTTCTCAGCCATGTAGATAGCTCTCTGCATATGGATATGTTGGACTTCTCTGACAAGTAGCTATCAATCTGTATATGTACACGTTGGACTTACCTGCCTTTTAGCTAGTTCTCTGCATATGTGTATGTTGGGCTTCTCTGCCAGGTAGCTAGGTCTCTGTCTATGGACATGTTGCACTTATCTGCCATGTATCTAGCTCTCTGTCTGTGGACATGTTGGACTTATTTACCCTATAGCTAGCTCTCTTATTTGAACATTTTGGGCTTATCTACCATGTAGTTAGCCCACTGTATATGGCCATGTTGGACTTATCTACCAAGGAGTTAGCTCACTTTATATGGACATGTTTCACTGGTCTGCGAGGTATCTGTTTCTCTGTATATGGACATGATGGAGTTATTTGCCATGTAGCTAGCTCTGTGTATATGGATATGTTAGACTTATCTACCAGGCAGCTAGCACTCTGTATATGGACATGTTGGACCTATCTGCCATGTACCTAGTTCTCTGTATATTACCATGTTGGCTATATCTTCCATGTATCTAGATTTCTGTATATGGATATGTTAGATGTATTTGCCATGTAGCCAGCTCTCTCTGTATGGACATGTTTTAAATATCTTCCATGTATTAAGCTCCTTGAATATGGATAAGTTGGACTTACCTGTTAGATAGCTAGCTCTCTGTATGTGGACATGTTTGACTTATCTGCTAGGTATCTGTCTCTCTGAATATGGATACGATGGAGTTATTTGCCATGGCACTAGCTCTCTCTATATGGACGTGTTGGACTTATTTGTGATGTAGCTTGCTCAGTCTATTTGGACATGTTGGATGTATTTCCCATGGAGCTAGCTCTTCATATATGAACATGTTGGAATTATCTGCCATGGCACTAGCTCTCTCTATATGGACATGTTGGACTTATTTGACTTGTTGCTAGGTCTCTTCATATGGACATGTTGTACTTATCTGCCATGGAACTAGCTCTCTATATTTGGACATGTTGGACTTACCTGCTGGTAGTTAGCTCTCTTCATATGGACATATTGGACATTTCTGCCATGTAGCTAACACTCTGTATATATACATGTTGGGATTATGTGCCATGTAGCTAGCTCTCTGTATATGACCATGTTGGACTTAATCTGCCATGTAGTTAGCTCTCTGCATTTGGACATGTTTGACTTATCTTCCATGTAGCCAGAAGTGTATATTTGGACCTGGTGGTCTTATCTGCCAACGTAACTAGCTCTCTGTAGCTGGACATGTTGGACATATCTGCCATGTAGCTAACTCTCTGTATATGGACATTTTGGATTTATCTTCCATGTAGCTAGATTTCTGTATATGGACATGTTGGACATATCTCTCATGTAACTACCTGTCTATATATGGAGTTTTTGGATTTATCTGCCATGTAGGTAGCTCTCTGTATATGTATATATTGGTCATATCTGCCATGTATCTATCTCTATGTATATGGACATTTTTTTCAATAGCTGCCATGTGTCTAACTCTCTGTATATGGAAATGTTGGACTTAATCTGTAAAGTAGCTAGCACTCTGTATATGTCCATGTTGGAATGATGTGCCATGTAGCTAGCTCTCTGTATATAGACATGTTGAACTTATCAGCCATTTACCTAACTCTCTGTATA
>NW_006408902.1:1944465-1944997 GCF_000296735.1 Chrysochloris asiatica
TTCTCAGCCATGTAGATAGCTCTCTGCATATGGATATGTTGGACTTCTCTGACAAGTAGCTATCTCTCTGTATATGGACACGTTGGACTTACCTGTCTTTTAGCTAGTTCTCTGCATATGGGTATGTTGGGCTTCTCTGCCAGGTAGCTAGCTCTCTGTATATGAACATGTTGCAATTATCTGCCATGTATCTAGCTCTCTGTCTATGGACATGTTGGACTTATTTACCCTATAGCTAGCTCTCTTATTTGAACATTTTAGGCTTAATTACCATGTAGTTAGCTCTCTGTATATGGCCATGTTGGACTAATTTACCAAGGAGTTAGCTCACTTTATATGGACATGTTTGGATTATCTGCTAGGTATCTGTTTCTCTGTATATGGACATGATGGAGTTATTTTCCATGTAGCTAGCTCTCTGTATGTAAACATGTTGAATTTATTAGCAATGTAGCCAGCTCCCTGAATATGGTAATGTTGGACTTAATCTACGATGTAGCTCACTCTCTCTATGTGAACAAGTTGAAGCATA
>NW_006408902.1:1945202-1970033 GCF_000296735.1 Chrysochloris asiatica
TTGTACATATCTTCCATGTAGCTAGCTCTCTGTAATATGGACATGTTGGATTTATCTGCCAGGTAAGTAGCTCTCTGTATATGGACATGTTAAACTTATCTGCCATGTTTCTAGCTCTCTGTATATGGACATGTTGGATTTATCTGCCAGATATCTAGCTTTGTGTATATGGACATTTTGGACTTATATTCCATGTAGCTAGCTCTTGATATATGGAAATGTTCGACTTATCTGCAAAGTAGTTATTGCTCTGTATATGGACAGGTTGAACTTATCGGCCAGGTACTTAGCTCTCTATATTTGGACAAGTTGCCTTATCTGCCAAGTAGCTGTCTCTCTTTATGGACATGTTGGTCTTCTGCCATGTAGCTAGCTCTCTGTATATGGAAATGTTGGAGGTATCTGCCATAGAGCTATCTCACTCTATTTGGAGATGTTGGACTACTCTGCCATGGAGCCAACTCTTTGTATATGAACATGTTGGACATATCTGCGATATAGCGAGCTGTGTGAATATGGACATGTTGCACTTATCTGTCATGTAGTTAGCCTTATGTATATCAACATGTTCTATTTATCTGCCATGTAGCTAGCTCTCTGTATAGGGACATGTTGGATTTATCTGCCAGATATCTAGCTTTGTGTATATGGACATTTTGGACTTATATGCCATGTAGCTAGCTCTTGATATATGGAAATGTTCGAATTATCTGCAAGGTAGTTATCTCTCTGTATATGGACATGTTGAACTTATCAGCCAGGTACTTAGCTCTCTATATTTGGACAAGTTGCCTTATCTGCCAAGTAGCTATCACTCTTTATGGACATGTTGGACTTATCGGCCAGGTATCTAGCTCTGTGTATATTGACATGTTGGACTTACCTGCTCTGAAGCTAACTCTCTGTATATGGACACGTTAAACTTATCTGCCATGTTGCTAGCTCTCTGTACATGGATATGTTAGAAATATCTGCCATGTATCTACCTCCCAGTATATGGACATGTCGGACTTCTCAGCCATGGAGCTAGCTGATTGTATATGGACACCTTGGACTTATCTTCCATATAGCTAGCTCTCTGTATATGGAAATGTTGGACTTTTTTGCCATATCGCTAGTTCTCTGTTTATGCACATGTCAGCATATCTGCAGGGTAGCTAGCTCTGTGTAGATGGACATGTTAGACTTATATGTCATGTAGCTACCTCTCTATATATCGACTAAATGGACTTACCTTCCAAGTAGCTAACTGCCTGTCTAAGACATGTCAGAGTTATCTGCCATGTTTCTATGTCTGTGTATACGGACATGTTGGACTTATTTGCGAGTTAGCTAGCTTTCTGTATATGTAATTAGCCCTCTGTGTATTGACATGTTGATGTTATCTACCATATTACTATCTCTGTGTATATACACATTTTGGAGTTATCTGACTTATATGTAGGTCTCTCTATATAGACATGTTGGAATTATGTGCCTTTTACCTAGCTCTTTTATATGCACATGCTGGACTTATCTACCTTGCAGCTAGCTCTCCATATCATGACATGTTGGACTTATCTGCCTTGTTCCTAGCTCTCTTCATATGGACATGTTGGACTTATCTGCGATGTAGCTTGCTCTCTGAATATTGAGATGTTGGACTCATCTATGATGTAGCTAGCTCTCTGTATATGGACATGTTGGACTGATCTGCCAGTTAGTTAGCTTTCTGGATATGTACGTGTTCGAAATATCTGCCATGTAGCTAACCCTCTGTGAATGGACATGTTGGACATATCTTCCATGTAGCTAGCTCTCTGTATATGCACATGTTGGAATTATCTGCCAAGTAGCTAATGCTCTGTATAAGGATATGTTGGACTTATCTGTCATGTAGCTACCTTTCTGAATATGGTCATATTGGACTTATCTACCATGTAGCAAGCTATCTGTAAATGGACTTATAGGACTTATCTGCCATGGAGCTAGCTTTGTGCATATTGACATGTTGAATTTATTGGCGAGGTAGCTACCTCTCTCTATATGGACATGTTCGACTTCTCTGCCAGGTCACTAGCTCTTTGTATATGGACATGTTAGATTTATCTGACAGATAGCTAGCTTTGTATATATGGACATATTGAACTTATATGCCATGTAGCTAGCTCTCGGTATATGGAAATGTTCGATTTATCTGCAACTTAACTATCTTTCTGTAAATGGACATGTTGGACGTATCGGCAAGGTAACTAGCTCTGTGTATATTGACATGTTGGACTTATCTCCCATGGATCTAACTCTCTGGATATGGACACGTTGGACTTATCTGCCAAGTCGCTATCTCACTGTATATGGACATGTTGGACTTATCAGCCATATACCTAGCTCTCTGTAAAAGGACATGTTGGACTTATCTGCCATGTAGCTAGCTCAGTGTACATTGACTTCTTGGACTTATCTGCCAGGGATCTAGCTCTCTGTATATGGATATATAGGACTTTTCTTCTAGGGAGCTGAGAGTCTTTATATGGACATGTTGGATTTCTCCGCCACGTGGCTAGCTCTCTGTATATGGACATGTTGGAAATATCTGCCACGTATCTAGCTCTCTGTATGTGAATTTGTTGGCCTTTAATGCCATGTAGCTAGTTCCCTGTACATGGACATATTGGACTTATCTGCCACGTAGCTAGCTCTCTGAATATGGTTATGTTGAACTTATATGCCACGTAGCTAGAATTCTGTACATGGACATGTTGGACTTAACTGCCATGTACCTAGCTGTCTGGATGTGGACATGTTGGATTCATATGCCATGTAGCTAGCTCTCTGTATATGGACATGTTGGACTTACCTGACATGTGGCTTGCTCTCTGTATATGGACATGTTGAACTTATCTGTTATGCTGCTAGCTCTCTGAATAGACATGCTGTAATTGCAGCTAGCTCAATTTATGGATGTATTGGACTTTTTTCCATGTAGCTAGCTTTCTGTATATGGAGAAGTTATACTTATGTACCATGTAGCTAGTTCACCGTACATGGACATGTTGGACATATCAGTCATGTATCTCGCGATCTGTATATGGATAACTTGGATTTATCTGCTGGGTAGCTAGTTCTCTGTATATGGGCATATTGGACTGATCTTTCATGTAGCCAGCTCTCTGTATATGGACAAATATCACTTATATACTCTATCACTAGCTCTCTGTGTTTGTACATTTTAGACTCATATTCCTTGTAGCTAGCTCTCTGTATATCGACATGTTGTATTTCTCTTCCAGGTAACTAGCTCTCTCTCTATTTGCTTGTTGGACTTATCTGCCATGGAACTAGCTCTCTACATATGGACAGGTTGGACTTATCTTCCTTGTTGCTAGCTCACTGTATATGGAGATGTTGGAGGTATCTGCCATGGCACTAGCTCACTCTATTTGGGCATCTTAGACTTATCTGTGATGTAGCTAGCTCTGTGTATTTAAACATGTTGGACTTATTTGCCATGGAGCTAGCTTTCTGTAGCTGTACATGTTGGACTTATCTGCCATGTAGCTAACACTCTGTATATGCACATGTTGGAATTATCTGCCATGTAGCTAGCTCTCTGTATATGACCATGTTGGACTTAATCTGCCATGTAATTAGCTCTCTGCATTTGGACATGTTCGACTTATCTGCCATGTAGCCAGAGGTCTATATTTGGACCTGTTAGACTTATCTGCCAACGTAACCAGCTCTCTGTAGCTGGACATGTTTGACATATTTGCCATGTAGCTAACTCTCTGTATATGGACATTTTGGACTTATCTTCCATGTAGCTAGCTTTCTGGATTTGGACATGTTGGCTTATCTCTCATGTAGCTACCTGTCTAAATATGGAGATTTTGGATTTATCTGCTATATAGGGAGGTCTCTGTATATGGACATGTTGGTCATATCTGCCATGTAGCTACATCTATGTATAAGGACATTTTTTGAAATATCTGCCATGTATCTAACTCTCTGTATATGGAAATGTTGGACTTAATCTGTAATGTAGCTAACGCTCTGTATATGTACATGTTGGCATTATGTGCCATGTAGCTAGATCTTTGTATATGACCATGTTGGCCTTAATCTGCCATGTAGATAGCTCTCTGCATTTAGACATCTACGACTTATCTGCTATTTAGCCTGATGTCTATATATAGACATGTTGGACTTATCTGCCTTGTTGCTAGCTCTCTTCATATGAACATGTTGGACATTTCTTCCATGTAGCTAGCTCTCTGTATATGGAGATGTTGGAGGTATCTGCCATAGAGCTATCTCACTCTATTTGGAGATGTTGGACTACTCTGCCATGGAGCTAACTCTTTGTATATGAACATGTTGGACTTATCTGAGATGTAGCGAGCTGTGTGTATATGGACATGTTGGACTTATATGTCATTTAGATAGCCTTATGTATATAGACATGTTCGGCTTATATGCCATGTAGCTAGCTCTCTGTATACGGACAAGTTGGATTTATCTGCCAGATAGCTAGCTTTGTGTATATGGACAATTTGGACTTTTATGCCATGTAGCTAGCTCTCAATATATGGAAATTTTGACTTATCTGCAAGGTAGTTATCTCTGTATATGGACATGTTGAACTTATAGGCCAGATATTTAGCTCTCTGTATTTGGGCAAGTTGCCTTATCTACCAAGTAGCTATCTCTCTTTATGGACATGTTGGACTTATCAGTCAGGTATCTAGCTCTGTGTATATTGACATGTTGGACTTATCTGCTCTGAAGCAAGCTCTCTGTATCTGAACACGTTGGACTTATCTCCCAGGTAGCTAGCTTTTCATATATGGACACGTTAAACTTAACTGTCATGTTGCTAGCTCTCTGTATATTGACATGTTAGAAATATCTGCCATTTATATAGCTCCCAGTATATGGACATGTTGGACTTCTCAGCCATGGAGCCAGCTGTCTGTATATGGACACCTTAGACTTATCTTCCATATAGTTAGCTCTCTGTATATGGAAATGTTGGACTTTTCTGCCATGTCGCTAGTTCTCTGTTTATGCACATGTCAGAATATCTGCAGGGTAGCTAGCTCTCTGTAGATGGACATGTTGGAATCGTATGTCATGTAGCTACCTCTCTCTATATTGACATGATGGACTTACCTGCCAGGTAGCTCACTGCCTGTGTAAGACATGTTGGAGTTATCTGCCATGTTTCTATCTCTGTGTATATGGACATGTTGGAATTATCTGCCAGGTAGCTAGCTTTCTGTATATGTAATTAGCCCTCTGTATATTGACATTTTGAAGTTATCTGCCATATTACTATCTCTCTGTATATACACATTTTGGATTTATCTGACTTATATGTAGGTCTCTCTACATAGACATGTTGGACATATGTGCCATGTAGTTAGCTTTCTATAGAAGGACATGTTGGAGTTATCTGCCATGTATTTAGCTGTCTGAGTATGTATATGTTTGACTTATTCGCCAGGTAGCTAGCTCTCTTTACAGTGACATGTTGGACTTATCTGTCATAGTAACTAACTCTCTATATAGGGACATGTTGGACTTATCAGCCCGGTGGCTTGCTCTCTGTATATGGACATGTTAGACTTATCTTTCGGGTACCTACCTCTCAGAATATGGACATGTTAGACTTATCTACCACGTAGTTAGCTTTCTGTATATGTAATTGTTGGGCATATCTGCCATGTAGTTAGCCCTCTGTGTATTGATATGTTGGACTTTTCTTCCTTGTAACTCTCTCTATGTACATGGACTTATCTACCAGGTAGCTAGCTTTCTGTATATGTAATTGCTGGACGTATCTGCCATATAGTTAGCCCTCTGAATATGGACATGTTGGACTTATCTGTCATGAAGTTTTCTGTATTTGACATGTTGGACTTTTCTTCCATGTAGCTTTCTCTATGTACATGGACATGTTGTACTTATCTGCTATGTAGTTAGATCTCTGTCTATGGACATGTTGTACTTCTCAGCCAGGTAGCTAGCTGTCTGGATATGAACATGTTGGAATTATCTGCCAGGTAGCTAGCTCTCTCTATATGGACATGTTGGGCATATCTGCCATGTAGCTAGCTATCTGAATATGGACCTGTTGGACTAATCTGCCAGTTAGTTAGCTTTCTGGATATGTACATGTTCGAAATATCTGCCACGTAGCTAACACTCTGTATGGACATATTGGACTTTTCTGCCATGTAGTGCTCTGTATATGGACATGTTGGATGTATCTTCCATGTAGCTAGCTGTCTGTATATGCACATGTTGGAATTATCTGCCAGGTAGATAATGCTCTGTATATGGATATGTTGGACTTATCTGTCATGTAGCTACCTATCTGAATATGATCATGTAAGACTTATTTGTCATGTAGCAAGCTCTCTGTAAATGGACTTATAGGACTTATCTGCCATGTAGCTAGCTTTGTGCATATTGACTTGTTGAATTTATTGGTGATGTAGATACTTCTCTGTATAGGGACATGTTCGACTTCTCTGCCAGGTCACTAGCTCTCTGTATATGGACATGTTAGATTTATCTGCCAGATAGCTAGCTTTGTATATATGGACATATTGAAATTGTATGCCATGTAGCTAGCTCTCGGTATATGGAGATCTTCAATTTATCTGCAAATTAACTATCTTTCTGTAAAGAGACTTGTTGGACGTATGGGCCAGGTAGCTAGCTCTGTATTTGCCATGTAGCTAGCTCTCTGTATATTGACATGTTGGACTTATCTGCCATATAGCTAGCTCAGTGTATATGGACTTCTTGGACTTATCTGCCAGGGATCTAGTTCTCTGTATATGGATATATAGGACTTTTCTTCTAGGGAGCTGATAGTCTTTATATGGACATGTTGGATTTCTCCTCCATGTGGCTACCTCTTTGTACATGGACATATTGGATTTATCTGCAATGAAGCTAGCTCTCGGTTTAAGAACATGTTGGAGATATCAGCCATTTAGGTAGATCTCAGTGTATGGACATGTTGAAATTATCTGTCAGGTAACTAGCTCTCTGAATATGGACATGTTGGACTTATCTGCCATGTAGCCAGCTTTTTGTATATGAAAATGTTGGTTTTATCTTCCATGTAGCTAGGTCTCTGTATATGGATATCTTGGTTTTATCTGCTGGGTAGCCAGCTCTCTGTATATGGACATATATCACTTATATGCCATATTGCTAGCTCTCTGTGTTTGTACATTTTAGACTCATATTCCTTGTAGCTAACTCTCTGTATATCGACATGTTGTATTTCTCTTTCAGGTAGCTCTCTCTCTATGGACATGTTGAACGTAACTGCCATGAAACTAACTCTCTACATATAGACATGTTGGACTTATCTGCCTTGTTGCTCGCTCTCTGTATATGGAGATTTTGTATGCATCTGCCATGGAGCTAGCTCACTCTATTTGGACATGTTGGACTTATCTGCAATGAAGCTTGCTCTGTGTATTCAAACATGTTGGACTTATTTGCCATGGAGCTAGCTTTCTGTAGCTGTACATGTTGGACTTATCTGCCATGTAGCTAACACTCTGTATCTGTACATTTTGGAATTATCTGCTATGCAGTTAGCTCTCTGTATATGACCATGTTGGACTTAATCTGCCATGTAGTTAGCTCTCTGCATTTGGATATGTTCAACTTATATGGCATGTAGCCATAGGTCTATATTTGGACCTGTTGGACTTATCTGCCAACCTAACTAGCTCTCTGTATATGGACATGTTGGTCATATCTGCCATGTAGCTAGCTCTATGTATATGGACATTTTTGAAATATCTGCCATGTATCTAACTCTCAGTATATGGAAATGTTGGACTTAATCTCTAATGTAGCTAGCACTCTGTATATGTACATGTTGGAATGATGTGCCATGTAGGTAGATCTTTGTATATGATTATGTTGGACTAAATCTGCCATGTAGATAGCTCTCTGCATTTGACATGTTCGACTTATCTGCCATGTAGCCAGATGTCTATATTTGGACATGGTGGACTTATCTTCCATGTAGCGAGCTCTCTTTATATGGACATGTTGGACATATATGCCATGTATCTAGCTCTGTCTATATGTACATGTTGGACTTATCTGCCATTTAGGTAGCTCAATGTATATGGATATGTTGGGCTTAGCTGCCAGGTAGCAAGCTCTCTGATATAGACATTTTGGGCTTATCTTCCATATAACTAGCTCGTAGTATATGGAAATGTTGGACTTATCTGCCAGGTAGCTAGCTCTCTGCATTTGGACATGTTCGACTTCTCTGCCATGTAGCTAGCTCTCCTATATGAACATGTTGAGTTTATCTGCTGTTCATCTGTCTCTCTGCATATGGACATGTTGGAAATCTTTGAGATCTATTTAGCTCTCTTCATATGGACATGTTGGACTTAGCTCTCTTCATATGGACGTGTTGGACTTATCTGCCATGTAGCTATCTTTCTGTGTATGGACATGTTGGACTTTCCTGCCATGTACTTAGCTCTCTGTATATGGAAATGTTAATATTATGTGCCATGTTGCTACCTCTCTATATGTGAACATGGTGAACTCATAAGTCATGTAGCTACCTCTCTGTATATGAACATGGTGGACTTAACTGCCATGTAGCTATCTCTCTTTATACGGACATGTTGGATTTTTCTGCAAGTAGCTTTCTCTCTGTAGATCAACATGTTGGACTTAATATGACATGTCAATTGCTCTCTGTATGTGAACATGTTGGACTTATCTTCCATGTAGCTAGCTCTCTGTATATAGACATGCTGTACTTACCCGCCATGTGGATAGCATTCTGTACATGGACATGTGTGATGAATCTGCCATGTAATTAGCTCTCGGTATATGGACATGTTGGACTTCTCTGCCAGATAGCTAGCCCTCTGTATATAGACATATTGAACTTATCAGCCATTTACCACACTCTCTGTATATGGACATGTTGGACTTATGTGCCATGTTGCTAGCTCTCTGTATATGGACTGGTTGGAAATATCTGCCATAGAACTTGCTCTCTGTATATGGACATGCTGGAGTTCTCTTCCATATAGCTAGCTCTCTGAATATAGATATATTGGAATTATCTACCTGGTAGCTAGCTTGTTCTATATGTACACGTTGGACATATCTGCCATATAGCTAGTCTTCTGTATAAGGGTATGTTGGAGTTATCTGCCATTTATCTAGTTCTCTGTATATAGATATGTTCGACTTATCTGCCAGGTAACTAAGTCTCTTTATTAGGAACTGTTGGATTTATCTGCCAATGTTAATTAGCTCTATGTAGATGGACATGTTGGATATATCTGCCATGTAGCTATTTCTCTGTAGATGGACAATTTGGACTTTTCTTCCCGGTAGCTAGCTTTCTGTATATGGACATGTTGGACTTATCCACCATGTAACTAACTTTCTGCATATGGATATGTTGGACTTATCTGTCATGTAGCTACCTGTCTGGCTTGTAGGTAGCTGTCTGTATATGGATATTTTGGACTTACCTACCCGGTAACTTGCTCCCTGTATATGGACATGTTGGTCATATCTGCCATGAAGCTAGCTCTCTTTATATGGAAATGTTTGACTTATCTGCCATGCAGCTAGCTCTCTGTATATGGAAATGTTGGACTTATTAGCAATGAAGCCAGCTCGCTGTATGTGGTAATGTTGGACTTAATCTACAATGTAGCTCATTCTATGTGAACATGTTGGAACATATCTTCCATGTAGCTGCTCTCTGAAAATGGACATGTTGGGCTTCTCATCCATGTAGATAGCTCTCTACATATGGATATGTTGGACTTCTCTGACAAGTAGCTATCTCTCTGTATATGGACATCTTGGACTGACCTATCTTTTAGCTAGTTCTCTGCATGTGGGTATGTTGGACTTCTCTGCCAGGTAGCTAGCTCTCTGTATATGAACATGTTGCACTTATCTGCCATGTATCTAGCTCTCTGTATATGGCCATGTTGGACTTATCTACCAAGGAGTTAGCTCACTTTATATGTACATGTTTGACTTATTTGCTAGGTATCTGTTTCTCTGTATATGGACATGATGGAGTTATTTGCCATATAGCTAGCTCTCTGTATATGGATATGTTGGACTTATCTACCAGGCAGCTATCTCTCTGTATATGGACATGTTGGACTTATCTGCCATGTAGCTACCTCTCTGTAATATGGATATGTTGGACTTATTTACCAGGCAGCTAGCACTCTGTATATGGACATGTTGGACTTATCTGCCATGTACCTAGCTCTCTGTATATTAACATGTTGGCTATATCTGCCATGTATCTAGCTTTCTGTATATGGATATGATAGATGCATTTGCCATGTAGCCAACTCTCTGTCTATGGATATGTTTTAAATATCTTCCATATATTAAGCTCGTTGAATATGGATATGTTGGACTTACCTGCTAGATAGATAGCTCTCTGTATATGGACATGTTTGACTTACCTGCTAGGTATCTGTGTCTCTGTATATGATATGATGGAATTATTTGCCATGCAGCTAGCTCTTGTATATGGACATGTTGGACTTACTTGTAATGTAGCTTGCTCGGTGTATTTGTACATGTTGGACTTATTTCCCATGGAGCTAGCTCTCCGTATATGAACATGTTGGAATTATCTGCCATGGCACTAGCTCTTATGGAAATGTTGGACTTATCTGACTTGTTACTAGCTCTCTTCATATGGACATGTTGAACTTATCTGCCATGTAGCTAGCTCTCTTCAAATGGCCAATTTAGACTTATCTGAATTATTGCTAGCTCTCTTCATATGGACGTGATGGATTTATGCGCCATGGAACTAGCTCTCTATACTTGGACATGTTGGACTTACTTGCAATGTAGCTAGGTCTCTGTTTATTTATATTTTGGACTTATCTACCATGTAGCTAGGTCTCTGAATTTGGACATGTTGGACTCATCTGCCAGGTAGCTAGCTCTCTGTATATGGACATGTTAGACTTATCTGCCATGGAACTAGCTGTCTATATATGAACATGTTGGACTTATCTGCCTTGTTGCTAGCTCTCTTCATATGGACATATTACACATTTCTGCCTTGTAGCTAACACTCTGTATATGTACATGTTGGAATTATCTGCCATGTAGCTAGCTCTCTGTATATGATCATATTGGACTTAATCTGCCATGTAGTTAGCTCTCTGCATTTGGACATGTTCGACTTATCTGCCATGTAGCCAGAGGTCTATATTTGGACCTGTTGGACTTATCTGCCAACGTAACTAGCTCTCTGTAGCTGGACATGTAGGACATATCTGCCATGTAGCTAACTCTCTGTATATGGACATTTTGGACTTATCTTCCATGTAGCTAGCTTTATGTATATGGTCATGTTGGACTTATCTCTCATGTAACTACCTGTCTATATATGGAGATTTTCGATTTATCTGCCATGTAGGTAGCTCTCTGTATATGGACATGTTGGTCATATCTTCCATGTAGCTACCTCTATGTATATGGACATTTTTGAAATATCTGCCATGTATCTAACTCTGTGTATATGGAAATGTTGGACATAATCTGTAATGTAGCTAGCATTCTGTATATGTACATGTTGGAATTATGTGTCATGTAGCTAGCACTCTGTATATGGATATGTTGGAATTATCTGCCATGTAGGTAGCTCTCTGTATATGAACATGTTGGACTTATCGGCCATGTATCTAGCTGAGTGTATATGGACATGTTGGACTTATCTGCAATATAGCTAGATCTGTATTTGGATTTTTCTGCTATATAATTAGCTCTCTGTATATGAACATGTTGGACTCATGTAACATGTAGATTACTCTCTGTATTTGGACATGTTGGACTTATCTGTTATGTAGCTAGCACTCTGAATATATACATGTTGGAATTATATGCCATGTAGCTAGCTCTCTGTATCTGGACATGTTGGACTTATCTGTCATTTAGCTACTTCTCTGTATTTGGACATCTTAGACTTATCTGCCATGTTGCTAACGCTCTGTATATGTACATGTTGGATTTCTGTGCCATATTGCTAGCTCCCTGTATAAGGACATGTTAGAATAATGTCCCATACAGCTAGCTTTGTATATGGACATGTTGGGTTTATCTGCCCTGTAGCTACCTCTGTGTATATAGATATGTTGGACTTTTTGCCAGGTAGCTAGCTCTCAGTAGATGGACATTTTAGACTTACCTGCGTGGTAGCTAGCTCTCTTTATATGGACATGTTCGAATTGTCTGCCATGCAGCTAGCTCTCTCTATATGGACATGTTGGACTTATATGCCATGGAGCTAACTCGGTGTATATGAACATGTTCAATTTATCTGCCATGTAGCTAGCTCTCTGTATATGGTTTTGTAGAATTTATCTCTCAAGGAGTTAGCTCTCTGTATAAGGACATGTTGGACTTATTTGACATGTAGCTAGATCTCTGTATATGGACATGTTGGATTTATCTGCTACATAGCTAGCTATGTGTATATGGACATGTCAGACTTTTATGCCTGGTAGATAGCTCTAGGGACATAGACATGTTGGGCTTATCTGCCTGGTACCAAGCTCTCTGTATATGGCCATGGTGGAATTATGTGCCATGTAGCTAGCTCACTGTATATCGATATATTGGAATTATCTGCCACATAGCTAGCTCTCTGTCTATGGACATGTTGCATTATCTGCCATGTATCTAGCTCTCTGTCTGTGGACATGTTGGACATATTTACCCTATAGCTAGCTCTCTTATTTGAACATTTTGGGCTTATCTACCATGTAGTTAGCTCCATGTATATTTCCATGTTGGACTTATCTACCAAGGATTTAGCTCACTTGATATGGACATGTTTGACTTATCTGCTAGGTATCTGTTTCTCTGTATATGGACATGATGGAGTTATTTGCCATGTAGCTAGCTCTCTGAATATGGTTATGTTGGACTTATCTACCAGGCAGCTAGCACTCTGTATATGGACATGTTGGACTTATCTGCCATGTAACTAGCTCTCTGTATATTAACATGTTGACTATATCTGGCATGTATCTAGCTTTCTTTATATGGATATGATAGCTGTATTTGCCATGTAGCCAGCTCTATCAATATGGACATGTTTTCAATATCTTCCATGTGTTAAGCTCCTTGAATATGGATATGTTGGACTTACCTGCTAGATAGCTAGCTCTCTGTATATGGACATGTTGGACTTATCTGCTAGGTATCTGTCTCTCTGTATATGGATATGATGGAGTTATTTGCCATGCAGCTAGCTCTTGTATATGGACATGTTGGAATTATCTGTGATGTAGCTTCCTTGGTGTATTTGGACATGTTGGACCTATTTCCCATGGAGCTAGCTCTCCGTATAGGAACATGTTGGAATTATCTGCCATGGCACTAGCTCTCTCTATATGGACATGTTAGACTTATGTGACTTGTTGCTAGCTCTCTTCATACAAACATGTTGTAATTATCTGCCATGTAGCTACCTCTCTTTATATGGACATGTTGGACTTATCTGACATGTAGCTAGCTCTCTTCATATGGCCAAGTTAGACTTATCTGAATTATTGCTAGCTTTCTTCATATGGACGTGATGGATTTATGCGCCATGGAACTAGCTCCCTATACATGAACATGTTGGACTTACTTGCAATGGAGCTAGTTCTCCGTATATTTATATTTTGGACATGTCTGCCATGCATCTAGGTCTCTGAATTTGGACATGTTGGACTTATCTGACATGGAACTATCTCTCTGTATATGGACATGTTAGAGTTATCTGCCATGGAACTAGCTCTCTATATATGGACATGTTGGACTGATCTGCCTTGTTGCTAGCTCCTTTCATATGGACTTGTTGGAAATTTCTGCCATGTAGCTAGCTCTCTGTATATGGAGATGTTGGAGGTATCTGCCATAGAGCTAGCTCACTCTATTTGGAAATGTTGGACTTGTCTGCCATGGAGCTAGCCTTTGTATATGAACATGTTGGACTTATCTGCGATGTAGCTACCTCTGTGTATATAGACATGTTGGACTTTTTGCCAGGGAGCTAGCTCTCGGTATATGGACATGTTAGACTGACCTGCCTGGTAGCTAGCTCTATGTATATGGACATGTTCAAATTATCTGTCATGTAGCTAGTTCTTTGTATATTGACTGTTTGGATTTATCTGCCAGGTAGGTAGTTCTCTGTATATAGACATGTTTGACTCATGTGCCATGGAGCTAGCTCACTGTACATGGACATGTTGTACTTATATGCCATGCAGCTAGCTCTTTGTATATGAACATATTGGACTTCTCTGTGTTTATGGACATGTTGGATTTATCTGCGATGTAGCCAGCTCTGTGTATTTGGACATGTTGGACCTATTTACCATGGAGCTGGCTCTCTGTATATGAACTTGTTGGAATTATCTGCCATGGAACTAGCTCTCTCTATATGGACTTGTTGGACTTATCTGCTTGTTGTTAGCTTTCTTTATATAGACCTGTTGGAATTATCTGCCACGTAGTTAACTCTCTGTATATGGAGATGTTGGACATATATGCCATGGAGCTAGCTCACTCTCTTTCGACATGTTGGACTTATCTGCCATGGAGCTAGCTCTTTGTATATAGACATGTTGGACTTTTCTACGATATAGCTAGCTCTGTGTATATGGGCATGTTGGATTTATCTGCGATGTAGCTAGCTCTGTGTATTTGGACATGTTGGACCTATTTACCATGGAGCTAGCTCTCTTTTTATGAACTTGTTGGAATTATCTGCCATGGAACCTGCCCTCTGTATATGAACTTTTTGGACTTATCTGCGTGTTGGTAGCTCTCTTTATATGGACCTGTTGGAATTATCTGCCATGTAGCTAGCTGTCTGTATAGTAGATATTGGATATATATGCCATGGCGCTAGCTCACTCTATTTGTGCATGTTGGAATTATCTGCCATTGAGCTAGCTCTGTGTATATGCACATGTTGGACTTATCTGCCATATTGTTAGCTCTCTGTATATGGACTTGTTGAATATATGTGCGATATCATTAGTACTCTGTATATGTCCATGTTGGGCTTATCTGCCATGTAGTTAGCTCTCTTCATTGGGACATGTTCGACTTATCTACCATGTAGCTAGAACTCTGTATATGGACATGTTGGAAATATTTGCCATGTATCTAGCTCTCTGTAAATGGACATGTTCGACCTTTCTGCCATGTAGGTAGCAATCTGTATATGGAGAGGTTGGACTTATCTGCCATGTAGCTAGCTCTGTGTATATGGACAGGTTGGACTTATCTGCCATATATCTAGCTGACTGTACAGGGACATGTTGGACTTATCTGCGATATAGCTAGATCTCTGTATTTGTACTTATATGCTATATAGTTATCTCTCTGGATATGAGCATGTTGGACTTATGTAACGTGTAGGTAGCGCTCTGTATTTGGACATGTTGGACTTATCTGTTATGTAGCCAGCACTCTGTATATGTACATGTTGGAATTATATGCCATGTAGTTAGCTCTTTTTATCTGGACATGTTGGGCTTATCTGTCATTTAGCTACTTCTCTGTATTTGGACATCTTAGACTTATCTGCCATGTAGCTAACGCTCTGTATTTGGACATGTTGGATTTATGTGCCGTATTGCTCGCTCCCTGTATAAGGACATGTTGGAATAATGTCCCATATAGCTAGCTTTGTATATGGACATGTTGGGTTTATCTGCCATGTAGCTACCTCTGTGTACATGGACATGTTGGACATTTTGCCAGGTAGCTAGCTCTCAGTAGATGACATGTTAGACTTACCTGCCTGGTAGCTAGCTCTATTTATATGGACATGTTCGAATTATCTGCCATGTAGCTAGTACTCTGTATATGGACATGTTGGATTTATATGCCATGGAGCTAACTCGCTGTATATGAACATGTTGTACTTATCTGCCATGTAGCTAGCTCTCTGTATATGGACTTGTGGAATTTATCTCCCAAGGAGTTAGCTCTCTCTATAAGGACATGTTGGGCTTATTTGCCATGTAGCTAGATCTCTGTATATGGACATGTGAGACTTATCTTCCCTATAGCTAGCTCTCTGTATATGGACATGTTGGATTTATCTGCTACGTAGCTAGCTATGTGTATATGGACATGTTGGACTTTTGTACCAGCTAGCAAGCTCTAGGTACATGGACATGTTGGGCTTATCTGCCTGGTAGCAAACTCTCTGTATATGGCCATGGTGGAATTATGTGCCATGTAGCTAGCTCACTGTATATCGATATGTTGGACTTATCTGTCACGTAGCTAGCTCTCTGTATATAGACATGTTGGACTTCTCCGCCATGTAGCTAGCACACTGTATATGGACCTGTTGGATTTATGTGTCATGTAGCTAGCCCACACTATTAGGGCATGTTGGAATTATGTGCCATGTAGCTAGCTCTTTTATATGCACATGCTGGACTTATCTACCATGTAGCTAGCTCTCCATATCTGGACATGTGGGACTTATCTGCCTTTTTGCTAGCTCTCTGTATATGTACATTTTGGAATTATCTGCCATGTAGCTACCTCGCTGAATATGGACATGTTGGACTTATCTGCGATGTACCTAGCTCTCTGAATATGGACATGTTGGACTTATCTGCGATGAAGCTAGCTCTCTGTATATAGATATGTTTGATTTAACTGCCAGGTAAGTAGCTCTCTGTATATGGACATGTTAAACTTATCTGCCATGTTTCTAGCTCTCTGTATATGGACATGTTGGAAATATTTGCCATGTATCTAGCTCTCTGTAAATAGACATGTTGTAGCTTTCTGTAAATGGACATGTTTGACTTATCTGCCATGTAACTAGCTCTCAGTATATGGACATGATGGATTTATCTGCCAGATAGCTAGCTTTGTGTATATGGACATTTTGGACTTATATGCCATGTAGCTATCTCTCGATATATGGAAATGTTCGACTTATCTGCAAGGTAGTTATCTCTCTGTATATGGACATGTTGAACTTATCGGCCAGGTACTTAGCTCTCTGTATTTGGACAAGTTGCCTTATCTGCCAAGTAGCTGTCTCTCTTTTTGGACATGTTGGACTCATCGGCCAGGTATCTAGCTCTGTGTATATTGACATGTTGGACTTATCTGCTCTGAAGCTAGCTCTCTGTATCCAGACCTGTTGGACTTATCTGCCAGGTAGCTAGCTTTTCATATATGGACACGTTAAACTTATCTGCCATGTTGCTAGCTCTCTGTATATGGACATGTGCGAAATATCTGCGATGTATCTAGCTCCCAGTATATGGACATGTTGGACTTCTCAGCCATGGAGCTAGCTGACTGTATATGGACACCTTGGACTTATCTTCCATATACCTAGCTCTCTGTATGCGGAAATGTTGGACTTTTCTGCCATGTCGCTAGTTCTCTGTTTATGCACATGTCAGAATATCTGAAGGGTAGCTAGCTCTCTGAAGATGAACATGTTGGACTTATATGTCATGTAGCTACCTCTCTATATATCGACATGATGGACTTACCTGCCAAGTAGCTAACTGCCTGAGTTATCTGCCATGTTCCTGTCTCTGTGTGTATGATCATGTTGGACTTATTTGCGAAGTTGCCAGCTTTCTGTATATGTAATTAGCCCTCTGTATATTGACATGTTGAAGTTATCTGGCATATTACTATCTCTCTGTATATACACATTTTGGATTTATCTGACTTATATGTAGGTCTCTTTACATAGACATGTTGGACATAGCTAGCTATGTGTATATGGACTTGTTGGACTTTTGTATTGGGTAGATAGCTCTAGGTACATGGACATGTTGGGCTTATCTGCCTGGTAGCAAGCTCTCTGTATATGGCCATGGTGGAATTATGTCGACTTTTTTATCGGGTAGATAGCTCTAGGTACATGGACATATTGGGCTTATCTGCCTTGTAGCAAATTCTCTGTATATGGCCATGGTGGAATTATGTGCTATGTAGATAGGTCACTGTATATCAATATGTTGGACTTATCTGCCACGTAGCTAGCTCTCCATATATGGACATGTTGGACTTATCTGCAAAATAGCTAGATCTCTGTATTTGGACTTTTCTGCTCTATAGTTAGCTCTCTGTATATGAGCATGTTGGACTTAGTTAACATGTAGGTTACTCTCTGTATTTGGACATGTTGTACTTATCTGTCATATAGCTAGCACTCTGTATATGTACATGTTTTAATTATATGACATGTAGCGAGCTCTGTGTATATGGACAAGTTGGACATCTTAGACTTATCTCCCATTTAGCTAACTCTCTCTATATAGACCTGTTATATTTATGTGTCATGTAGCTAGCCCACTCATTTGGACATGTTGGAATTATGTGCCATGTAGTTAGCTATTTTATATGCCCATGCTGGACTTATCTACCATGTAGCGAGCTCTCCATATCTGGACATGTTGGACTTATCTGCCTTGTTGTTAGCTCTCTTCATATGGACATGATGGACTTATCTGCCATGTAGCTAGCTCGGTGAATTTGGACAAGTTGAACCTATTTCCCATGGAGCTAGCTCTTTGTATATGAACATTTTGGAATTATCTGCCATGTAGCTAGCTTTCTCTATATGGACATGTTGGACTTACCTGCGATGTAGCTAGCTCTCTGAGTATGGAGATGTTGGACTTATCTATGATGTAGCTAGCTCTTTGTATATGGATATGCTGGACTTATCTGCGATGTAGCTACCACTCTGTATATGGACATGTTGGATTTATCTGCCAGGTAAGTAACTCTCTGTATATGGACATGTTAAACTTATCTGCCATGTTTCTAGCTCTCTGTGTATGGACATGTTGGAAATATTTGCCATGTATCTAGCTCTCTGTATAAGGAAATGTTGGACTTAATCTGTAATGTAGCTAGCACTCTGTATATGTACATGTTGGAATGATGTGCCATGTAGCTAGCTCTCTGTATATGACCATGTTGGACTTAATGTGCCATGTAGATAGCTCTCTGCATTTGGACATGTTCGACTTATCTGCCGTCTAGCCAGATGTCTATATTTGGACATGTTGGACTTATCTTCCATGTAGCGAGTTCTCTGTATATGGACATGTTGGACATATATGCCATGTAGCTAGCTCTGTCTATATGGACATGTTGGACTTATCTGTCATTTAGGTAGCTCAATTTATATGTACATGTTGGGCTTAACTGCCAGGTAACTAGCTCTTTGATATAGATATTTTGGGCTTATCTTCCATATAGCTAGCTCTCTGTATATGGAAATGTTGGACTAATCTGCCAGGGAGCTAGCTCTCTGCATTTGGACATGTTCGACTTCTCTACCATGTAGCTAGCTCTCTCTATATGGACATGTTGATTTTCTCTGCTGTTCATCTGTCTCTCTGTATATGGGCATGTTGGAATTTTTTGCCATGTATTTAGCTCTCTTCATATGGACATGTTGGGCCTAGTTCGCTTCATATGGACATGTTGGATTTATCTGCCATGTAGCTATCTCTCTGTGTATGGACATGTTGGACTTACCTGCCATGTAATTAGCTCTCTGTACATGTAAATGTTAATATTATCTGCCATGTTGCTACCTCTCTGTATGTGAACATGGTGGACTCATAAGTCATGTAGCTACCTCTCTGTGTATGGACATGGTGGACTTAACTGCCATGTAGCTAGCTCTCTTCATAGGGACATGTATCTGCCAAAGTAACTAACTCTCTGTATATGGACATGTTGGATTTTTCTGCCCTGTGGCTTGCTTTCTGTGTATGGACATGTTAGACTTATTTTTCGGGTACCTATCTCTCAGAATATGGACATGCTGGACTTATCTACCATGTAGTTAGCTTTCTGTATATTTAATTGTTGGACTTATCTGCCATGTAGTTAGCCCTCTGTATATTGATGTGTTGGACTTTTCTTCCTTGTAGCTCTCTCTATATTCATGGACTTATCTACCAGGTAGCTAGCTTTTGTATATGTAATTGTTGGACATATCTGCCCTATAATTATGCCTCTGAATACGGACATGCTGGACATAACTGTCATGAAGCTTTCTATATTTGACATGTTGGACTTTTCTTCCATGTAGCTTTCTCTATGTATATGGACATGTTGGACTTATCTGCTATGTAGTTAGATCTCTGTCTATGGACATGTTGGACTTCTCCGCCAGGTAGCTAGCTCTCTGGATATGAACATGTTGGAATTATCTGCCATGTAGCTAGCTATCTGAATATGGACATGTTGGACTGATCTGCCAGTTAGTTAGCTTTTTGGATATGTACATATTGGAAATATCTGACATTTGGCTAACCCTCTGTGTATGGACATGTTGGACTTTTCTGCCATGTAGTGCTCTGTATATGGATATGTTGGACATATCTTCCATGTAGCTAGCACTCTGTATATGCATATGTTGGAATTATCTGCCAGGTAGCTAATACTCTGTATATGTATATGTTGGATTTATCTGCCATATAGCTACCTATGTGAATATGGTCGTGTTGGACATATCTGCCATGTAGCAAGCTCTCTGTAAATAGACTTGTAGCACTTATCTGCCATGTAGCTAGCTTTGTGCATATTGACATGTTGAATTTATTGCCAAGGTATCTACCTCTCTGTATATGGTCATGTTTGACTTCTCTGCCAGGTCACTAGTTCTCTGTATATGGACATGTTAGATTTATCTGCCAGATAGATAGCTTTGTATATATGGTCGTATTGATTTTATATGCCATGGATCTAGCTCTCAGTATATGGAAATCTTTGATTTATCTGCAACTTAACTATCTTTCTATAAATGGACATGTTGGACGTATCGGCAAGGTAGCTAGCTCTGTCTCTATTGACATTTGGACTTATCTCCCAGGATTCTAGCTCTCTAGATTTGGACACATTTGACTTATCTGCCATGTATCTAGCTCTCAGTGTATGGACATGTTGGACTTATCTGCCAAGTCGCTATCTCACTGTATATGGACATGTTGGATTTTCAGCCATATAGCTAGCTCTCTGTAAAAGGACATATTGGACTTATCTGCCATGGAGCTAGCTCAATGTATATGGACTTCGTGGACTTATCTGCCAGGGATCTAGCTCTCTGTATATGGATATATAGGACTTTTCTTCTAGGGAGCTGATAGTCTTTATATGGACATGTTGGATTTCTCCACCATGTGGCTAGCTCTCTGTACATGGACATATTGGATTTATCTGCAATGAAGCTAGCTCTCGGTCTATGGACATGTCGGAGATATCAGCCATTTAGGTAGATCTCAGTATATGGACATGTTGAAATTATCTGCCAGGTAACTAACTCTCTGTATATGGACATGTTGTACTTATCTGCCATGTAGCTAGCTCTTTGTATATGAAAATATTGATTTTATCTTCCATGTAGCTAGCTCTCTGTATATGGACATGCAGGACTTATTTGCCTTGTAGCTAACTCTCTGTATATGGAGATGTGGGAGTTATAAACCATGTAGCTAGCTTTCTATATATGGATATGTTGGACTTTGTACCATGTAGCTAGCTGTCTGTATATATGGACATGTTGGAAATATCTGCCACGTATGTAGCTCTCTCTATGTGAATTTGTTGGCTGTTAATGCCATGTAGCTAGTTCCCTGTACATGGACATGTTGGACTTATCTGCCACGTAGCTAGCTCTCTGAATATGGTTATGTTGAACTTATATGCCACATAGCTAGAATTCTGTATATGCACATGTTTTACTTAACTGCCATGTAGCTAGCTCTCTGGTTGTGGACATGTTGGATTTATATGCCACGTAGCTACCTCTCTGTATATGAACATGCTGGATTTACCTGCCATGTAGCTTGCTCTCTGTATATGGACATGTTGTACTTATCTGTTATGCTGCTAGCTCTCTGAATAGACATGCTGTAGTTGCAGCTAGCTCAATTTATGGATATATTGGACTTTTCTTCCATTTAGCTAGCTCTCTGTATATGGAGAAGTTATACTTATGTACCATGTATCTAGATCACCATACATGGACAATTTGGACATATCAGCCATGTATCTAGCACTCTGTATATGGATATCTTGGATTTATCTGCTGGGTAGTTAGTTCTCTGTATATGGACATGTTGGACTTATATGCCATGGAGTTAACTCGCTGTATATGAACATGTTGGACTTATCTGCCCTGTAGCTAGCTCTCTGTATATGGACTTGTGGAATTTATCTCCCAAGGAGTTAGCTCTCTGTATAATGACATGTTGGACTTCTTTGCCATGTAGCTAGATCTCTGTACATGGACATGTTGGAATTATCTGCCATATAGCTTCTTCTCTGTATATAAACATGTTGGATTTATCTGCTACGTAGCTAGCTATGTGTATATGGACATGTTGGACTTTTGTGCCAGGTAGTTAGCTCTAGGGACATGGACATGTTGGGCTTATCTGCCTGGTAGCAAGCGCTCTTTATATGGCCATGGTGGAATCATGTGCCATGTAGCTAGCTCACAGTATATCGATATGTTGGACTTATCTGCCACGTAGCTAGCTCTCTGTATATGGACATGTTGGACTTCTCTGCCATGTAGCTAGCACTCTGTATATGGACTTGTTGGATTTATGTGTCATGTAGCTAGCACACACTATTAGGACATGTTGGAATTATGTGCCATGTATCTAGCTCTTTTATATGCACGTGCTGGACTTATCTATGGTGTAGCTAGCTCTCCGTATCTGTACATGTTGGACTTATCTGATTTGTTGCTAGCTCTCTTCATATGGACATTTTCAACTTATCAGGGATGTAGCTTGCTCTCTGAATATGAAGATGTTGGACTTATCTATGATGTAGCTAGCGCTTTGTATATGGAGATTTTTGACTTATCTGCGATGAAGTTAGCTCTTTGTATATGGACATGTTGGATTTATCTGCCAGGTAAGTAGCTCTCTGTATATGGACATGTTAAACTTATCTGCCATGTTTCTATCTCTCTGTATATGGACATGTTGGAAATATTTGCCATGTATCTAGCTCTCTGAAAATGGACATGTGGTACCTCTCTGTAAATGGACATGTTCGACTTATCTGCCGTGTAGGTTGCAATCTGTACATGGACAGGTTGGACTTATCTGCCATGTAGCTAGCTCTGTGATTATGGACAGGTTGGATTTATATGACAGATAGCTGGAAGTCTGTATATGGACAGGTTGAACTTATCTGCCATATATCTAGCTGACTGTATAGGGACATGTTGGTCTTATCTGCGATATAGCTAGCTCTCTGTATTTGGACTTATCTGCTATATAGTTAGCTCTCTGGATATGAGCATGTTGGACATATGTAAAATGTAGGTATCTCTCTGTATTTGGACATGTTGGACATACCTGTAATGTAGCTAGTACTCTGTATATGTATATGTATATGTTGGAATTATATGCCATGTAGCTAGCTCTCTGTATCTGGGCATGTTGGACTTTTCTGCCATTTACCAACTTCTCTGTATTTGGACATATTAGACTTATCTGCTATGTACCTAACGCTTTGTATATGGACATGTTGGATTTATGTGCCATATTGCTAGCTCCCTGTATAAGGACATGATGTAATAATGTCCCATATAGCTAACTTTGTATATGGACATGTTGGGTTTATCTGCCATGTAGCTCCCTCTGTGTATATGGACATGTTGGAATTATCTACCAGGAAACTAATGCTCTGTATATGGATATGTTAGACTTGTCCGCCATGTAGCTACCTATCTGAAGATGGGCATGTTGCACTTATCTTCCATGTAGCACACTCTCTGTAAATGGACTTGTAGGCCTTATCTGCCATGTAGCTAGTTTTGGGCATATTGACATGATGAATTTATTGGAGATGTAGCTACCTCTCTGTATATGGACATGTTCGACTTCTCTGCTAGATCACTAGCTCTCTGTATATGGACATGTTAGATTTATCTGCCAGATACCTAGCTTTGTATATATGGACATATTGAACTTATGTGCCGTGTAGCTAGCTCTCAGTATATGGAAATCTTCTAATTTATCTGCAACTTAACTATCTTTGTGTTAATGGACATGTTGGACGTATCGCCATGGTAGCTAGCTCTGTGTATATTGACATGGTGGACTTATCTGCCATGAATCTAGCTCTCTGGATATGGACACGTTGGACTTATCTGCCATGTATCTAGCTCTCAGTGTATGGACATGTTGGACTTATCTGCCAAGTCGCTGTCTCGCTGTATTTGGACATGTTGGAATTATCAGCCATATAGCTAGCTCTCTGTAAAAGGACATGCTGGACTTATCTGCCATGTAGCTAGCTCAGTGTATATGGACTTCTTGGACTTATCTGCCAGGGATGTAGCTCTCTGTATATGGATATATAGGGCTTTTCTTCTAGGTAGCTAATAGTCTTCAAACGGACATGTTGGATTTCTACGCCATGTGGTTACCTCTCTGTACATGGACATATTGGATTTATCTGCAATGAAGCTAGCTCTCGGCCTATGGACATGTTGGAGATATCAGCCATTTAGGTAGATCTCAGTATATGGACATGTTGAAATTATTTGCTAGGTAACTAGCTCTCTGTATATGTACATGTTGGACTTATCTGCCATGTAGCCAGTTCTTTGTATATGAAAATGTTGGTTTTATCTTCAATGTAGCTAGCTCTCTGTATATGGACATGCAGGACTTATTTGCCTTGTAGCTAACTCTCTGTATATGGAGATGTGGGAGTTATAAACCATGTAGC